>NC_087227.1:2066152-2375985 GCF_034640455.1 Diachasmimorpha longicaudata | reverse complement strand
ACGTGCTGAAACCGAATATAATGCCAGACTTTGTCTACGTGCAGCCAAAAAAAAGTGATTCCCACGATGTCGTAAAAACGCATATGTATAATCGACTTTTTCTCGAAGACAAATTGTTCGCACGCAAACTTCGCGCATTGCACTCGTGTAGTTCGACAAGACGAAGCTATTGCACGCGGTTTCATCGGCCTACGACAATGTGTACTCAAGTTAGATGCCATCATATCGAACACGAATATCAACTTCTATGATTGAGTTTTTCGTGAGCTGTGGTCGCAAAGAAAACGATGTTGCATCAGTTTCCTTGGTTATTCGTCGTGCTGAAACCGAATATGATGCCAGATTTTGTCTACGTGCAGCCAAAAAAAAGTGATTCCCACGATGTCGTAAAAACACATGTGTATAATCGACTTTTTCTCGAAGACAAATTGTTCGCACGCAAACTTCGCGCATTGCACTCGTGTAGTTCGACAAGACGAAGCTATTGCATGCGGTTTCATCGGCCTACGACAATGTGTACTCAAGTTATATGCCATCATCTCGAACACGAATATCAACTTCTATGATTGAGTTTTTCGTGAGCTGTGGTCGCAAAGAAAACGATGTTGCATCAGTTTGCTTGGTTATTCGACGTGCTGAAACCGAATATGGTGCCAGATTTTGTCTACGTGCAGCCAAAAAAAAGTGATTCCCACGATGTCGTAAAAACGCATATGTATAATCGACTTTTTCTCGAAGACAAATTGTTCGCACGCAAACTTCGCGCATTGCACTCGTGTAGTTCGACAAGACGAAGCTATTGCACGCGGTTTCATCGGCCTACGACAATGTGTACTCAAGTTAGATGCCATCATATCGAACACGAATATCAACTTCTATGATTGAGTTTTTCGTGAGCTGTGGTCGCAAAGAAAACGATGTTGCATCAGTTTCCTTGGTTATTCGACGTGCTGAAACCGAATATAATGCCAGATTTTGTCTACGTGCAGCCAAAAAAAAGTGATTCCCACGATGTCGTAAAAACGCATATGTATAATCGACTTTTTCTCGAAGACAAATTGTTCGCACGCAAACTTCGCGCATTGCACTCGTGTAGTTCGACAAGACGAAGCTATTGCACGCGGTTTCATCGGCCTACGACAATGTGTACTCAAGTTAGATGCCATCATATCGAACACGAATATCAACTTCTATGATTGAGTTTTTCGTGAGCTGTGGTCGCAAAGAAAACGATGTTGCATCAGTTTCCTTGGTTATTCGACGTGCTGAAACCGAATATAATGCCAGACTTTGTCTACGTGCAGCAAAAAAAAAGTGATTCCCACGATGTCGTAAAAACGCATATGTATAATCGACTTTTTCTCGAAGACAAATTGTTCGCACGCAAACTTCGCGCATTGCACTCGTGTAGTTCGACAAGACGAAGCTATTGCACGCGGTTTCATCGGCCTACAACAATGTGTACTCAAGTTATATGCCATCATCTCGAACACGAATATCAACTTCTATGATTGAGTTTTTCGTGAGCTGTGGTCGCAAAGAAAACGATGTTGCATCAGTTTGCTTGGTTATTCGTCGTGCTGAAACCGAATATGATGCCAGATTTTGTCTACGTGCAGCCAAAAAAAAGTGATTCCCACGATGTCGTAAAAACACATGTGTATAATCGACTTTTTCTCGAAGACAAATTGTTCGCACGCAAACTTCGCGCATTGCACTCGTGTAGTTCGACAAGACGAAGCTATTGCACGCGGTTTCATCGGCCTACGACAATGTGTACTCAAGTTATATGCCATCATCTCGAACACGAATATCAACTTCAATGATTGAGTTTTTCGTGAGCTGTGGTCGCAAAGAAAACGATGTTGCATCAGTTTCCTTGGTTATTCGACGTGCTGAAACCGAATATAATGCCAGACTTTGTCTACGTGCAGCCAAAAAAAAGTGATTCCCACGATGTCGTAAAAACGCATATGTATAATCGACTTTTTCTCGAAGACAAATTGTTCGCACGCAAACTTCGCGCATTGCACTCGTGTAGTTCGACAAGACGAAGCTATTGCACGCGGTTTCATCGGCCTACAACAATGTGTACTCAAGTTATATGCCATCATCTCGAACACGAATATCAACTTCTATGATTGAGTTTTTCGTGAGCTGTGGTCGCAAAGAAAACGATGTTGCATCAGTTTGCTTGGTTATTCGTCGTGCTGAAACCGAATATGATGCCAGATTTTGTCTACGTGCAGCCAAAAAAAAGTGATTCCCACGATGTCGTAAAAACACATGTGTATAATCGACTTTTTCTCGAAGACAAATTGTTCGCACGCAAACTTCGCGCATTGCACTCGTGTAGTTCGACAAGACGAAGCTATTGCACGCGGTTTCATCGGCCTACGACAATGTGTACTCAAGTTATATGCCATCATCTCGAACACGAATATCAACTTCAATGATTGAGTTTTTCGTGAGCTGTGGTCGCAAAGAAAACGATGTTGCATCAGTTTCCTTGGTTATTCGACGTGCTGAAACCGAATATAATGCCAGACTTTGTCTACGTGCAGCCAAAAAAAAGTGATTCCCACGATGTCGTAAAAACGCATATGTATAATCGACTTTTTCTCGAAGACAAATTGTTCGCACGCAAACTTCGCGCATTGCACTCGTGTAGTTCGACAAGACGAAGCTATTGCACGCGGTTTCATCGGCCTACAACAATGTGTACTCAAGTTATATGCCATCATCTCGAACACGAATATCAACTTCTATGATTGAGTTTTTCGTGAGCTGTGGTCGCAAAGAAAACGATGTTGCATCAGTTTGCTTGGTTATTCGTCGTGCTGAAACCGAATATGATGCCAGATTTTGTCTACGTGCAGCCAAAAAAAAGTGATTCCCACGATGTCGTAAAAACACATGTGTATAATCGACTTTTTCTCGAAGACAAATTGTTCGCACGCAAACTTCGCGCATTGCACTCGTGTAGTTCGACAAGACGAAGCTATTGCACGCGGTTTCATCGGCCTACGACAATGTGTACTCAAGTTATATGCCATCATCTCGAACACGAATATCAACTTCAATGATTGAGTTTTTCGTGAGCTGTGGTCGCAAAGAAAACGATGTTGCATCAGTTTCCTTGGTTATTCGACGTGCTGAAACCGAATATGATGCCAGACTTTGTCTACGTGCAGCCAAAAAAAAGTGATTCCCACGATGTCCTAAAAACGAATATGTATAATCGACTTTTTCTCGAAGACAAATTGTTCGCACGCAAACTTCGCGCATTGCACTCGTGTAGTTCGACAAGACGAAGCTATTGCACGCGGTTTCATCGGCCTACGACAATGTGTACTCAAGTTATATGCCATCATCTCGAACACGACTATCAACTTCAATGATTGAGTTTTTCGTGAGCTGTGGTCGCAAAGAAAACGATGTTGCATCAGTTTCCTTGGTTATTCGACGTGCTGAAACCGAATATGGTGCCAGATTTTGTCTACGTGCAGCCAAAAAAAAGTGATTCCCACGATGTCGTAAAAACGCATATGTATAATCGACTTTTTCTCGAAGACAAATTGTTCGCACGCAAACTTCGCGCATTGCACTCGTGTAGTTCGACAAGACGAAGCTATTGCACGCGGTTTCATCGGCCTACGACAATGTGTACTCAAGTTATATGCCATCATATCGAACACGAATATCAACTTATATGATTGAGTTTTTCGTGAGCTGTTGTCGCAAAGAAAACGATGTTGCATCAGTTTCCTTGGTTATTCGTCGTGCTGAAACCGAATATGATGCCAGATTTTGTCTACGTGCAGCCAAAAAAAAGTGATTCCCACGATGTCGTAAAAACACATGTGTATAATCGACTTTTTCTCGAAGACAAATTGTTCGCACGCAAACTTCGCGCATTGCACTCGTGTAGTTCGACAAGACGAAGCTATTGCATGCGGTTTCATCGGCCTACGACAATGTGTACTCAAGTTATATGCCATCATCTCGAACACGAATATCAACTTCTATGATTGAGTTTTTCGTGAGCTGTGGTCGCAAAGAAAACGATGTTGCATCAGTTTGCTTGGTTATTCGACGTGCTGAAACCGAATATAATGCCAGACTTTGTCTACGTGCAGCCAAAAAAAAGTGATTCCCACGATGTCGTAAAAACGCATATGTATAATCGACTTTTTCTCGAAGACAAATTGTTCGCACGCAAACTTCGCGCATTGCACTCGTGTAGTTCGACAAGACGAAGCTATTGCACGCGGTTTCATCGGCCTACGACAATGTGTACTCAAGTTATATGCCATCATCTCGAACACGAATATGACCTTCAATGATTGAGTTTTTCGTGAGCTGTGGTCGCAAAGAAAACGATGTTGCATCAGTTTGCTTGGTTATTCGTCGTGCTGAAACCGAATATGATGCCAGATTTTGTCTACGTGCAGCCAAAAAAAAGTGATTCCCACGATGTCGTAAAAACGCATATGTATAATCGAATTTTTCTCGAAGACAAATTGTTCGCACGCAAACTTCGCGCATTGCACTCGTGTAGTTCGACAAGACGAAGCTATTGCACGCGGTTTCATCGGCCTACGACAATGTGTACTCAAGTTAGATGCCATCATATCGAACACGAATATCAACTTCTATGATTGAGTTTTTCGTGAGCTGTGGTCGCAAAGAAAACGATGTTGCATCAGTTTGCTTGGTTATTCGTCGTGCTGAAACCGAATATGATGCCAGATTTTGTCTACGTGCAGCCAAAAAAAAGTGATTCCCACGATGTCGTAAAAACGCATATGTATAATCGACTTTTTCTCGAAGACAAATTGTTCGCACGCAAACTTCGCGCATTGCACTCGTGTAGTTCGACAAGACGAAGCTATTGCACGCGGTTTCATCGGCCTACGACAATGTGTACTCAAGTTAGATGCCATCATATCGAACACGAATATCAACTTCTATGATTGAGTTTTTCGTGAGCTGTGGTCGCAAAGAAAACGATGTTGCATCAGTTTCCTTGGTTATTCGACGTGCTGAAACCGAATATAATGCCAGACTTTGTCTACGTGCAGCCAAAAAAAAGTGATTCCCACGATGTCGTAAAAACGCATATGTATAATCGACTTTTTCTCGAAGACAAATTGTTCGCACGCAAACTTCGCGCATTGCACTCGTGTAGTTCGACAAGACGAAGCTATTGCACGCGGTTTCATCGGCCTACGACAATGTGTACTCAAGTTATATGCCATCATCTCGAACACGAATATCAACTTCAATGATTGAGTTTTTCGTGAGCTGTGGTCGCAAAGAAAACGATGTTGCATCAGTTTCCTTGGTTATTCGACGTGCTGAAACCCAATATGATGCCAGACTTTGTCTACGTGCAGCCAAAAAAAAGTGATTCCCACGATGTCGTAAAAACGCATATGTATAATCGACTTTTTCTCGAAGACAAATTGTTCGCACGCAAACTTCGCGCATTGCACTCGTGTAGTTCGACAAGACGAAGCTATTGCACGCGGTTTCATCGGCCTACGACAATGTGTACTCAAGTTATATGCCATCATATCGAACACGAATATCAACTTATATGATTGAGTTTTTCGTGAGCTGTTGTCGCAAAGAAAACGATGTTGCATCAGTTTCCTTGGTTATTCGTCGTGCTGAAACCGAATATGATGCCAGATTTTGTCTACGTGCAGCCAAAAAAAAGTGATTCCCACGATGTCGTAAAAACACATGTGTATAATCGACTTTTTCTCGAAGACAAATTGTTCGCACGCAAACTTCGCGCATTGCACTCGTGTAGTTCGACAAGACGAAGCTATTGCATGCGGTTTCATCGGCCTACGACAATGTGTACTCAAGTTATATGCCATCATCTCGAACACGAATATCAACTTCTATGATTGAGTTTTTCGTGAGCTGTGGTCGCAAAGAAAACGATGTTGCATCAGTTTGCTTGGTTATTCGACGTGCTGAAACCGAATATAATGCCAGACTTTGTCTACGTGCAGCCAAAAAAAAGTGATTCCCACGATGTCGTAAAAACGCATATGTATAATCGACTTTTTCTCGAAGACAAATTGTTCGCACGCAAACTTCGCGCATTGCACTCGTGTAGTTCGACAAGACGAAGCTATTGCACGCGGTTTCATCGGCCTACGACAATGTGTACTCAAGTTATATGCCATCATCTCGAACACGAATATGAACTTCAATGATTGAGTTTTTCGTGAGCTGTGGTCGCAAAGAAAACGATGTTGCATCAGTTTGCTTGGTTATTCGTCGTGCTGAAACCGAATATGATGCCAGATTTTGTCTACGTGCAGCCAAAAAAAAGTGATTCCCACGATGTCGTAAAAACGCATATGTATAATCGAATTTTTCTCGAAGACAAATTGTTCGCACGCAAACTTCGCGCATTGCACTCGTGTAGTTCGACAAGACGAAGCTATTGCACGCGGTTTCATCGGCCTACGACAATGTGTACTCAAATTAGATGCCATCATATCGAACACGAATATCAACTTCTATGATTGAGTTTTTCGTGAGCTGTGGTCGCAAAGAAAACGATGTTGCATCAGTTTGCTTGGTTATTCGTCGTGCTGAAACCGAATATGATGCCAGATTTTGTCTACGTGCAGCCAAAAAAAAGTGATTCCCACGATGTCGTAAAAACGGATATGTATAATCGACTTTTTCTCGAAGACAAATTGTTCGCACGCAAACTTCGCGCATTGCACTCGTGTAGTTCGACAAGACGAAGCTATTGCACGCGGTTTCATCGGCCTACGACAATTTGTACTCAAGTTATATGCTATCATATCGAACACGAATATCAACTTCTATGATTGAGTTTTTCGTGAGCTGTGGTCGCAAAGAAAACGATGTTGCATCAGTTTCCTTGGTTATTCGACGTGCTGAAACCGAATATGATGCCAGACTTTGTCTACGTGCAGCCAAAAAAAAGTGATTCCCACGATGTCCTAAAAACGAATATGTATAATCGACTTTTTCTCGAAGACAAATTGTTCGCACGCAAACTTCGCGCATTGCACTCGTGTAGTTCGACAAGACGAAGCTATTGCATGCGGTTTCATCGGCCTACGACAATGTGTACTCAAGTTATATGCCATCATCTCGAACACGAATATCAACTTCTATGATTGAGTTTTTCGTGAGCTGTGGTCGCAAAGAAAACGATGTTGCATCAGTTTGCTTGGTTATTCGACGTGCTGAAACCGAATATGGTGCCAGATTTTGTCTACGTGCAGCCAAAAAAAAGTGATTCCCACGATGTCGTAAAAACGCATATGTATAATCGACTTTTTCTCGAAGACAAATTGTTCGCACGCAAACTTCGCGCATTGCACTCGTGTAGTTCGACAAGACGAAGCTATTGCATGCGGTTTCATCGGCCTACGACAATGTGTACTCAAGTTAGATGCCATCATATCGAACACGAATATCAACTTCTATGATTGAGTTTTTCGTGAGCTGTGGTCGCAAAGAAAACGATGTTGCATCAGTTTCCTTGGTTATTCGACGTGCTGAAACCGAATATAATGCCAGACTTTGTCTACGTGCAGCCAAAAAAAAGTGATTCCCACGATGTCGTAAAAACGCATATGTATAATCGACTTTTTCTCGAAGACAAATTGTTCGCACGCAAACTTCGCGCATTGCACTCGTGTAGTTCGACAAGACGAAGCTATTGCACGCGGTTTCATCGGCCTACGACAATGTGTACTCAAGTTATATGCCATCATCTCGAACACGAATATCAACTTCAATGATTGAGTTTTTCGTGAGCTGTGGTCGCAAAGAAAACGATGTTGCATCAGTTTCCTTGGTTATTCGACGTGCTGAAACCGAATATGATGCCAGACTTTGTCTACGTGCAGCCAAAAAAAAGTGATTCCCACGATGTCCTAAAAACGAATATGTATAATCGACTTTTTCTCGAAGACAAATTGTTCGCACGCAAACTTCGCGCATTGCACTCGTGTAGTTCGACAAGACGAAGCTATTGCACGCGGTTTCATCGGCCTACGACAATGTGTACTCAAGTTATATGCCATCATCTCGAACACGACTATCAACTTCAATGATTGAGTTTTTCGTGAGCTGTGGTCGCAAAGAAAACGATGTTGCATCAGTTTCCTTGGTTATTCGACGTGCTGAAACCGAATATGGTGCCAGATTTTGTCTACGTGCAGCCAAAAAAAAGTGATTCCCACGATGTCGTAAAAACGCATATGTATAATCGACTTTTTCTCGAAGACAAATTGTTCGCACGCAAACTTCGCGCATTGCACTCGTGTAGTTCGACAAGACGAAGCTATTGCACGCGGTTTCATCGGCCTACGACAATGTGTACTCAAGTTATATGCCATCATATCGAACACGAATATCAACTTATATGATTGAGTTTTTCGTGAGCTGTTGTCGCAAAGAAAACGATGTTGCATCAGTTTCCTTGGTTATTCGTCGTGCTGAAACCGAATATGATGCCAGATTTTGTCTACGTGCAGCCAAAAAAAAGTGATTCCCACGATGTCGTAAAAACACATGTGTATAATCGACTTTTTCTCGAAGACAAATTGTTCGCACGCAAACTTCGCGCATTGCACTCGTGTAGTTCGACAAGACGAAGCTATTGCATGCGGTTTCATCGGCCTACGACAATGTGTACTCAAGTTATATGCCATCATCTCGAACACGAATATCAACTTCTATGATTGAGTTTTTCGTGAGCTGTGGTCGCAAAGAAAACGATGTTGCATCAGTTTCCTTGGTTATTCGACGTGCTGAAACCGAATATGATGCCAGACTTTGTCTACGTGCAGCCAAAAAAAAGTGATTCCCACGATGTCCTAAAAACGAATATGTATAATCGACTTTTTCTCGAAGACAAATTGTTCGCACGCAAACTTCGCGCATTGCACTCGTGTAGTTCGACAAGACGAAGCTATTGCACGCGGTTTCATCGGCCTACGACAATGTGTACTCAAGTTATATGCCATCATCTCGAACACGACTATCAACTTCAATGATTGAGTTTTTCGTGAGCTGTGGTCGCAAAGAAAACGATGTTGCATCAGTTTGCTTGGTTATTCGACGTGCTGAAACCGAATATGGTGCCAGATTTTGTCTACGTGCAGCCAAAAAAAAGTGATTCCCACGATGTCGTAAAAACGCATATGTATAATCGACTTTTTCTCGAAGACAAATTGTTCGCACGCAAACTTCGCGCATTGCACTCGTGTAGTTCGACAAGACGAAGCTATTGCACGCGGTTTCATCGGCCTACGACAATGTGTACTCAAGTTAGATGCCATCATATCGAACACGAATATCAACTTCTATGATTGAGTTTTTCGTGAGCTGTGGTCGCAAAGAAAACGATGTTGCATCAGTTTCCTTGGTTATTCGACGTGCTGAAACCGAATATAATGCCAGACTTTGTCTACGTGCAGCCAAAAAAAAGTGATTCCCACGATGTCGTAAAAACGCATATGTATAATCGACTTTTTCTCGAAGACAAATTGTTCGCACGCAAACTTCGCGCATTGCACTCGTGTAGTTCGACAAGACGAAGCTATTGCACGCGGTTTCATCGGCCTACGACAATGTGTACTCAAGTTATATGCCATCATCTCGAACACGAATATCAACTTCAATGATTGAGTTTTTCGTGAGCTGTGGTCGCAAAGAAAACGATGTTGCATCAGTTTCCTTGGTTATTCGACGTGCTGAAACCCAATATGATGCCAGACTTTGTCTACGTGCAGCCAAAAAAAAGTGATTCCCACGATGTCGTAAAAACGCATATGTATAATCGACTTTTTCTCGAAGACAAATTGTTCGCACGCAAACTTCGCGCATTGCACTCGTGTAGTTCGACAAGACGAAGCTATTGCACGCGGTTTCATCGGCCTACGACAATGTGTACTCAAGTTATATGCCATCATATCGAACACGAATATCAACTTATATGATTGAGTTTTTCGTGAGCTGTTGTCGCAAAGAAAACGATGTTGCATCAGTTTCCTTGGTTATTCGTCGTGCTGAAACCGAATATGATGCCAGATTTTGTCTACGTGCAGCCAAAAAAAAGTGATTCCCACGATGTCGTAAAAACACATGTGTATAATCGACTTTTTCTCGAAGACAAATTGTTCGCACGCAAACTTCGCGCATTGCACTCGTGTAGTTCGACAAGACGAAGCTATTGCATGCGGTTTCATCGGCCTACGACAATGTGTACTCAAGTTATATGCCATCATCTCGAACACGAATATCAACTTCTATGATTGAGTTTTTCGTGAGCTGTGGTCGCAAAGAAAACGATGTTGCATCAGTTTGCTTGGTTATTCGACGTGCTGAAACCGAATATAATGCCAGACTTTGTCTACGTGCAGCCAAAAAAAAGTGATTCCCACGATGTCGTAAAAACGCATATGTATAATCGACTTTTTCTCGAAGACAAATTGTTCGCACGCAAACTTCGCGCATTGCACTCGTGTAGTTCGACAAGACGAAGCTATTGCACGCGGTTTCATCGGCCTACGACAATGTGTACTCAAGTTATATGCCATCATCTCGAACACGAATATGAACTTCAATGATTGAGTTTTTCGTGAGCTGTGGTCGCAAAGAAAACGATGTTGCATCAGTTTGCTTGGTTATTCGTCGTGCTGAAACCGAATATGATGCCAGATTTTGTCTACGTGCAGCCAAAAAAAAGTGATTCCCACGATGTCGTAAAAACGCATATGTATAATCGAATTTTTCTCGAAGACAAATTGTTCGCACGCAAACTTCGCGCATTGCACTCGTGTAGTTCGACAAGACGAAGCTATTGCACGCGGTTTCATCGGCCTACGACAATGTGTACTCAAATTAGATGCCATCATATCGAACACGAATATCAACTTCTATGATTGAGTTTTTCGTGAGCTGTGGTCGCAAAGAAAACGATGTTGCATCAGTTTGCTTGGTTATTCGTCGTGCTGAAACCGAATATGATGCCAGATTTTGTCTACGTGCAGCCAAAAAAAAGTGATTCCCACGATGTCGTAAAAACGGATATGTATAATCGACTTTTTCTCGAAGACAAATTGTTCGCACGCAAACTTCGCGCATTGCACTCGTGTAGTTCGACAAGACGAAGCTATTGCACGCGGTTTCATCGGCCTACGACAATTTGTACTCAAGTTATATGCTATCATATCGAACACGAATATCAACTTCTATGATTGAGTTTTTCGTGAGCTGTGGTCGCAAAGAAAACGATGTTGCATCAGTTTCCTTGGTTATTCGACGTGCTGAAACCGAATATGATGCCAGACTTTGTCTACGTGCAGCCAAAAAAAAGTGATTCCCACGATGTCCTAAAAACGAATATGTATAATCGACTTTTTCTCGAAGACAAATTGTTCGCACGCAAACTTCGCGCATTGCACTCGTGTAGTTCGACAAGACGAAGCTATTGCATGCGGTTTCATCGGCCTACGACAATGTGTACTCAAGTTATATGCCATCATCTCGAACACGAATATCAACTTCTATGATTGAGTTTTTCGTGAGCTGTGGTCGCAAAGAAAACGATGTTGCATCAGTTTGCTTGGTTATTCGACGTGCTGAAACCGAATATGGTGCCAGATTTTGTCTACGTGCAGCCAAAAAAAAGTGATTCCCACGATGTCGTAAAAACGCATATGTATAATCGACTTTTTCTCGAAGACAAATTGTTCGCACGCAAACTTCGCGCATTGCACTCGTGTAGTTCGACAAGACGAAGCTATTGCACGCGGTTTCATCGGCCTACGACAATGTGTACTCAAGTTAGATGCCATCATATCGAACACGAATATCAACTTCTATGATTGAGTTTTTCGTGAGCTGTGGTCGCAAAGAAAACGATGTTGCATCAGTTTCCTTGGTTATTCGACGTGCTGAAACCGAATATAATGCCAGACTTTGTCTACGTGCAGCCAAAAAAAAGTGATTCCCACGATGTCGTAAAAACGCATATGTATAATCGACTTTTTCTCGAAGACAAATTGTTCGCACGCAAACTTCGCGCATTGCACTCGTGTAGTTCGACAAGACGAAGCTATTGCACGCGGTTTCATCGGCCTACGACAATGTGTACTCAAGTTATATGCCATCATCTCGAACACGAATATCAACTTCAATGATTGAGTTTTTCGTGAGCTGTGGTCGCAAAGAAAACGATGTTGCATCAGTTTCCTTGGTTATTCGACGTGCTGAAACCGAATATGATGCCAGACTTTGTCTACGTGCAGCCAAAAAAAAGTGATTCCCACGATGTCCTAAAAACGAATATGTATAATCGACTTTTTCTCGAAGACAAATTGTTCGCACGCAAACTTCGCGCATTGCACTCGTGTAGTTCGACAAGACGAAGCTATTGCACGCGGTTTCATCGGCCTACGACAATGTGTACTCAAGTTATATGCCATCATCTCGAACACGACTATCAACTTCAATGATTGAGTTTTTCGTGAGCTGTGGTCGCAAAGAAAACGATGTTGCATCAGTTTCCTTGGTTATTCGACGTGCTGAAACCGAATATGGTGCCAGATTTTGTCTACGTGCAGCCAAAAAAAAGTGATTCCCACGATGTCGTAAAAACGCATATGTATAATCGACTTTTTCTCGAAGACAAATTGTTCGCACGCAAACTTCGCGCATTGCACTCGTGTAGTTCGACAAGACGAAGCTATTGCACGCGGTTTCATCGGCCTACGACAATGTGTACTCAAGTTAGATGCCATCATATCGAACACGAATATCAACTTCTATGATTGAGTTTTTCGTGAGCTGTGGTCGCAAAGAAAACGATGTTGCATCAGTTTCCTTGGTTATTCGACGTGCTGAAACCGAATATAATGCCAGATTTTGTCTACGTGCAGCCAAAAAAAAGTGATTCCCACGATGTCGTAAAAACGCATATGTATAATCGACTTTTTCTCGAAGACAAATTGTTCGCACGCAAACTTCGCGCATTGC
The DNA here is from genome assembly GCF_034640455.1 of Diachasmimorpha longicaudata. NCBI lineage: Eukaryota > Metazoa > Arthropoda > Insecta > Hymenoptera > Braconidae > Diachasmimorpha > Diachasmimorpha longicaudata. Next base: position 2,362,929 of record NC_087227.1, on the reverse strand, counting down.
ACTCGTGTAGTTCGACAAGACGAAGCTATTGCACGCGGTTTCATCGGCCTACGACAATGTGTACTCAAGTTAGATGCCATCATATCGAACACGAATATCAACTTCTATGATTGAGTTTTTCGTGAGCTGTGGTCGCAAAGAAAACGATGTTGCATCAGTTTCCTTGGTTATTCGTCGTGCTGAAACCGAATATGATGCCAGATTTTGTCTACGTGCAGCCAAAAAAAAGTGATTCCCACGATGTCGTAAAAACACATGTGTATAATCGACTTTTTCTCGAAGACAAATTGTTCGCACGCAAACTTCGCGCATTGCACTCGTGTAGTTCGACAAGACGAAGCTATTGCACGCGGTTTCATCGGCCTACGACAATGTGTACTCAAGTTATATGCCATCATATCGAACACGAATATCAACTTCTATGATTGAGTTTTTCGTGAGCTGTGGTCGCAAAGAAAACGATGTTGCATCAGTTTCCTTGGTTATTCGACGTGCTGAAACCGAATATAATGCCAGACTTTGTCTACGTGCAGCCAAAAAAAAGTGATTCCCACGATGTCGTAAAAACGCATATGTATAATCGACTTTTTCTCGAAGACAAATTGTTCGCACGCAAACTTCGCGCATTGCACTCGTGTAGTTCGACAAGACGAAGCTATTGCATGCGGTTTCATCGGCCTACGACAATGTGTACTCAAGTTATATGCCATCATCTCGAACACGAATATCAACTTCTATGATTGAGTTTTTCGTGAGCTGTGGTCGCAAAGAAAACGATGTTGCATCAGTTTGCTTGGTTATTCGACGTGCTGAAACCGAATATGGTGCCAGATTTTGTCTACGTGCAGCCAAAAAAAAGTGATTCCCACGATGTCGTAAAAACGCATATGTATAATCGACTTTTTCTCGAAGACAAATTGTTCGCACGCAAACTTCGCGCATTGCACTCGTGTAGTTCGACAAGACGAAGCTATTGCACGCGGTTTCATCGGCCTACGACAATGTGTACTCAAGTTAGATGCCATCATATCGAACACGAATATCAACTTCTATGATTGAGTTTTTCGTGAGCTGTGGTCGCAAAGAAAACGATGTTGCATCAGTTTCCTTGGTTATTCGACGTGCTGAAACCGAATATAATGCCAGACTTTGTCTACGTGCAGCCAAAAAAAAGTGATTCCCACGATGTCGTAAAAACGCATATGTATAATCGACTTTTTCTCGAAGACAAATTGTTCGCACGCAAACTTCGCGCATTGCACTCGTGTAGTTCGACAAGACGAAGCTATTGCACGCGGTTTCATCGGCCTACAACAATGTGTACTCAAGTTATATGCCATCATCTCGAACACGAATATCAACTTCAATGATGGAGTTTTTCGTGAGCTGTGGTCGCAAAGAAAACGATGTTGCATCAGTTTGCTTGGTTATTCGTCGTGCTGAAACCGAATATGATGCCAGATTTTGTCTACGTGCAGCCAAAAAAAAGTGATTCCCACGATGTCGTAAAAACACATGTGTATAATCGACTTTTTCTCGAAGACAAATTGTTCGCACGCAAACTTCGCGCATTGCACTCGTGTAGTTCGACAAGACGAAGCTATTGCATGCGGTTTCATCGGCCTACGACAATGTGTACTCAAGTTATATGCCATCATCTCGAACACGAATATCAACTTCAATGATTGAGTTTTTCGTGAGCTGTGGTCGCAAAGAAAACGATGTTGCATCAGTTTGCTTGGTTATTCGTCGTGCTGAAACCGAATATGATGCCAGATTTTGTCTACGTGCAGCCAAAAAAAAGTGATTCCCACGATGTCGTAAAAACGCATATGTATAATCGACTTTTTCTCGAAGACAAATTGTTCGCACGCAAACTTCGCGCATTGCACTCGTGTAGTTCGACAAGACGAAGCTATTGCACGCGGTTTCATCGGCCTACGACAATGTGTACTCAAGTTATATGCCATCATCTCGAACACGAATATCAACTTCAATGATTGAGTTTTTCGTGAGCTGTGGTCGCAAAGAAAACGATGTTGCATCAGTTTGCTTGGTTATTCGTCGTGCTGAAACCGAATATGATGCCAGATTTTGTCTACGTGCAGCCAAAAAAAAGTGATTCCCACGATGTCGTAAAAACGCATATGTATAATCGACTTTTTCTCGAAGACAAATTGTTCGCACGCAAACTTCGCGCATTGCACTCGTGTAGTTCGACAAGACGAAGCTATTGCACGCGGTTTCATCGGCCTACGACAATGTGTACTCAAGTTAGATGCCATCATATCGAACACGAATATCAACTTCTATGATTGAGTTTTTCGTGAGCTGTGGTCGCAAAGAAAACGATGTTGCATCAGTTTCCTTGGTTATTCGACGTGCTGAAACCGAATATAATGCCAGACTTTGTGTACGTGCAGCCAAAAAAAAGTGATTCCCACGATGTCGTAAAAACGCATATGTATAATCGACTTTTTCTCGAAGACAAATTGTTCGCACGCAAACTTCGCGCATTGCACTCGTGTAGTTCGACAAGACGAAGCTATTGCACGCGGTTTCATCGGCCTACGACAATGTGTACTCAAGTTATATGCCATCATCTCGAACACGAATATCAACTTCAATGATTGAGTTTTTCGTGAGCTGTGGTCGCAAAGAAAACGATGTTGCATCAGTTTGCTTGGTTATTCTTCGTGCTGAAACCGAATATGATGCCAGATTTTGTCTACGTGCAGCCAAAAAAAAGTGATTCCCACGATGTCGTAAAAACACATGTGTATAATCGACTTTTTCTCGAAGACAAATTGTTCGCACGCAAACTTCGCGCATTGCACTCGTGTAGTTCGACAAGACGAAGCTATTGCATGCGGTTTCATCGGCCTACGACAATGTGTACTCAAGTTATATGCCATCATCTCGAACACGAATATCAACTTCAATGATTGAGTTTTTCGTGAGCTGTGGTCGCAAAGAAAACGATGTTGCATCAGTTTGCTTGGTTATTCGTCGTGCTGAAACCGAATATGATGCCAGATTTTGTCTACGTGCAGCCAAAAAAAAGTGATTCCCACGATGTCGTAAAAACACATGTGTATAATCGACTTTTTCTCGAAGACAAATTGTTCGCACGCAAACTTCGCGCATTGCACTCGTGTAGTTCGACAAGACGAAGCTATTGCACGCGGTTTCATCGGCCTACGACAATGTGTACTCAAGTTATATGCCATCATCTCGAACACGAATATCAACTTCAATGATTGAGTTTTTCGTGAGCTGTGGTCGCAAAGAAAACGATGTTGCATCAGTTTGCTTGGTTATTCGTCGTGCTGAAACCGAATATGATGCCAGATTTTGTCTACGTGCAGCCAAAAAAAAGTGATTCCCACGATGTCGTAAAAACACATGTGTATAATCGACTTTTTCTCGAAGACAAATTGTTCGCATGCAAACTTCGCGCATTGCACTCGTGTAGTTCGACAAGACGAAGCTATTGCACGCGGTTTCATCGGCCTACGACAATGTGTACTCAAGTTATATGCCATCATATCGAACACGAATATCAACTTCTATGATTGAGTTTTTCGTGAGCTGTGGTCGCAAAGAAAACGATGTTGCATCAGTTTCCTTGGTTATTCGACGTGCTGAAACCGAATATAATGCCAGACTTTGTCTACGTGCAGCCAAAAAAAAGTGATTCCCACGATGTCGTAAAAACGCATATGTATAATCGACTTTTTCTCGAAGACAAATTGTTCGCACGCAAACTTCGCGCATTGCACTCGTGTAGTTCGACAAGACGAAGCTATTGCACGCGGTTTCATCGGCCTACGACAATGTGTACTCAAGTTAGATGCCATCATATCGAACACGAATATCAACTTCTATGATTGAGTTTTTCGTGAGCTGTGGTCGCAAAGAAAACGATGTTGCATCAGTTTCCTTGGTTATTCGACGTGCTGAAACCGAATATAATGCCAGACTTTGTGTACGTGCAGCCAAAAAAAAGTGATTCCCACGATGTCGTAAAAACGCATATGTATAATCGACTTTTTCTCGAAGACAAATTGTTCGCACGCAAACTTCGCGCATTGCACTCGTGTAGTTCGACAAGACGAAGCTATTGCACGCGGTTTCATCGGCCTACGACAATGTGTACTCAAGTTATATGCCATCATCTCGAACACGAATATCAACTTCAATGATTGAGTTTTTCGTGAGCTGTGGTCGCAAAGAAAACGATGTTGCATCAGTTTGCTTGGTTATTCGTCGTGCTGAAACCGAATATGATGCCAGATTTTGTCTACGTGCAGCCAAAAAAAAGTGATTCCCACGATGTCGTAAAAACACATGTGTATAATCGACTTTTTCTCGAAGACAAATTGTTCGCACGCAAACTTCGCGCATTGCACTCGTGTAGTTCGACAAGACGAAGCTATTGCATGCGGTTTCATCGGCCTACGACAATGTGTACTCAAGTTATATGCCATCATCTCGAACACGAATATCAACTTCAATGATTGAGTTTTTCGTGAGCTGTGGTCGCAAAGAAAACGATGTTGCATCAGTTTGCTTGGTTATTCGTCGTGCTGAAACCGAATATGATGCCAGATTTTGTCTACGTGCAGCCAAAAAAAAGTGATTCCCACGATGTCGTAAAAACACATGTGTATAATCGACTTTTTCTCGAAGACAAATTGTTCGCACGCAAACTTCGCGCATTGCACTCGTGTAGTTCGACAAGACGAAGCTATTGCACGCGGTTTCATCGGCCTACGACAATGTGTACTCAAGTTATATGCCATCATATCGAACACGAATATCAACTTCTATGATTGAGTTTTTCGTGAGCTGTGGTCGCAAAGAAAACGATGTTGCATCAGTTTCCTTGGTTATTCGACGTGCTGAAACCGAATATAATGCCAGACTTTGTCTACGTGCAGCCAAAAAAAAGTGATTCCCACGATGTCGTAAAAACGCATATGTATAATCGACTTTTTCTCGAAGACAAATTGTTCGCACGCAAACTTCGCGCATTGCACTCGTGTAGTTCGACAAGACGAAGCTATTGCACGCGGTTTCATCGGCCTACGACAATGTGTACTCAAGTTAGATGCCATCATATCGAACACGAATATCAACTTCTATGATTGAGTTTTTCGTGAGCTGTGGTCGCAAAGAAAACGATGTTGCATCAGTTTCCTTGGTTATTCGACGTGCTGAAACCGAATATAATGCCAGACTTTGTGTACATGCAGCCAAAAAAAAGTGATTCCCACGATGTCGTAAAAACGCATATGTATAATCGACTTTTTCTCGAAGACAAATTGTTCGCACGCAAACTTCGCGCATTGCACTCGTGTAGTTCGACAAGACGAAGCTATTGCACGCGGTTTCATCGGCCTACGACAATGTGTACTCAAGTTATATGCCATCATCTCGAACACGAATATCAACTTCAATGATTGAGTTTTTCGTGAGCTGTGGTCGCAAAGAAAACGATGTTGCATCAGTTTGCTTGGTTATTCGTCGTGCTGAAACCGAATATGATGCCAGATTTTGTCTACGTGCAGCCAAAAAAAAGTGATTCCCACGATGTCGTAAAAACACATGTGTATAATCGACTTTTTCTCGAAGACAAATTGTTCGCACGCAAACTTCGCGCATTGCACTCGTGTAGTTCGACAAGACGAAGCTATTGCATACGGTTTCATCGGCCTACGACAATGTGTACTCAAGTTATATGCCATCATCTCGAACACGAATATCAACTTCAATGATTGAGTTTTTCGTGAGCTGTGGTCGCAAAGAAAACGATGTTGCATCAGTTTGCTTGGTTATTCGTCGTGCTGAAACCGAATATGATGCCAGATTTTGTCTACGTGCAGCCAAAAAAAAGTGATTCCCACGATGTCGTAAAAACACATGTGTATAATCGACTTTTTCTCGAAGACAAATTGTTCGCACGCAAACTTCGCGCATTGCACTCGTGTAGTTCGACAAGACGAAGCTATTGCATGCGGTTTCATCGGCCTACGACAATGTGTACTCAAGTTATATGCCATCATCTCGAACACGAATATCAACTTCAATGATTGAGTTTTTCGTGAGCTGTGGTCGCAAAGAAAACGATGTTGCATCAGTTTGCTTGGTTATTCGTCGTGCTGAAACCGAATATGATGCCAGATTTTGTCTACGTGCAGCCAAAAAAAAGTGATTCCCACGATGTCGTAAAAACACATGTGTATAATCGACTTTTTCTCGAAGACAAATTGTTCGCACGCAAACTTCGCGCATTGCACTCGTGTAGTTCGACAAGACGAAGCTATTGCACGCGGTTTCATCGGCCTACGACAATGTGTACTCAAGTTATATGCCATCATCTCGAACACGACTATCAACTTCAATGATTGAGTTTTTCGTGAGCTGTGGTCGCAAAGAAAACGATGTTGCATCAGTTTCCTTGGTTATTCGACGTGCTGAAACCGAATATGGTGCCAGATTTTGTCTACGTGCAGCCAAAAAAAAGTGATTCCCACGATGTCGTAAAAACGCATATGTATAATCGACTTTTTCTCGAAGACAAATTGTTCGCACGCAAACTTCGCGCATTGCACTCGTGTAGTTCGACAAGACGAAGCTATTGCACGCGGTTTCATCGGCCTACGACAATGTGTACTCAAGTTATATGCCATCATATCGAACACGAATATCAACTTATATGATTGAGTTTTTCGTGAGCTGTTGTCGCAAAGAAAACGATGTTGCATCAGTTTCCTTGGTTATTCGTCGTGCTGAAACCGAATATGATGCCAGATTTTGTCTACGTGCAGCCAAAAAAAAGTGATTCCCACGATGTCGTAAAAACACATGTGTATAATCGACTTTTTCTCGAAGACAAATTGTTCGCACGCAAACTTCGCGCATTGCACTCGTGTAGTTCGACAAGACGAAGCTATTGCATGCGGTTTCATCGGCCTACGACAATGTGTACTCAAGTTATATGCCATCATCTCGAACACGAATATCAACTTCAATGATTGAGTTTTTCGTGAGCTGTGGTCGCAAAGAAAACGATGTTGCATCAGTTTGCTTGGTTATTCGTCGTGCTGAAACCGAATATGATGCCAGATTTTGTCTACGTGCAGCCAAAAAAAAGTGATTCCCACGATGTCGTAAAAACACATGTGTATAATCGACTTTTTCTCGAAGACAAATTGTTCGCACGCAAACTTCGCGCATTGCACTCGTGTAGTTCGACAAGACGAAGCTATTGCATGCGGTTTCATCGGCCTACGACAATGTGTACTCAAGTTATATGCCATCATCTCGAACACGAATATCAACTTCAATGATTGAGTTTTTCGTGAGCTGTGGTCGCAAAGAAAACGATGTTGCATCAGTTTGCTTGGTTATTCGTCGTGCTGAAACCGAATATGATGCCAGATTTTGTCTACGTGCAGCCAAAAAAAAGTGATTCCCACGATGTCGTAAAAACACATGTGTATAATCGACTTTTTCTCGAAGACAAATTGTTCGCACGCAAACTTCGCGCATTGCACTCGTGTAGTTCGACAAGACGAAGCTATTGCACGCGGTTTCATCGGCCTACGACAATGTGTACTCAAGTTATATGCCATCATATCGAACACGAATATCAACTTCTATGATTGAGTTTTTCGTGAGCTGTGGTCGCAAAGAAAACGATGTTGCATCAGTTTCCTTGGTTATTCGACGTGCTGAAACCGAATATAATGCCAGACTTTGTCTACGTGCAGCCAAAAAAAAGTGATTCCCACGATGTCGTAAAAACGCATATGTATAATCGACTTTTTCTCGAAGACAAATTGTTCGCACGCAAACTTCGCGCATTGCACTCGTGTAGTTCGACAAGACGAAGCTATTGCACGCGGTTTCATCGGCCTACGACAATGTGTACTCAAGTTAGATGCCATCATATCGAACACGAATATCAACTTCTATGATTGAGTTTTTCGTGAGCTGTGGTCGCAAAGAAAACGATGTTGCATCAGTTTCCTTGGTTATTCGACGTGCTGAAACCGAATATAATGCCAGACTTTGTGTACGTGCAGCCAAAAAAAAGTGATTCCCACGATGTCGTAAAAACGCATATGTATAATCGACTTTTTCTCGAAGACAAATTGTTCGCACGCAAACTTCGCGCATTGCACTCGTGTAGTTCGACAAGACGAAGCTATTGCACGCGGTTTCATCGGCCTACGACAATGTGTACTCAAGTTAGATGCCATCATATCGAACACGAATATCAACTTCTATGATTGAGTTTTTCGTGAGCTGTGGTCGCAAAGAAAACGATGTTGCATCAGTTTCCTTGGTTATTCGACGTGCTGAAACCGAATATAATGCCAGACTTTGTGTACGTGCAGCCAAAAAAAAGTGATTCCCACGATGTCGTAAAAACGCATATGTATAATCGACTTTTTCTCGAAGACAAATTGTTCGCACGCAAACTTCGCGCATTGCACTCGTGTAGTTCGACAAGACGAAGCTATTGCACGCGGTTTCATCGGCCTACGACAATGTGTACTCAAGTTATATGCCATCATCTCGAACACGAATATCAACTTCAATGATTGAGTTTTTCGTGAGCTGTGGTCGCAAAGAAAACGATGTTGCATCAGTTTGCTTGGTTATTCGTCGTGCTGAAACCGAATATGATGCCAGATTTTGTCTACGTGCAGCCAAAAAAAAGTGATTCCCACGATGTCGTAAAAACACATGTGTATAATCGACTTTTTCTCGAAGACAAATTGTTCGCACGCAAACTTCGCGCATTGCACTCGTGTAGTTCGACAAGACGAAGCTATTGCATGCGGTTTCATCGGCCTACGACAATGTGTACTCAAGTTATATGCCATCATCTCGAACACGAATATCAACTTCAATGATTGAGTTTTTCGTGAGCTGTGGTCGCAAAGAAAACGATGTTGCATCAGTTTGCTTGGTTATTCGTCGTGCTGAAACCGAATATGATGCCAGATTTTGTCTACGTGCAGCCAAAAAAAAGTGATTCCCACGATGTCGTAAAAACACATGTGTATAATCGACTTTTTCTCGAAGACAAATTGTTCGCACGCAAACTTCGCGCATTGCACTCGTGTAGTTCGACAAGACGAAGCTATTGCACGCGGTTTCATCGGCCTACGACAATGTGTACTCAAGTTATATGCCATCATATCGAACACGAATATCAACTTCTATGATTGAGTTTTTCGTGAGCTGTGGTCGCAAAGAAAACGATGTTGCATCAGTTTCCTTGGTTATTCGACGTGCTGAAACCGAATATAATGCCAGACTTTGTCTACGTGCAGCCAAAAAAAAGTGATTCCCACGATGTCGTAAAAACGCATATGTATAATCGACTTTTTCTCGAAGACAAATTGTTCGCACGCAAACTTCGCGCATTGCACTCGTGTAGTTCGACAAGACGAAGCTATTGCACGCGGTTTCATCGGCCTACGACAATGTGTACTCAAGTTAGATGCCATCATATCGAACACGAATATCAACTTCTATGATTGAGTTTTTCGTGAGCTGCGGTCGCAAAGAAAACGATGTTGCATCAGTTTCCTTGGTTATTCGACGTGCTGAAACCGAATATAATGCCAGACTTTGTGTACGTGCAGCCAAAAAAAAGTGATTCCCACGATGTCGTAAAAACGCATATGTATAATCGACTTTTTCTCGAAGACAAATTGTTCGCACGCAAACTTCGCGCATTGCACTCGTGTAGTTCGACAAGACGAAGCTATTGCACGCGGTTTCATCGGCCTACGACAATGTGTACTCAAGTTATATGCCATCATCTCGAACACGAATATCAACTTCAATGATTGAGTTTTTCGTGAGCTGTGGTCGCAAAGAAAACGATGTTGCATCAGTTTGCTTGGTTATTCGTCGTGCTGAAACCGAATATGATGCCAGATTTTGTCTACGTGCAGCCAAAAAAAAGTGATTCCCACGATGTCGTAAAAACACATGTGTATAATCGACTTTTTCTCGAAGACAAATTGTTCGCACGCAAACTTCGCGCATTGCACTCGTGTAGTTCGACAAGACGAAGCTATTGCATACGGTTTCATCGGCCTACGACAATGTGTACTCAAGTTATATGCCATCATCTCGAACACGAATATCAACTTCAATGATTGAGTTTTTCGTGAGCTGTGGTCGCAAAGAAAACGATGTTGCATCAGTTTGCTTGGTTATTCGTCGTGCTGAAACCGAATATGATGCCAGATTTTGTCTACGTGCAGCCAAAAAAAAGTGATTCCCACGATGTCGTAAAAACACATGTGTATAATCGACTTTTTCTCGAAGACAAATTGTTCGCACGCAAACTTCGCGCATTGCACTCGTGTAGTTCGACAAGACGAAGCTATTGCATGCGGTTTCATCGGCCTACGACAATGTGTACTCAAGTTATATGCCATCATCTCGAACACGAATATCAACTTCAATGATTGAGTTTTTCGTGAGCTGTGGTCGCAAAGAAAACGATGTTGCATCAGTTTGCTTGGTTATTCGTCGTGCTGAAACCGAATATGATGCCAGATTTTGTCTACGTGCAGCCAAAAAAAAGTGATTCCCACGATGTCGTAAAAACACATGTGTATAATCGACTTTTTCTCGAAGACAAATTGTTCGCACGCAAACTTCGCGCATTGCACTCGTGTAGTTCGACAAGACGAAGCTATTGCACGCGGTTTCATCGGCCTACGACAATGTGTACTCAAGTTATATGCCATCATCTCGAACACGACTATCAACTTCAATGATTGAGTTTTTCGTGAGCTGTGGTCGCAAAGAAAACGATGTTGCATCAGTTTCCTTGGTTATTCGACGTGCTGAAACCGAATATGGTGCCAGATTTTGTCTACGTGCAGCCAAAAAAAAGTGATTCCCACGATGTCGTAAAAACGCATATGTATAATCGACTTTTTCTCGAAGACAAATTGTTCGCACGCAAACTTCGCGCATTGCACTCGTGTAGTTCGACAAGACGAAGCTATTGCACGCGGTTTCATCGGCCTACGACAATGTGTACTCAAGTTATATGCCATCATATCGAACACGAATATCAACTTATATGATTGAGTTTTTCGTGAGCTGTTGTCGCAAAGAAAACGATGTTGCATCAGTTTCCTTGGTTATTCGTCGTGCTGAAACCGAATATGATGCCAGATTTTGTCTACGTGCAGCCAAAAAAAAGTGATTCCCACGATGTCGTAAAAACACATGTGTATAATCGACTTTTTCTCGAAGACAAATTGTTCGCACGCAAACTTCGCGCATTGCACTCGTGTAGTTCGACAAGACGAAGCTATTGCATGCGGTTTCATCGGCCTACGACAATGTGTACTCAAGTTATATGCCATCATCTCGAACACGAATATCAACTTCAATGATTGAGTTTTTCGTGAGCTGTGGTCGCAAAGAAAACGATGTTGCATCAGTTTGCTTGGTTATTCGTCGTGCTGAAACCGAATATGATGCCAGATTTTGTCTACGTGCAGCCAAAAAAAAGTGATTCCCACGATGTCGTAAAAACACATGTGTATAATCGACTTTTTCTCGAAGACAAATTGTTCGCACGCAAACTTCGCGCATTGCACTCGTGTAGTTCGACAAGACGAAGCTATTGCACGCGGTTTCATCGGCCTACGACAATGTGTACTCAAGTTAGATGCCATCATATCGAACACGAATATCAACTTCTATGATTGAGTTTTTCGTGAGCTGTGGTCGCAAAGAAAACGATGTTGCATCAGTTTCCTTGGTTATTCGACGTGCTGAAACCGAATATAATGCCAGACTTTGTGTACGTGCAGCCAAAAAAAAGTGATTCCCACGATGTCGTAAAAACGCATATGTATAATCGACTTTTTCTCGAAGACAAATTGTTCGCACGCAAACTTCGCGCATTGCACTCGTGTAGTTCGACAAGACGAAGCTATTGCACGCGGTTTCATCGGCCTACGACAATGTGTACTCAAGTTATATGCCATCATCTCGAACACGAATATCAACTTCAATGATTGAGTTTTTCGTGAGCTGTGGTCGCAAAGAAAACGATGTTGCATCAGTTTGCTTGGTTATTCGTCGTGCTGAAACCGAATATGATGCCAGATTTTGTCTACGTGCAGCCAAAAAAAAGTGATTCCCACGATGTCGTAAAAACACATGTGTATAATCGACTTTTTCTCGAAGACAAATTGTTCGCACGCAAACTTCGCGCATTGCACTCGTGTAGTTCGACAAGACGAAGCTATTGCATGCGGTTTCATCGGCCTACGACAATGTGTACTCAAGTTATATGCCATCATCTCGAACACGAATATCAACTTCAATGATTGAGTTTTTCGTGAGCTGTGGTCGCAAAGAAAACGATGTTGCATCAGTTTGCTTGGTTATTCGTCGTGCTGAAACCGAATATGATGCCAGATTTTGTCTACGTGCAGCCAAAAAAAAGTGATTCCCACGATGTCGTAAAAACACATGTGTATAATCGACTTTTTCTCGAAGACAAATTGTTCGCACGCAAACTTCGCGCATTGCACTCGTGTAGTTCGACAAGACGAAGCTATTGCACGCGGTTTCATCGGCCTACGACAATGTGTACTCAAGTTATATGCCATCATATCGAACACGAATATCAACTTCTATGATTGAGTTTTTCGTGAGCTGTGGTCGCAAAGAAAACGATGTTGTATCAGTTTCCTTGGTTATTCGACGTGCTGAAACCGAATATAATGCCAGACTTTGTCTACGTGCAGCCAAAAAAAAGTGATTCCCACGATGTCGTAAAAACGCATATGTATAATCGACTTTTTCTCGAAGACAAATTGTTCGCACGCAAACTTCGCGCATTGCACTCGTGTAGTTCGACAAGACGAAGCTATTGCACGCGGTTTCATCGGCCTACGACAATGTGTACTCAAGTTAGATGCCATCATATCGAACACGAATATCAACTTCTATGATTGAGTTTTTCGTGAGCTGTGGTCGCAAAGAAAACGATGTTGCATCAGTTTCCTTGGTTATTCGACGTGCTGAAACCGAATATAATGCCAGACTTTGTGTACGTGCAGCCAAAAAAAAGTGATTCCCACGATGTCGTAAAAACGCATATGTATAATCGACTTTTTCTCGAAGACAAATTGTTCGCACGCAAACTTCGCGCATGGCACTCGTGTAGTTCGACAAGACGAAGCTATTGCACGCGGTTTCATCGGCCTACGACAATGTGTACTCAAGTTAGATGCCATCATATCGAACACGAATATCAACTTCTATGATTGAGTTTTTCGTGAGCTGTGGTCGCAAAGGAAACGATGTTGCATCAGTTTCCTTGGTTATTCGACGTGCTGAAACCGAATATAATGCCAGACTTTGTGTACGTGCAGCCAAAAAAAAGTGATTCCCACGATGTCGTAAAAACGCATATGTATAATCGACTTTTTCTCGAAGACAAATTGTTCGCACGCAAACTTCGCGCATTGCACTCGTGTAGTTCGACAAGACGAAGCTATTGCACGCGGTTTCATCGGCCTACGACAATGTGTACTCAAGTTATATGCCATCATCTCGAACACGAATATCAACTTCAATGATTGAGTTTTTCGTGAGCTGTGGTCGCAAAGAAAACGATGTTGCATCAGTTTGCTTGGTTATTCGTCGTGCTGAAACCGAATATGATGCCAGATTTTGTCTACGTGCAGCCAAAAAAAAGTGATTCCCACGATGTCGTAAAAACACATGTGTATAATCGACTTTTTCTCGAAGACAAATTGTTCGCACGCAAACTTCGCGCATTGCACTCGTGTAGTTCGACAAGACGAAGCTATTGCATACGGTTTCATCGGCCTACGACAATGTGTACTCAAGTTATATGCCATCATCTCGAACACGAATATCAACTTCAATGATTGAGTTTTTCGTGAGCTGTGGTCGCAAAGAAAACGATGTTGCATCAGTTTGCTTGGTTATTCGTCGTGCTGAAACCGAATATGATGCCAGATTTTGTCTACGTGCAGCCAAAAAAAAGTGATTCCCACGATGTCGTAAAAACACATGTGTATAATCGACTTTTTCTCGAAGACAAATTGTTCGCACGCAAACTTCGCGCATTGCACTCGTGTAGTTCGACAAGACGAAGCTATTGCATGCGGTTTCATCGGCCTACGACAATGTGTACTCAAGTTATATGCCATCATCTCGAACACGAATATCAACTTCAATGATTGAGTTTTTCGTGAGCTGTGGTCGCAAAGAAAACGATGTTGCATCAGTTTGCTTGGTTATTCGTCGTGCTGAAACCGAATATGATGCCAGATTTTGTCTACGTGCAGCCAAAAAAAAGTGATTCCCACGATGTCGTAAAAACACATGTGTATAATCGACTTTTTCTCGAAGACAAATTGTTCGCACGCAAACTTCGCGCATTGCACTCGTGTAGTTCGACAAGACGAAGCTATTGCACGCGGTTTCATCGGCCTACGACAATGTGTACTCAAGTTATATGCCATCATCTCGAACACGACTATCAACTTCAATGATTGAGTTTTTCGTGAGCTGTGGTCGCAAAGAAAACGATGGTGCATCAGTTTCCTTGGTTATTCGACGTGCTGAAACCGAATATGGTGCCAGATTTTGTCTACGTGCAGCCAAAAAAAAGTGATTCCCACGATGTCGTAAAAACGCATATGTATAATCGACTTTTTCTCGAAGACAAATTGTTCGCACGCAAACTTCGCGCATTGCACTCGTGTAGTTCGACAAGACGAAGCTATTGCACGCGGTTTCATCGGCCTACGACAATGTGTACTCAAGTTATATGCCATCATATCGAACACGAATATCAACTTATATGATTGAGTTTTTCGTGAGCTGTTGTCGCAAAGAAAACGATGTTGCATCAGTTTCCTTGGTTATTCGTCGTGCTGAAACCGAATATGATGCCAGATTTTGTCTACGTGCAGCCAAAAAAAAGTGATTCCCACGATGTCGTAAAAACACATGTGTATAATCGACTTTTTCTCGAAGACAAATTGTTCGCACGCAAACTTCGCGCATTGCACTCGTGTAGTTCGACAAGACGAAGCTATTGCATGCGGTTTCATCGGCCTACGACAATGTGTACTCAAGTTATATGCCATCATCTCGAACACGAATATCAACTTCAATGATTGAGTTTTTCGTGAGCTGTGGTCGCAAAGAAAACGATGTTGCATCAGTTTGCTTGGTTATTCGTCGTGCTGAAACCGAATATGATGCCAGATTTTGTCTACGTGCAGCCAAAAAAAAGTGATTCCCACGATGTCGTAAAAACACATGTGTATAATCGACTTTTTCTCGAAGACAAATTGTTCGCACGCAAACTTCGCGCATTGCACTCGTGTAGTTCGACAAGACGAAGCTATTGCATGCGGTTTCATCGGCCTACGACAATGTGTACTCAAGTTATATGCCATCATCTCGAACACGAATATCAACTTCAATGATTGAGTTTTTCGTGAGCTGTGGTCGCAAAGAAAACGATGTTGCATCAGTTTGCTTGGTTATTCGTCGTGCTGAAACCGAATATGATGCCAGATTTTGTCTACGTGCAGCCAAAAAAAAGTGATTCCCACGATGTCGTAAAAACACATGTGTATAATCGACTTTTTCTCGAAGACAAATTGTTCGCACGCAAACTTCGCGCATTGCACTCGTGTAGTTCGACAAGACGAAGCTATTGCACGCGGTTTCATCGGCCTACGACAATGTGTACTCAAGTTATATGCCATCATATCGAACACGAATATCAACTTCTATGATTGAGTTTTTCGTGAGCTGTGGTCGCAAAGAAAACGATGTTGCATCAGTTTCCTTGGTTATTCGACGTGCTGAAACCGAATATAATGCCAGACTTTGTCTACGTGCAGCCAAAAAAAAGTGATTCCCACGATGTCGTAAAAACGCATATGTATAATCGACTTTTTCTCGAAGACAAATTGTTCGCACGAAAACTTCGCGCATTGCACTCGTGTAGTTCGACAAGACGAAGCTATTGCACGCGGTTTCATCGGCCTACGACAATGTGTACTCAAGTTAGATGCCATCATATCGAACACGAATATCAACTTCTATGATTGAGTTTTTCGTGAGCTGTGGTCGCAAAGAAAACGATGTTGCATCAGTTTCCTTGGTTATTCGACGTGCTGAAACCGAATATAATGCCAGACTTTGTGTACGTGCAGCCAAAAAAAAGTGATTCCCACGATGTCGTAAAAACGCATATGTATAATCGACTTTTTCTCGAAGACAAATTGTTCGCACGCAAACTTCGCGCATTGCACTCGTGTAGTTCGACAAGACGAAGCTATTGCACGCGGTTTCATCGGCCTACGACAATGTGTACTCAAGTTATATGCCATCATCTCGAACACGAATATCAACTTCAATGATTGAGTTTTTCGTGAGCTGTGGTCGCAAAGAAAACGATGTTGCATCAGTTTGCTTGGTTATTCGTCGTGCTGAAACCGAATATGATGCCAGATTTTGTCTACGTGCAGCCAAAAAAAAGTGATTCCCACGATGTCGTAAAAACACATGTGTATAATCGACTTTTTCTCGAAGACAAATTGTTCGCACGCAAACTTCGCGCATTGCACTCGTGTAGTTCGACAAGACGAAGCTATTGCATACGGTTTCATCGGCCTACGACAATGTGTACTCAAGTTATATGCCATCATCTCGAACACGAATATCAACTTCAATGATTGAGTTTTTCGTGAGCTGTGGTCGCAAAGAAAACGATGTTGCATCAGTTTGCTTGGTTATTCGTCGTGCTGAAACCGAATATGATGCCAGATTTTGTCTACGTGCAGCCAAAAAAAAGTGATTCCCACGATGTCGTAAAAACACATGTGTATAATCGACTTTTTCTCGAAGACAAATTGTTCGCACGCAAACTTCGCGCATTGCACTCGTGTAGTTCGACAAGACGAAGCTATTGCATGCGGTTTCATCGGCCTACGACAATGTGTACTCAAGTTATATGCCATCATCTCGAACACGAATATCAACTTCAATGATTGAGTTTTTCGTGAGCTGTGGTCGCAAAGAAAACGATGTTGCATCAGTTTGCTTGGTTATTCGTCGTGCTGAAACCGAATATGATGCCAGATTTTGTCTACGTGCAGCCAAAAAAAAGTGATTCCCACGATGTCGTAAAAACACATGTGTATAATCGACTTTTTCTCGAAGACAAATTGTTCGCACGCAAACTTCGCGCATTGCACTCGTGTAGTTCGACAAGACGAAGCTATTGCACGCGGTTTCATCGGCCTACGACAATGTGTACTCAAGTTATATGCCATCATCTCGAACACGACTATCAACTTCAATGATTGAGTTTTTCGTGAGCTGTGGTCGCAAAGAAAACGATGTTGCATCAGTTTCCTTGGTTATTCGACGTGCTGAAACCGAATATGGTGCCAGATTTTGTCTACGTGCAGCCAAAAAAAAGTGATTCCCACGATGTCGTAAAAACGCATATGTATAATCGACTTTTTCTCGAAGACAAATTGTTCGCACGCAAACTTCGCGCATTGCACTCGTGTAGTTCGACAAGACGAAGCTATTGCACGCGGTTTCATCGGCCTACGACAATGTGTACTCAAGTTATATGCCATCATATCGAACACGAATATCAACTTATATGATTGAGTTTTTCGTGAGCTGTTGTCGCAAAGAAAACGATGTTGCATCAGTTTCCTTGGTTATTCGTCGTGCTGAAACCGAATATGATGCCAGATTTTGTCTACGTGCAGCCAAAAAAAAGTGATTCCCACGATGTCGTAAAAACACATGTGTATAATCGACTTTTTCTCGAAGACAAATTGTTCGCACGCAAACTTCGCGCATTGCACTCGTGTAGTTCGACAAGACGAAGCTATTGCATGCGGTTTCATCGGCCTACGACAATGTGTACTCAAGTTATATGCCATCATCTCGAACACGAATATCAACTTCAATGATTGAGTTTTTCGTGAGCTGTGGTCGCAAAGAAAACGATGTTGCATCAGTTTGCTTGGTTATTCGTCGTGCTGAAACCGAATATGATGCCAGATTTTGTCTACGTGCAGCCAAAAAAAAGTGATTCCCACGATGTCGTAAAAACACATGTGTATAATCGACTTTTTCTCGAAGACAAATTGTTCGCACGCAAACTTCGCGCATTGCACTCGTGTAGTTCGACAAGACGAAGCTATTGCACGCGGTTTCATCGGCCTACGACAATGTGTACTCAAGTTAGATGCCATCATATCGAACACGAATATCAACTTCTATGATTGAGTTTTTCGTGAGCTGTGGTCGCAAAGAAAACGATGTTGCATCAGTTTCCTTGGTTATTCGACGTGCTGAAACCGAATATAATGCCAGACTTTGTGTACGTACAGCCAAAAAAAAGTGATTCCCACGATGTCGTAAAAACGCATATGTATAATCGACTTTTTCTCGAAGACAAATTGTTCGCACGCAAACTTCGCGCATTGCACTCGTGTAGTTCGACAAGACGAAGCTATTGCACGCGGTTTCATCGGCCTACGACAATGTGTACTCAAGTTATATGCCATCATCTCGAACACGAATATCAACTTCAATGATTGAGTTTTTCGTGAGCTGTGGTCGCAAAGAAAACGATGTTGCATCAGTTTGCTTGGTTATTCGTCGTGCTGAAACCGAATATGATGCCAGATTTTGTCTACGTGCAGCCAAAAAAAAGTGATTCCCACGATGTCGTAAAAACACATGTGTATAATCGACTTTTTCTCGAAGACAAATTGTTCGCACGCAAACTTCGCGCATTGCACTCGTGTAGTTCGACAAGACGAAGCTATTGCATGCGGTTTCATCGGCCTACGACAATGTGTACTCAAGTTATATGCCATCATCTCGAACACGAATATCAACTTCAATGATTGAGTTTTTCGTGAGCTGTGGTCGCAAAGAAAACGATGTTGCATCAGTTTGCTTGGTTATTCGTCGTGCTGAAACCGAATATGATGCCAGATTTTGTCTACGTGCAGCCAAAAAAAAGTGATTCCCACGATGTCGTAAAAACACATGTGTATAATCGACTTTTTCTCGAAGACAAATTGTTCGCACGCAAACTTCGCGCATTGCACTCGTGTAGTTCGACAAGACGAAGCTATTGCACGCGGTTTCATCGGCCTACGACAATGTGTACTCAAGTTATATGCCATCATATCGAACACGAATATCAACTTCTATGATTGAGTTTTTCGTGAGCTGTGGTCGCAAAGAAAACGATGTTGCATCAGTTTCCTTGGTTATTCGACGTGCTGAAACCGAATATAATGCCAGACTTTGTCTACGTGCAGCCAAAAAAAAGTGATTCCCACGATGTCGTAAAAACGCATATGTATAATCGACTTTTTCTCGAAGACAAATTGTTCGCACGCAAACTTCGCGCATTGCACTCGTGTAGTTCGACAAGACGAAGCTATTGCACGCGGTTTCATCGGCCTACGACAATGTGTACTCAAGTTAGATGCCATCATATCGAACACGAATATCAACTTCTATGATTGAGTTTTTCGTGAGCTGTGGTCGCAAAGAAAACGATGTTGCATCAGTTTCCTTGGTTATTCGACGTGCTGAAACCGAATATAATGCCAGACTTTGTGTACGTGCAGCCAAAAAAAAGTGATTCCCACGATGTCGTAAAAACGCATATGTATAATCGACTTTTTCTCGAAGACAAATTGTTCGCACGCAAACTTCGCGCATTGCACTCGTGTAGTTCGACAAGACGAAGCTATTGCACGCGGTTTCATCGGCCTACGACAATGTGTACTCAAGTTAGATGCCATCATATCGAACACGAATATCAACTTCTATGATTGAGTTTTTCGTGAGCTGTGGTCGCAAAGGAAACGATGTTGCATCAGTTTCCTTGGTTATTCGACGTGCTGAAACCGAATATAATGCCAGACTTTGTGTACGTGCAGCCAAAAAAAAGTGATTCCCACGATGTCGTAAAAACGCATATGTATAATCGACTTTTTCTCGAAGACAAATTGTTCGCACGCAAACTTCGCGCATTGCACTCGTGTAGTTCGACAAGACGAAGCTATTGCACGCGGTTTCATCGGCCTACGACAATGTGTACTCAAGTTATATGCCATCATCTCGAACACGAATATCAACTTCAATGATTGAGTTTTTCGTGAGCTGTGGTCGCAAAGAAAACGATGTTGCATCAGTTTGCTTGGTTATTCGTCGTGCTGAAACCGAATATGATGCCAGATTTTGTCTACGTGCAGCCAAAAAAAAGTGATTCCCACGATGTCGTAAAAACACATGTGTATAATCGACTTTTTCTCGAAGACAAATTGTTCGCACGCAAACTTCGCGCATTGCACTCGTGTAGTTCGACAAGACGAAGCTATTGCATACGGTTTCATCGGCCTACGACAATGTGTACTCAAGTTATATGCCATCATCTCGAACACGAATATCAACTTCAATGATTGAGTTTTTCGTGAGCTGTGGTCGCAAAGAAAACGATGTTGCATCAGTTTGCTTGGTTATTCGTCGTGCTGAAACCGAATATGATGCCAGATTTTGTCTACGTGCAGCCAAAAAAAAGTGATTCCCACGATGTCGTAAAAACACATGTGTATAATCGACTTTTTCTCGAAGACAAATTGTTCGCACGCAAACTTCGCGCATTGCACTCGTGTAGTTCGACAAGACGAAGCTATTGCATGCGGTTTCATCGGCCTACGACAATGTGTACTCAAGTTATATGCCATCATCTCGAACACGAATATCAACTTCAATGATTGAGTTTTTCGTGAGCTGTGGTCGCAAAGAAAACGATGTTGCATCAGTTTGCTTGGTTATTCGTCGTGCTGAAACCGAATATGATGCCAGATTTTGTCTACGTGCAGCCAAAAAAAAGTGATTCCCACGATGTCGTAAAAACACATGTGTATAATCGACTTTTTCTCGAAGACAAATTGTTCGCACGCAAACTTCGCGCATTGCACTCGTGTAGTTCGACAAGACGAAGCTATTGCACGCGGTTTCATCGGCCTACGACAATGTGTACTCAAGTTATATGCCATCATCTCGAACACGACTATCAACTTCAATGATTGAGTTTTTCGTGAGCTGTGGTCGCAAAGAAAACGATGTTGCATCAGTTTCCTTGGTTATTCGACGTGCTGAAACCGAATATGGTGCCAGATTTTGTCTACGTGCAGCCAAAAAAAAGTGATTCCCACGATGTCGTAAAAACGCATATGTATAATCGACTTTTTCTCGAAGACAAATTGTTCGCACGCAAACTTCGCGCATTGCACTCGTGTAGTTCGACAAGACGAAGCTATTGCACGCGGTTTCATCGGCCTACGACAATGTGTACTCAAGTTATATGCCATCATCTCGAACACGACTATCAACTTCAATGATTGAGTTTTTCGTGAGCTGTGGTCGCAAAGAAAACGATGTTGCATCAGTTTCCTTGGTTATTCGACGTGCTGAAACCGAATATGGTGCCAGATTTTGTCTACGTGCAGCCAAAAAAAAGTGATTCCCACGATGTCGTAAAAACGCATATGTATAATCGACTTTTTCTCGAAGACAAATTGTTCGCACGCAAACTTCGCGCATTGCACTCGTGTAGTTCGACAAGACGAAGCTATTGCACGCGGTTTCATCGGCCTACGACAATGTGTACTCAAGTTATATGCCATCATATCGAACACGAATATCAACTTATATGATTGAGTTTTTCGTGAGCTGTTGTCGCAAAGAAAACGATGTTGCATCAGTTTCCTTGGTTATTCGTCGTGCTGAAACCGAATATGATGCCAGATTTTGTCTACGTGCAGCCAAAAAAAAGTGATTCCCACGATGTCGTAAAAACACATGTGTATAATCGACTTTTTCTCGAAGACAAATTGTTCGCACGCAAACTTCGCGCATTGCACTCGTGTAGTTCGACAAGACGAAGCTATTGCATGCGGTTTCATCGGCCTACGACAATGTGTACTCAAGTTATATGCCATCATCTCGAACACGAATATCAACTTCTATGATTGAGTTTTTCGTGAGCTGTGGTCGCAAAGAAAACGATGTTGCATCAGTTTGCTTGGTTATTCGACGTGCTGAAACCGAATATGGTGCCAGATTTTGTCTACGTGCAGCCAAAAAAAAGTGATTCCCACGATGTCGTAAAAACGCATATGTATAATCGACTTTTTCTCGAAGACAAATTGTTCGCACGCAAACTTCGCGCATTGCACTCGTGTAGTTCGACAAGACGAAGCTATTGCACGCGGTTTCATCGGCCTACGACAATGTGTACTCAAGTTAGATGCCATCATATCGAACACGAATATCAACTTCTATGATTGAGTTTTTCGTGAGCTGTGGTCGCAAAGAAAACGATGTTGCATCAGTTTCCTTGGTTATTCGACGTGCTGAAACCGAATATAATGCCAGACTTTGTCTACGTGCAGCCAAAAAAAAGTGATTCCCACGATGTCGTAAAAACGCATATGTATAATCGACTTTTTCTCGAAGACAAATTGTTCGCACGCAAACTTCGCGCATTGCACTCGTGTAGTTCGACAAGACGAAGCTATTGCACGCGGTTTCATCGGCCTACGACAATGTGTACTCAAGTTATATGCCATCATCTCGAACACGAATATCAACTTCAATGATTGAGTTTTTCGTGAGCTGTGGTCGCAAAGAAAACGATGTTGCATCAGTTTGCTTGGTTATTCGTCGTGCTGAAACCGAATATGATGCCAGATTTTGTCTACGTGCAGCCAAAAAAAAGTGATTCCCACGATGTCGTAAAAACACATGTGTATAATCGACTTTTTCTCGAAGACAAATTGTTCGCACGCAAACTTCGCGCATTGCACTCGTGTAGTTCGACAAGACGAAGCTATTGCATGCGGTTTCATCGGCCTACGACAATGTGTACTCAAGTTATATGCCATCATATCGAACACGAATATCAACTTCTATGATTGAGTTTTTCGTGAGCTGTGGTCGCAAAGAAAACGATGTTGCATCAGTTTCCTTGGTTATTCGACGTGCTGAAACCGAATATGATGCCAGACTTTGTCTACGTGCAGCCAAAAAAAAGTGATTCCCACGATGTCCTAAAAACGCATATGTATAATCGACTTTTTCTCGAAGACAAATTGTTCGCACGCAAACTTCGCGCATTGCACTCGTGTAGTTCGACAAGACGAAGCTATTGCACGCGGTTTCATCGGCCTACGACAATGTGTACTCAAGTTATATGCCATCATCTCGAACACGACTATCAACTTCAATGATTGAGTTTTTCGTGAGCTGTGGTCGCAAAGAAAACGATGTTGCATCAGTTTCCTTGGTTATTCGACGTGCTGAAACCGAATATGGTGCCAGATTTTGTCTACGTGCAGCCAAAAAAAAGTGATTCCCACGATGTCGTAAAAACGCATATGTATAATCGACTTTTTCTCGAAGACAAATTGTTCGCACGCAAACTTCGCGCATTGCACTCGTGTAGTTCGACAAGACGAAGCTATTGCACGCGGTTTCATCGGCCTACGACAATGTGTACTCAAGTTATATGCCATCATATCGAACACGAATATCAACTTATATGATTGAGTTTTTCGTGAGCTGTTGTCGCAAAGAAAACGATGTTGCATCAGTTTCCTTGGTTATTCGTCGTGCTGAAACCGAATATGATGCCAGATTTTGTCTACGTGCAGCCAAAAAAAAGTGATTCCCACGATGTCGTAAAAACACATGTGTATAATCGACTTTTTCTCGAAGACAAATTGTTCGCACGCAAACTTCGCGCATTGCACTCGTGTAGTTCGACAAGACGAAGCTATTGCATGCGGTTTCATCGGCCTACGACAATGTGTACTCAAGTTATATGCCATCATCTCGAACACGAATATCAACTTCTATGATTGAGTTTTTCGTGAGCTGTGGTCGCAAAGAAAACGATGTTGCATCAGTTTGCTTGGTTATTCGACGTGCTGAAACCGAATATGGTGCCAGATTTTGTCTACGTGCAGCCAAAAAAAAGTGATTCCCACGATGTCGTAAAAACGCATATGTATAATCGACTTTTTCTCGAAGACAAATTGTTCGCACGCAAACTTCGCGCATTGCACTCGTGTAGTTCGACAAGACGAAGCTATTGCACGCGGTTTCATCGGCCTACGACAATGTGTACTCAACTTAGATGCCATCATATCGAACACGAATATCAACTTCTATGATTGAGTTTTTCGTGAGCTGTGGTCGCAAAGAAAACGATGTTGCATCAGTTTCCTTGGTTATTCGACGTGCTGAAACCGAATATAATGCCAGACTTTGTCTACGTGCAGCCAAAAAAAAGTGATTCCCACGATGTCGTAAAAACGCATATGTATAATCGACTTTTTCTCGAAGACAAATTGTTCGCACGCAAACTTCGCGCATTACACTCGTGTAGTTCGACAAGACGAAGCTATTGCACGCGGTTTCATCGGCCTACGACAATGTGTACTCAAGTTATATGCCATCATCTCGAACACGAATATCAACTTCAATGATTGAGTTTTTCGTGAGCTGTGGTCGCAAAGAAAACGATGTTGCATCAGTTTGCTTGGTTATTCGTCGTGCTGAAACCGAATATGATGCCAGATTTTGTCTACGTGCAGCCAAAAAAAAGTGATTCCCACGATGTCGTAAAAACACATGTGTATAATCGACTTTTTCTCGAAGACAAATTGTTCGCACGCAAACTTCGCGCATTGCACTCGTGTAGTTCGACAAGACGAAGCTATTGCATGCGGTTTCATCGGCCTACGACAATGTGTACTCAAGTTATATGCCATCATCTCGAACACGAATATCAACTTCAATGATTGAGTTTTTCGTGAGCTGTGGTCGCAAAGAAAACGATGTTGCATCAGTTTGCTTGGTTATTCGTCGTGCTGAAACCGAATATGATGCCAGATTTTGTCTACGTGCAGCCAAAAAAAAGTGATTCCCACGATGTCGTAAAAACACATGTGTATAATCGACTTTTTCTCGAAGACAAATTGTTCGCACGCAAACTTCGCGCATTGCACTCGTGTAGTTCGACAAGACGAAGCTATTGCACGCGGTTTCATCGGCCTACGACAATGTGTACTCAAGTTATATGCCATCATCTCGAACACGACTATCAACTTCAATGATTGAGTTTTTCGTGAGCTGTGGTCGCAAAGAAAACGATGTTGCATCAGTTTCCTTGGTTATTCGACGTGCTGAAACCGAATATGGTGCCAGATTTTGTCTACGTGCAGCCAAAAAAAAGTGATTCCCACGATGTCGTAAAAACGCATATGTATAATCGACTTTTTCTCGAAGACAAATTGTTCGCACGCAAACTTCGCGCATTGCACTCGTGTAGTTCGACAAGACGAAGCTATTGCACGCGGTTTCATCGGCCTACGACAATGTGTACTCAAGTTATATGCCATCATATCGAACACGAATATCAACTTATATGATTGAGTTTTTCGTGAGCTGTTGTCGCAAAGAAAACGATGTTGCATCAGTTTCCTTGGTTATTCGTCGTGCTGAAACCGAATATGATGCCAGATTTTGTCTACGTGCAGCCAAAAAAAAGTGATTCCCACGATGTCGTAAAAACACATGTGTATAATCGACTTTTTCTCGAAGACAAATTGTTCGCACGCAAACTTCGCGCATTGCACTCGTGTAGTTCGACAAGACGAAGCTATTGCATGCGGTTTCATCGGCCTACGACAATGTGTACTCAAGTTATATGCCATCATCTCGAACACGAATATCAACTTCTATGATTGAGTTTTTCGTGAGCTGTGGTCGCAAAGAAAACGATGTTGCATCAGTTTGCTTGGTTATTCGACGTGCTGAAACCGAATATGGTGCCAGATTTTGTCTACGTGCAGCCAAAAAAAAGTGATTCCCACGATGTCGTAAAAACGCATATGTATAATCGACTTTTTCTCGAAGACAAATTGTTCGCACGCAAACTTCGCGCATTGCACTCGTGTAGTTCGACAAGACGAAGCTATTGCACGCGGTTTCATCGGCCTACGACAATGTGTACTCAAGTTAGATGCCATCATATCGAACACGAATATCAACTTCTATGATTGAGTTTTTCGTGATCTGTGGTCGCAAAGAAAACGATGTTGCATCAGTTTCCTTGGTTATTCGACGTGCTGAAACCGAATATAATGCCAGACTTTGTCTACGTGCAGCCAAAAAAAAGTGATTCCCACGATGTCGTAAAAACGCATATGTATAATCGACTTTTTCTCGAAGACAAATTGTTCGCACGCAAACTTCGCGCATTGCACTCGTGTAGTTCGACAAGACGAAGCTATTGCACGCGGTTTCATCGGCCTACGACAATGTGTACTCAAGTTATATGCCATCATCTCGAACACGAATATCAACTTCAATGATTGAGTTTTTCGTGAGCTGTGGTCGCAAAGAAAACGATGTTGCATCAGTTTGCTTGGTTATTCGTCGTGCTGAAACCGAATATGATGCCAGATTTTGTCTACGTGCAGCCAAAAAAAAGTGATTCCCACGATGTCGTAAAAACACATGTGTATAATCGACTTTTTCTCGAAGACAAATTGTTCGCACGCAAACTTCGCGCATTGCACTCGTGTAGTTCGACAAGACGAAGCTATTGCATGCGGTTTCATCGGCCTACGACAATGTGTACTCAAGTTATATGCCATCATATCGAACACGAATATCAACTTCTATGATTGAGTTTTTCGTGAGCTGTGGTCGCAAAGAAAACGATGTTGCATCAGTTTCCTTGGTTATTCGACGTGCTGAAACCGAATATGATGCCAGACTTTGTCTACGTGCAGCCAAAAAAAAGTGATTCCCACGATGTCCTAAAAACGCATATGTATAATCGACTTTTTCTCGAAGACAAATTGTTCGCACGCAAACTTCGCGCATTGCACTCGTGTAGTTCGACAAGACGAAGCTATTGCACGCGGTTTCATCGGCCTACGACAATGTGTACTTAAGTTATATGCCATCATCTCGAACACGACTATCAACTTCAATGATTGAGTTTTTCGTGAGCTGTGGTCGCAAAGAAAACGATGTTGCATCAGTTTCCTTGGTTATTCGACGTGCTGAAACCGAATATGGTGCCAGATTTTGTCTACGTGCAGCCAAAAAAAAGTGATTCCCACGATGTCGTAAAAACGCATATGTATAATCGACTTTTTCTCGAAGACAAATTGTTCGCACGCAAACTTCGCGCATTGCACTCGTGTAGTTCGACAAGACGAAGCTATTGCACGCGGTTTCATCGGCCTACGACAATGTGTACTCAAGTTATATGCCATCATATCGAACACGAATATCAACTTATATGATTGAGTTTTTCGTGAGCTGTTGTCGCAAAGAAAACGATGTTGCATCAGTTTCCTTGGTTATTCGTCGTGCTGAAACCGAATATGATGCCAGATTTTGTCTACGTGCAGCCAAAAAAAAGTGATTCCCACGATGTCGTAAAAACACATGTGTATAATCGACTTTTTCTCGAAGACAAATTGTTCGCACGCAAACTTCGCGCATTGCACTCGTGTAGTTCGACAAGACGAAGCTATTGCATGCGGTTTCATCGGCCTACGACAATGTGTACTCAAGTTATATGCCATCATCTCGAACACGAATATCAACTTCTATGATTGAGTTTTTCGTGAGCTGTGGTCGCAAAGAAAACGATGTTGCATCAGTTTGCTTGGTTATTCGACGTGCTGAAACCGAATATGGTGCCAGATTTTGTCTACGTGCAGCCAAAAAAAAGTGATTCCCACGATGTCGTAAAAACGCATATGTATAATCGACTTTTTCTCGAAGACAAATTGTTCGCACGCAAACTTCGCGCATTGCACTCGTGTAGTTCGACAAGACGAAGCTATTGCACGCGGTTTCATCGGCCTACGACAATGTGTACTCAAGTTAGATGCCATCATATCGAACACGAATATCAACTTCTATGATTGAGTTTTTCGTGAGCTGTGGTCGCAAAGAAAACGATGTTGCATCAGTTTCCTTGGTTATTCGACGTGCTGAAACCGAATATAATGCCAGACTTTGTCTACGTGCAGCCAAAAAAAAGTGATTCCCACGATGTCGTAAAAACGCATATGTATAATCGACTTTTTCTCGAAGACAAATTGTTCGCACGCAAACTTCGCGCATTACACTCGTGTAGTTCGACAAGACGAAGCTATTGCACGCGGTTTCATCGGCCTACGACAATGTGTACTCAAGTTATATGCCATCATCTCGAACACGAATATCAACTTCAATGATTGAGTTTTTCGTGAGCTGTGGTCGCAAAGAAAACGATGTTGCATCAGTTTGCTTGGTTATTCGTCGTGCTGAAACCGAATATGATGCCAGATTTTGTCTACGTGCAGCCAAAAAAAAGTGATTCCCACGATGTCGTAAAAACACATGTGTATAATCGACTTTTTCTCGAAGACAAATTGTTCGCACGCAAACTTCGCGCATTGCACTCGTGTAGTTCGACAAGACGAAGCTATTGCATACGGTTTCATCGGCCTACGACAATGTGTACTCAAGTTATATGCCATCATCTCGAACACGAATATCAACTTCAATGATTGAGTTTTTCGTGAGCTGTGGTCGCAAAGAAAACGATGTTGCATCAGTTTGCTTGGTTATTCGTCGTGCTGAAACCGAATATGATGCCAGATTTTGTCTACGTGCAGCCAAAAAGAAGTGATTCCCACGATGTCGTAAAAACACATGTGTATAATCGACTTTTTCTCGAAGACAAATTGTTCGCACGCAAACTTCGCGCATTGCACTCGTGTAGTTCGACAAGACGAAGCTATTGCATGCGGTTTCATCGGCCTACGACAATGTGTACTCAAGTTATATGCCATCATCTCGAACACGAATATCAACTTCAATGATTGAGTTTTTCGTGAGCTGTGGTCGCAAAGAAAACGATGTTGCATCAGTTTGCTTGGTTATTCGTCGTGCTGAAACCGAATATGATGCCAGATTTTGTCTACGTGCAGCCAAAAAAAAGTGATTCCCACGATGTCGTAAAAACACATGTGTATAATCGACTTTTTCTCGAAGACAAATAGTTCGCACGCAAACTTCGCGCATTGCACTCGTGTAGTTCGACAAGACGAAGCTATTGCACGCGGTTTCATCGGCCTACGACAATGTGTACTCAAGTTATATGCCATCATCTCGAACACGACTATCAACTTCAATGATTGAGTTTTTCGTGAGCTGTGGTCGCAAAGAAAACGATGGTGCATCAGTTTCCTTGGTTATTCGACGTGCTGAAACCGAATATGGTGCCAGATTTTGTCTACGTGCAGCCAAAAAAAAGTGATTCCCACGATGTCGTAAAAACGCATATGTATAATCGACTTTTTCTCGAAGACAAATTGTTCGCACGCAAACTTCGCGCATTGCACTCGTGTAGTTCGACAAGACGAAGCTATTGCACGCGGTTTCATCGGCCTACGACAATGTGTACTCAAGTTATATGCCATCATATCGAACACGAATATCAACTTATATGATTGAGTTTTTCGTGAGCTGTTGTCGCAAAGAAAACGATGTTGCATCAGTTTCCTTGGTTATTCGTCGTGCTGAAACCGAATATGATGCCAGATTTTGTCTACGTGCAGCCAAAAAAAAGTGATTCCCACGATGTCGTAAAAACACATGTGTATAATCGACTTTTTCTCGAAGACAAATTGTTCGCACGCAAACTTCGCGCATTGCACTCGTGTAGTTCGACAAGACGAAGCTATTGCATGCGGTTTCATCGGCCTACGACAATGTGTACTCAAGTTATATGCCATCATCTCGAACACGAATATCAACTTCAATGATTGAGTTTTTCGTGAGCTGTGGTCGCAAAGAAAACGATGTTGCATCAGTTTGCTTGGTTATTCGTCGTGCTGAAACCGAATATGATGCCAGATTTTGTCTACGTGCAGCCAAAAAAAAGTGATTCCCACGATGTCGTAAAAACACATGTGTATAATCGACTTTTTCTCGAAGACAAATTGTTCGCACGCAAACTTCGCGCATTGCACTCGTGTAGTTCGACAAGACGAAGCTATTGCATGCGGTTTCATCGGCCTACGACAATGTGTACTCAAGTTATATGCCATCATCTCGAACACGAATATCAACTTCAATGATTGAGTTTTTCGTGAGCTGTGGTCGCAAAGAAAACGATGTTGCATCAGTTTGCTTGGTTATTCGTCGTGCTGAAACCGAATATGATGCCAGATTTTGTCTACGTGCAGCCAAAAAAAAGTGATTCCCACGATGTCGTAAAAACACATGTGTATAATCGACTTTTTCTCGAAGACAAATTGTTCGCACGCAAACTTCGCGCATTGCACTCGTGTAGTTCGACAAGACGAAGCTATTGCACGCGGTTTCATCGGCCTACGACAATGTGTACTCAAGTTATATGCCATCATATCGAACACGAATATCAACTTCTATGATTGAGTTTTTCGTGAGCTGTGGTCGCAAAGAAAACGATGTTGCATCAGTTTCCTTGGTTATTCGACGTGCTGAAACCGAATATAATGCCAGACTTTGTCTACGTGCAGCCAAAAAAAAGTGATTCCCACGATGTCGTAAAAACGCATATGTATAATCGACTTTTTCTCGAAGACAAATTGTTCGCACGCAAACTTCGCGCATTGCACTCGTGTAGTTCGACAAGACGAAGCTATTGCACGCGGTTTCATCGGCCTACGACAATGTGTACTCAAGTTAGATGCCATCATATCGAACACGAATATCAACTTCTATGATTGAGTTTTTCGTGAGCTGTGGTCGCAAAGAAAACGATGTTGCATCAGTTTCCTTGGTTATTCGACGTGCTGAAACCGAATATAATGCCAGACTTTGTGTACGTGCAGCCAAAAAAAAGTGATTCCCACGATGTCGTAAAAACGCATATGTATAATCGACTTTTTCTCGAAGACAAATTGTTCGCACGCAAACTTCGCGCATTGCACTCGTGTAGTTCGACAAGACGAAGCTATTGCACGCGGTTTCATCGGCCTACGACAATGTGTACTCAAGTTATATGCCATCATCTCGAACACGAATATCAACTTCAATGATTGAGTTTTTCGTGAGCTGTGGTCGCAAAGAAAACGATGTTGCATCAGTTTGCTTGGTTATTCGTCGTGCTGAAACCGAATATGATGCCAGATTTTGTCTACGTGCAGCCAAAAAAAAGTGATTCCCACGATGTCGTAAAAACACATGTGTATAATCGACTTTTTCTCGAAGACAAATTGTTCGCACGCAAACTTCGCGCATTGCACTCGTGTAGTTCGACAAGACGAAGCTATTGCATACGGTTTCATCGGCCTACGACAATGTGTACTCAAGTTATATGCCATCATCTCGAACACGAATATCAACTTCAATGATTGAGTTTTTCGTGAGCTGTGGTCGCAAAGAAAACGATGTTGCATCAGTTTGCTTGGTTATTCGTCGTGCTGAAACCGAATATGATGCCAGATTTTGTCTACGTGCAGCCAAAAAAAAGTGATTCCCACGATGTCGTAAAAACACATGTGTATAATCGACTTTTTCTCGAAGACAAATTGTTCGCACGCAAACTTCGCGCATTGCACTCGTGTAGTTCGACAAGACGAAGCTATTGCATGCGGTTTCATCGGCCTACGACAATGTGTACTCAAGTTATATGCCATCATCTCGAACACGAATATCAACTTCAATGATTGAGTTTTTCGTGAGCTGTGGTCGCAAAGAAAACGATGTTGCATCAGTTTGCTTGGTTATTCGTCGTGCTGAAACCGAATATGATGCCAGATTTTGTCTACGTGCAGCCAAAAAAAAGTGATTCCCACGATGTCGTAAAAACACATGTGTATAATCGACTTTTTCTCGAAGACAAATTGTTCGCACGCAAACTTCGCGCATTGCACTCGTGTAGTTCGACAAGACGAAGCTATTGCACGCGGTTTCATCGGCCTACGACAATGTGTACTCAAGTTATATGCCATCATCTCGAACACGACTATCAACTTCAATGATTGAGTTTTTCGTGAGCTGTGGTCGCAAAGAAAACGATGTTGCATCAGTTTCCTTGGTTATTCGACGTGCTGAAACCGAATATGGTGCCAGATTTTGTCTACGTGCAGCCAAAAAAAAGTGATTCCCACGATGTCGTAAAAACGCATATGTATAATCGACTTTTTCTCGAAGACAAATTGTTCGCACGCAAACTTCGCGCATTGCACTCGTGTAGTTCGACAAGACGAAGCTATTGCACGCGGTTTCATCGGCCTACGACAATGTGTACTCAAGTTATATGCCATCATATCGAACACGAATATCAACTTATATGATTGAGTTTTTCGTGAGCTGTTGTCGCAAAGAAAACGATGTTGCATCAGTTTCCTTGGTTATTCGTCGTGCTGAAACCGAATATGATGCCAGATTTTGTCTACGTGCAGCCAAAAAAAAGTGATTCCCACGATGTCGTAAAAACACATGTGTATAATCGACTTTTTCTCGAAGACAAATTGTTCGCACGCAAACTTCGCGCATTGCACTCGTGTAGTTCGACAAGACGAAGCTATTGCATGCGGTTTCATCGGCCTACGACAATGTGTACTCAAGTTATATGCCATCATCTCGAACACGAATATCAACTTCAATGATTGAGTTTTTCGTGAGCTGTGGTCGCAAAGAAAACGATGTTGCATCAGTTTGCTTGGTTATTCGTCGTGCTGAAACCGAATATGATGCCAGATTTTGTCTACGTGCAGCCAAAAAAAAGTGATTCCCACGATGTCGTAAAAACACATGTGTATAATCGACTTTTTCTCGAAGACAAATTGTTCGCACGCAAACTTCGCGCATTGCACTCGTGTAGTTCGACAAGACGAAGCTATTGCACGCGGTTTCATCGGCCTACGACAATGTGTACTCAAGTTAGATGCCATCATATCGAACACGAATATCAACTTCTATGATTGAGTTTTTCGTGAGCTGTGGTCGCAAAGAAAACGATGTTGCATCAGTTTCCTTGGTTATTCGACGTGCTGAAACCGAATATAATGCCAGACTTTGTGTACGTACAGCCAAAAAAAAGTGATTCCCACGATGTCGTAAAAACGCATATGTATAATCGACTTTTTCTCGAAGACAAATTGTTCGCACGCAAACTTCGCGCATTGCACTCGTGTAGTTCGACAAGACGAAGCTATTGCACGCGGTTTCATCGGCCTACGACAATGTGTACTCAAGTTATATGCCATCATCTCGAACACGAATATCAACTTCAATGATTGAGTTTTTCGTGAGCTGTGGTCGCAAAGAAAACGATGTTGCATCAGTTTGCTTGGTTATTCGTCGTGCTGAAACCGAATATGATGCCAGATTTTGTCTACGTGCAGCCAAAAAAAAGTGATTCCCACGATGTCGTAAAAACACATGTGTATAATCGACTTTTTCTCGAAGACAAATTGTTCGCACGCAAACTTCGCGCATTGCACTCGTGTAGTTCGACAAGACGAAGCTATTGCATGCGGTTTCATCGGCCTACGACAATGTGTACTCAAGTTATATGCCATCATCTCGAACACGAATATCAACTTCAATGATTGAGTTTTTCGTGAGCTGTGGTCGCAAAGAAAACGATGTTGCATCAGTTTGCTTGGTTATTCGTCGTGCTGAAACCGAATATGATGCCAGATTTTGTCTACGTGCAGCCAAAAAAAAGTGATTCCCACGATGTCGTAAAAACACATGTGTATAATCGACTTTTTCTCGAAGACAAATTGTTCGCACGCAAACTTCGCGCATTGCACTCGTGTAGTTCGACAAGACGAAGCTATTGCACGCGGTTTCATCGGCCTACGACAATGTGTACTCAAGTTATATGCCATCATATCGAACACGAATATCAACTTCTATGATTGAGTTTTTCGTGAGCTGTGGTCGCAAAGAAAACGATGTTGCATCAGTTTCCTTGGTTATTCGACGTGCTGAAACCGAATATAATGCCAGACTTTGTCTACGTGCAGCCAAAAAAAAGTGATTCCCACGATGTCGTAAAAACGCATATGTATAATCGACTTTTTCTCGAAGACAAATTGTTCGCACGCAAACTTCGCGCATTGCACTCGTGTAGTTCGACAAGACGAAGCTATTGCACGCGGTTTCATCGGCCTACGACAATGTGTACTCAAGTTAGATGCCATCATATCGAACACGAATATCAACTTCTATGATTGAGTTTTTCGTGAGCTGTGGTCGCAAAGAAAACGATGTTGCATCAGTTTCCTTGGTTATTCGACGTGCTGAAACCGAATATAATGCCAGACTTTGTGTACGTGCAGCCAAAAAAAAGTGATTCCCACGATGTCGTAAAAACGCATATGTATAATCGACTTTTTCTCGAAGACAAATTGTTCGCACGCAAACTTCGCGCATTGCACTCGTGTAGTTCGACAAGACGAAGCTATTGCACGCGGTTTCATCGGCCTACGACAATGTGTACTCAAGTTAGATGCCATCATATCGAACACGAATATCAACTTCTATGATTGAGTTTTTCGTGAGCTGTGGTCGCAAAGGAAACGATGTTGCATCAGTTTCCTTGGTTATTCGACGTGCTGAAACCGAATATAATGCCAGACTTTGTGTACGTGCAGCCAAAAAAAAGTGATTCCCACGATGTCGTAAAAACGCATATGTATAATCGACTTTTTCTCGAAGACAAATTGTTCGCACGCAAACTTCGCGCATTGCACTCGTGTAGTTCGACAAGACGAAGCTATTGCACGCGGTTTCATCGGCCTACGACAATGTGTACTCAAGTTATATGCCATCATCTCGAACACGAATATCAACTTCAATGATTGAGTTTTTCGTGAGCTGTGGTCGCAAAGAAAACGATGTTGCATCAGTTTGCTTGGTTATTCGTCGTGCTGAAACCGAATATGATGCCAGATTTTGTCTACGTGCAGCCAAAAAAAAGTGATTCCCACGATGTCGTAAAAACACATGTGTATAATCGACTTTTTCTCGAAGACAAATTGTTCGCACGCAAACTTCGCGCATTGCACTCGTGTAGTTCGACAAGACGAAGCTATTGCATACGGTTTCATCGGCCTACGACAATGTGTACTCAAGTTATATGCCATCATCTCGAACACGAATATCAACTTCAATGATTGAGTTTTTCGTGAGCTGTGGTCGCAAAGAAAACGATGTTGCATCAGTTTGCTTGGTTATTCGTCGTGCTGAAACCGAATATGATGCCAGATTTTGTCTACGTGCAGCCAAAAAAAAGTGATTCCCACGATGTCGTAAAAACACATGTGTATAATCGACTTTTTCTCGAAGACAAATTGTTCGCACGCAAACTTCGCGCATTGCACTCGTGTAGTTCGACAAGACGAAGCTATTGCATGCGGTTTCATCGGCCTACGACAATGTGTACTCAAGTTATATGCCATCATCTCGAACACGAATATCAACTTCAATGATTGAGTTTTTCGTGAGCTGTGGTCGCAAAGAAAACGATGTTGCATCAGTTTGCTTGGTTATTCGTCGTGCTGAAACCGAATATGATGCCAGATTTTGTCTACGTGCAGCCAAAAAAAAGTGATTCCCACGATGTCGTAAAAACACATGTGTATAATCGACTTTTTCTCGAAGACAAATTGTTCGCACGCAAACTTCGCGCATTGCACTCGTGTAGTTCGACAAGACGAAGCTATTGCACGCGGTTTCATCGGCCTACGACAATGTGTACTCAAGTTATATGCCATCATCTCGAACACGACTATCAACTTCAATGATTGAGTTTTTCGTGAGCTGTGGTCGCAAAGAAAACGATGTTGCATCAGTTTCCTTGGTTATTCGACGTGCTGAAACCGAATATGGTGCCAGATTTTGTCTACGTGCAGCCAAAAAAAAGTGATTCCCACGATGTCGTAAAAACGCATATGTATAATCGACTTTTTCTCGAAGACAAATTGTTCGCACGCAAACTTCGCGCATTGCACTCGTGTAGTTCGACAAGACGAAGCTATTGCACGCGGTTTCATCGGCCTACGACAATGTGTACTCAAGTTATATGCCATCATCTCGAACACGACTATCAACTTCAATGATTGAGTTTTTCGTGAGCTGTGGTCGCAAAGAAAACGATGTTGCATCAGTTTCCTTGGTTATTCGACGTGCTGAAACCGAATATGGTGCCAGATTTTGTCTACGTGCAGCCAAAAAAAAGTGATTCCCACGATGTCGTAAAAACGCATATGTATAATCGACTTTTTCTCGAAGACAAATTGTTCGCACGCAAACTTCGCGCATTGCACTCGTGTAGTTCGACAAGACGAAGCTATTGCACGCGGTTTCATCGGCCTACGACAATGTGTACTCAAGTTATATGCCATCATATCGAACACGAATATCAACTTATATGATTGAGTTTTTCGTGAGCTGTTGTCGCAAAGAAAACGATGTTGCATCAGTTTCCTTGGTTATTCGTCGTGCTGAAACCGAATATGATGCCAGATTTTGTCTACGTGCAGCCAAAAAAAAGTGATTCCCACGATGTCGTAAAAACACATGTGTATAATCGACTTTTTCTCGAAGACAAATTGTTCGCACGCAAACTTCGCGCATTGCACTCGTGTAGTTCGACAAGACGAAGCTATTGCATGCGGTTTCATCGGCCTACGACAATGTGTACTCAAGTTATATGCCATCATCTCGAACACGAATATCAACTTCTATGATTGAGTTTTTCGTGAGCTGTGGTCGCAAAGAAAACGATGTTGCATCAGTTTGCTTGGTTATTCGACGTGCTGAAACCGAATATGGTGCCAGATTTTGTCTACGTGCAGCCAAAAAAAAGTGATTCCCACGATGTCGTAAAAACGCATATGTATAATCGACTTTTTCTCGAAGACAAATTGTTCGCACGCAAACTTCGCGCATTGCACTCGTGTAGTTCGACAAGACGAAGCTATTGCACGCGGTTTCATCGGCCTACGACAATGTGTACTCAAGTTAGATGCCATCATATCGAACACGAATATCAACTTCTATGATTGAGTTTTTCGTGAGCTGTGGTCGCAAAGAAAACGATGTTGCATCAGTTTCCTTGGTTATTCGACGTGCTGAAACCGAATATAATGCCAGACTTTGTCTACGTGCAGCCAAAAAAAAGTGATTCCCACGATGTCGTAAAAACGCATATGTATAATCGACTTTTTCTCGAAGACAAATTGTTCGCACGCAAACTTCGCGCATTGCACTCGTGTAGTTCGACAAGACGAAGCTATTGCACGCGGTTTCATCGGCCTACGACAATGTGTACTCAAGTTATATGCCATCATCTCGAACACGAATATCAACTTCAATGATTGAGTTTTTCGTGAGCTGTGGTCGCAAAGAAAACGATGTTGCATCAGTTTGCTTGGTTATTCGTCGTGCTGAAACCGAATATGATGCCAGATTTTGTCTACGTGCAGCCAAAAAAAAGTGATTCCCACGATGTCGTAAAAACACATGTGTATAATCGACTTTTTCTCGAAGACAAATTGTTCGCACGCAAACTTCGCGCATTGCACTCGTGTAGTTCGACAAGACGAAGCTATTGCATGCGGTTTCATCGGCCTACGACAATGTGTACTCAAGTTATATGCCATCATATCGAACACGAATATCAACTTCTATGATTGAGTTTTTCGTGAGCTGTGGTCGCAAAGAAAACGATGTTGCATCAGTTTCCTTGGTTATTCGACGTGCTGAAACCGAATATGATGCCAGACTTTGTCTACGTGCAGCCAAAAAAAAGTGATTCCCACGATGTCCTAAAAACGCATATGTATAATCGACTTTTTCTCGAAGACAAATTGTTCGCACGCAAACTTCGCGCATTGCACTCGTGTAGTTCGACAAGACGAAGCTATTGCACGCGGTTTCATCGGCCTACGACAATGTGTACTCAAGTTATATGCCATCATCTCGAACACGACTATCAACTTCAATGATTGAGTTTTTCGTGAGCTGTGGTCGCAAAGAAAACGATGTTGCATCAGTTTCCTTGGTTATTCGACGTGCTGAAACCGAATATGGTGCCAGATTTTGTCTACGTGCAGCCAAAAAAAAGTGATTCCCACGATGTCGTAAAAACGCATATGTATAATCGACTTTTTCTCGAAGACAAATTGTTCGCACGCAAACTTCGCGCATTGCACTCGTGTAGTTCGACAAGACGAAGCTATTGCACGCGGTTTCATCGGCCTACGACAATGTGTACTCAAGTTATATGCCATCATATCGAACACGAATATCAACTTATATGATTGAGTTTTTCGTGAGCTGTTGTCGCAAAGAAAACGATGTTGCATCAGTTTCCTTGGTTATTCGTCGTGCTGAAACCGAATATGATGCCAGATTTTGTCTACGTGCAGCCAAAAAAAAGTGATTCCCACGATGTCGTAAAAACACATGTGTATAATCGACTTTTTCTCGAAGACAAATTGTTCGCACGCAAACTTCGCGCATTGCACTCGTGTAGTTCGACAAGACGAAGCTATTGCATGCGGTTTCATCGGCCTACGACAATGTGTACTCAAGTTATATGCCATCATCTCGAACACGAATATCAACTTCTATGATTGAGTTTTTCGTGAGCTGTGGTCGCAAAGAAAACGATGTTGCATCAGTTTGCTTGGTTATTCGACGTGCTGAAACCGAATATGGTGCCAGATTTTGTCTACGTGCAGCCAAAAAAAAGTGATTCCCACGATGTCGTAAAAACGCATATGTATAATCGACTTTTTCTCGAAGACAAATTGTTCGCACGCAAACTTCGCGCATTGCACTCGTGTAGTTCGACAAGACGAAGCTATTGCACGCGGTTTCATCGGCCTACGACAATGTGTACTCAAGTTAGATGCCATCATATCGAACACGAATATCAACTTCTATGATTGAGTTTTTCGTGAGCTGTGGTCGCAAAGAAAACGATGTTGCATCAGTTTCCTTGGTTATTCGACGTGCTGAAACCGAATATAATGCCAGACTTTGTCTACGTGCAGCCAAAAAAAAGTGATTCCCACGATGTCGTAAAAACGCATATGTATAATCGACTTTTTCTCGAAGACAAATTGTTCGCACGCAAACTTCGCGCATTACACTCGTGTAGTTCGACAAGACGAAGCTATTGCACGCGGTTTCATCGGCCTACGACAATGTGTACTCAAGTTATATGCCATCATCTCGAACACGAATATCAACTTCAATGATTGAGTTTTTCGTGAGCTGTGGTCGCAAAGAAAACGATGTTGCATCAGTTTGCTTGGTTATTCGTCGTGCTGAAACCGAATATGATGCCAGATTTTGTCTACGTGCAGCCAAAAAAAAGTGATTCCCACGATGTCGTAAAAACACATGTGTATAATCGACTTTTTCTCGAAGACAAATTGTTCGCACGCAAACTTCGCGCATTGCACTCGTGTAGTTCGACAAGACGAAGCTATTGCATGCGGTTTCATCGGCCTACGACAATGTGTACTCAAGTTATATGCCATCATCTCGAACACGAATATCAACTTCAATGATTGAGTTTTTCGTGAGCTGTGGTCGCAAAGAAAACGATGTTGCATCAGTTTGCTTGGTTATTCGTCGTGCTGAAACCGAATATGATGCCAGATTTTGTCTACGTGCAGCCAAAAAAAAGTGATTCCCACGATGTCGTAAAAACACATGTGTATAATCGACTTTTTCTCGAAGACAAATTGTTCGCACGCAAACTTCGCGCATTGCACTCGTGTAGTTCGACAAGACGAAGCTATTGCACGCGGTTTCATCGGCCTACGACAATGTGTACTCAAGTTATATGCCATCATCTCGAACACGACTATCAACTTCAATGATTGAGTTTTTCGTGAGCTGTGGTCGCAAAGAAAACGATGTTGCATCAGTTTCCTTGGTTATTCGACGTGCTGAAACCGAATATGGTGCCAGATTTTGTCTACGTGCAGCCAAAAAAAAGTGATTCCCACGATGTCGTAAAAACGCATATGTATAATCGACTTTTTCTCGAAGACAAATTGTTCGCACGCAAACTTCGCGCATTGCACTCGTGTAGTTCGACAAGACGAAGCTATTGCACGCGGTTTCATCGGCCTACGACAATGTGTACTCAAGTTATATGCCATCATATCGAACACGAATATCAACTTATATGATTGAGTTTTTCGTGAGCTGTTGTCGCAAAGAAAACGATGTTGCATCAGTTTCCTTGGTTATTCGTCGTGCTGAAACCGAATATGATGCCAGATTTTGTCTACGTGCAGCCAAAAAAAAGTGATTCCCACGATGTCGTAAAAACACATGTGTATAATCGACTTTTTCTCGAAGACAAATTGTTCGCACGCAAACTTCGCGCATTGCACTCGTGTAGTTCGACAAGACGAAGCTATTGCATGCGGTTTCATCGGCCTACGACAATGTGTACTCAAGTTATATGCCATCATCTCGAACACGAATGTCAACTTCTATGATTGAGTTTTTCGTGAGCTGTGGTCGCAAAGAAAACGATGTTGCATCAGTTTGCTTGGTTATTCGACGTGCTGAAACCGAATATGGTGCCAGATTTTGTCTACGTGCAGCCAAAAAAAAGTGATTCCCACGATGTCGTAAAAACGCATATGTATAATCGACTTTTTCTCGAAGACAAATTGTTCGCACGCAAACTTCGCGCATTGCACTCGTGTAGTTCGACAAGACGAAGCTATTGCACGCGGTTTCATCGGCCTACGACAATGTGTACTCAAGTTAGATGCCATCATATCGAACACGAATATCAACTTCTATGATTGAGTTTTTCGTGATCTGTGGTCGCAAAGAAAACGATGTTGCATCAGTTTCCTTGGTTATTCGACGTGCTGAAACCGAATATAATGCCAGACTTTGTCTACGTGCAGCCAAAAAAAAGTGATTCCCACGATGTCGTAAAAACGCATATGTATAATCGACTTTTTCTCGAAGACAAATTGTTCGCACGCAAACTTCGCGCATTGCACTCGTGTAGTTCGACAAGACGAAGCTATTGCACGCGGTTTCATCGGCCTACGACAATGTGTACTCAAGTTATATGCCATCATCTCGAACACGAATATCAACTTCAATGATTGAGTTTTTCGTGAGCTGTGGTCGCAAAGAAAACGATGTTGCATCAGTTTGCTTGGTTATTCGTCGTGCTGAAACCGAATATGATGCCAGATTTTGTCTACGTGCAGCCAAAAAAAAGTGATTCCCACGATGTCGTAAAAACACATGTGTATAATCGACTTTTTCTCGAAGACAAATTGTTCGCACGCAAACTTCGCGCATTGCACTCGTGTAGTTCGACAAGACGAAGCTATTGCATGCGGTTTCATCGGCCTACGACAATGTGTACTCAAGTTATATGCCATCATATCGAACACGAATATCAACTTCTATGATTGAGTTTTTCGTGAGCTGTGGTCGCAAAGAAAACGATGTTGCATCAGTTTCCTTGGTTATTCGACGTGCTGAAACCGAATATGATGCCAGACTTTGTCTACGTGCAGCCAAAAAAAAGTGATTCCCACGATGTCCTAAAAACGCATATGTATAATCGACTTTTTCTCGAAGACAAATTGTTCGCACGCAAACTTCGCGCATTGCACTCGTGTAGTTCGACAAGACGAAGCTATTGCACGCGGTTTCATCGGCCTACGACAATGTGTACTTAAGTTATATGCCATCATCTCGAACACGACTATCAACTTCAATGATTGAGTTTTTCGTGAGCTGTGGTCGCAAAGAAAACGATGTTGCATCAGTTTCCTTGGTTATTCGACGTGCTGAAACCGAATATGGTGCCAGATTTTGTCTACGTGCAGCCAAAAAAAAGTGATTCCCACGATGTCGTAAAAACGCATATGTATAATCGACTTTTTCTCGAAGACAAATTGTTCGCACGCAAACTTCGCGCATTGCACTCGTGTAGTTCGACAAGACGAAGCTATTGCACGCGGTTTCATCGGCCTACGACAATGTGTACTCAAGTTATATGCCATCATATCGAACACGAATATCAACTTATATGATTGAGTTTTTCGTGAGCTGTTGTCGCAAAGAAAACGATGTTGCATCAGTTTCCTTGGTTATTCGTCGTGCTGAAACCGAATATGATGCCAGATTTTGTCTACGTGCAGCCAAAAAAAAGTGATTCCCACGATGTCGTAAAAACACATGTGTATAATCGACTTTTTCTCGAAGACAAATTGTTCGCACGCAAACTTCGCGCATTGCACTCGTGTAGTTCGACAAGACGAAGCTATTGCATGCGGTTTCATCGGCCTACGACAATGTGTACTCAAGTTATATGCCATCATCTCGAACACGAATATCAACTTCTATGATTGAGTTTTTCGTGAGCTGTGGTCGCAAAGAAAACGATGTTGCATCAGTTTGCTTGGTTATTCGACGTGCTGAAACCGAATATGGTGCCAGATTTTGTCTACGTGCAGCCAAAAAAAAGTGATTCCCACGATGTCGTAAAAACGCATATGTATAATCGACTTTTTCTCGAAGACAAATTGTTCGCACGCAAACTTCGCGCATTGCACTCGTGTAGTTCGACAAGACGAAGCTATTGCACGCGGTTTCATCGGCCTACGACAATGTGTACTCAAGTTAGATGCCATCATATCGAACACGAATATCAACTTCTATGATTGAGTTTTTCGTGAGCTGTGGTCGCAAAGAAAACGATGTTGCATCAGTTTCCTTGGTTATTCGACGTGCTGAAACCGAATATAATGCCAGACTTTGTCTACGTGCAGCCAAAAAAAAGTGATTCCCACGATGTCGTAAAAACGCATATGTATAATCGACTTTTTCTCGAAGACAAATTGTTCGCACGCAAACTTCGCGCATTACACTCGTGTAGTTCGACAAGACGAAGCTATTGCACGCGGTTTCATCGGCCTACGACAATGTGTACTCAAGTTATATGCCATCATCTCGAACACGAATATCAACTTCAATGATTGAGTTTTTCGTGAGCTGTGGTCGCAAAGAAAACGATTTTGCATCAGTTTGCTTGGTTATTCGTCGTGCTGAAACCGAATATGATGCCAGATTTTGTCTACGTGCAGCCAAAAAAAAGTGATTCCCACGATGTCGTAAAAACACATGTGTATAATCGACTTTTTCTCGAAGACAAATTGTTCGCACGCAAACTTCGCGCATTGCACTCGTGTAGTTCGACAAGACGAAGCTATTGCATGCGGTTTCATCGGCCTACGACAATGTGTACTCAAGTTATATGCCATCATATCGAACACGAATATCAACTTCTATGATTGAGTTTTTCGTGAGCTGTGGTCGCAAAGAAAACGATGTTGCATCAGTTTCCTTGGTTATTCGACGTGCTGAAACCGAATATGATGCCAGACTTTGTCTACGTGCAGCCAAAAAAAAGTGATTCCCACGATGTCCTAAAAACGCATATGTATAATCGACTTTTTCTCGAAGACAAATTGTTCGCACGCAAACTTCGCGCATTGCACTCGTGTAGTTCGACAAGACGAAGCTATTGCACGCGGTTTCATCGACCTACGACAATGTGTACTCAAGTTATATGCCATCATCTCGAACACGACTATCAACTTCAATGATTGAGTTTTTCGTGAGCTGTGGTCGCAAAGAAAACGATGTTGCATCAGTTTCCTTGGTTATTCGACGTGCTGAAACCGAATATGGTGCCAGATTTTGTCTACGTGCAGCCAAAAAAATGTGATTCCCACGATGTCGTAAAAACGCATATGTATAATCGACTTTTTCTCGAAGACAAATTGTTCGCACGCAAACTTCGCGCATTGCACTCGTGTAGTTCGACAAGACGAAGCTATTGCATGCGGTTTCATCGGCCTACGACAATGTGTACTCAAGTTATATGCCATCATCTCGAACACGACTATCAACTTCAATGATTGAGTTTTTCGTGAGCTGTGGTCGCAAAGAAAACGATGTTGCATCAGTTTCCTTGGTTATTCGACGTGCTGAAACCGAATATGGTGCCAGATTTTGTCTACGTGCAGCCAAAAAAAAGTGATTCCCACGATGTCGTAAAAACGCATATGTATAATCGACTTTTTCTCGAAGACAAATTGTTCGCACGCAAACTTCGCGCATTGCACTCGTGTAGTTCGACAAGACGAAGCTATTGCACGCGGTTTCATCGGCCTACGACAATGTGTACTCAAGTTATATGCCATCATATCGAACACGAATATCAACTTATATGATTGAGTTTTTCGTGAGCTGTTGTCGCAAAGAAAACGATGTTGCATCAGTTTCCTTGGTTATTCGTCGTGCTGAAACCGAATATGATGCCAGATTTTGTCTACGTGCAGCCAAAAAAAAGTGATTCCCACGATGTCGTAAAAACACATGTGTATAATCGACTTTTTCTCGAAGACAAATTGTTCGCACGCAAACTTCGCGCATTGCACTCGTGTAGTTCGACAAGACGAAGCTATTGCATGCGGTTTCATCGGCCTACGACAATGTGTACTCAAGTTATATGCCATCATCTCGAACACGAATATCAACTTCTATGATTGAGTTTTTCGTGAGCTGTGGTCGCAAAGAAAACGATGTTGCATCAGTTTGCTTGGTTATTCGACGTGCTGAAACCGA
The DNA here is from genome assembly GCF_034640455.1 of Diachasmimorpha longicaudata. NCBI lineage: Eukaryota > Metazoa > Arthropoda > Insecta > Hymenoptera > Braconidae > Diachasmimorpha > Diachasmimorpha longicaudata. The sequence goes on along the minus strand of NC_087227.1, from coordinate 2,318,010 downwards.
ATATGGTGCCAGATTTTGTCTACGTGCAGCCAAAAAAAAGTGATTCCCACGATGTCGTAAAAACGCATATGTATAATCGACTTTTTCTCGAAGACAAATTGTTCGCACGCAAACTTCGCGCATTGCACTCGTGTAGTTCGACAAGACGAAGCTATTGCACGCGGTTTCATCGGCCTACGACAATGTGTACTCAAGTTAGATGCCATCATATCGAACACGAATATCAACTTCTATGATTGAGTTTTTCGTGAGCTGTGGTCGCAAAGAAAACGATGTTGCATCAGTTTCCTTGGTTATTCGACGTGCTGAAACCGAATATAATGCCAGACTTTGTCTACGTGCAGCCAAAAAAAAGTGATTCCCACGATGTCGTAAAAACGCATATGTATAATCGACTTTTTCTCGAAGACAAATTGTTCGCACGCAAACTTCGCGCATTACACTCGTGTAGTTCGACAAGACGAAGCTATTGCACGCGGTTTCATCGGCCTACGACAATGTGTACTCAAGTTATATGCCATCATCTCGAACACGAATATCAACTTCAATGATTGAGTTTTTCGTGAGCTGTGGTCGCAAAGAAAACGATGTTGCATCAGTTTGCTTGGTTATTCGTCGTGCTGAAACCGAATATGATGCCAGATTTTGTCTACGTGCAGCCAAAAAAAAGTGATTCCCACGATGTCGTAAAAACACATGTGTATAATCGACTTTTTCTCGAAGACAAATTGTTCGCACGCAAACTTCGCGCATTGCACTCGTGTAGTTCGACAAGACGAAGCTATTGCATGCGGTTTCATCGGCCTACGACAATGTGTACTCAAGTTATATGCCATCATATCGAACACGAATATCAACTTCTATGATTGAGTTTTTCGTGAGCTGTGGTCGCAAAGAAAACGATGTTGCATCAGTTTCCTTGGTTATTCGACGTGCTGAAACCGAATATGATGCCAGACTTTGTCTACGTGCAGCCAAAAAAAAGTGATTCCCACGATGTCCTAAAAACGCATATGTATAATCGACTTTTTCTCGAAGACAAATTGTTCGCACGCAAACTTCGCGCATTGCACTCGTGTAGTTCGACAAGACGAAGCTATTGCACGCGGTTTCATCGACCTACGACAATGTGTACTCAAGTTATATGCCATCATCTCGAACACGACTATCAACTTCAATGATTGAGTTTTTCGTGAGCTGTGGTCGCAAAGAAAACGATGTTGCATCAGTTTCCTTGGTTATTCGACGTGCTGAAACCGAATATGGTGCCAGATTTTGTCTACGTGCAGCCAAAAAAATGTGATTCCCACGATGTCGTAAAAACGCATATGTATAATCGACTTTTTCTCGAAGACAAATTGTTCGCACGCAAACTTCGCGCATTGCACTCGTGTAGTTCGACAAGACGAAGCTATTGCACGCGGTTTCATCGGCCTACGACAATGTGTACTCAAGTTATATGCCATCATATCGAACACGAATATCAACTTATATGATTGAGTTTTTCGTGAGCTGTTGTCGCAAAGAAAACGATGTTGCATCAGTTTCCTTGGTTATTCGTCGTGCTGAAACCGAATATGATGCCAGATTTTGTCTACGTGCAGCCAAAAAAAAGTGATTCCCACGATGTCGTAAAAACACATGTGTATAATCGACTTTTTCTCGAAGACAAATTGTTCGCACGCAAACTTCGCGCATTGCACTCGTGTAGTTCGACAAGACGAAGCTATTGCATGCGGTTTCATCGGCCTACGACAATGTGTACTCAAGTTATATGCCATCATCTCGAACACGAATATCAACTTCTATGATTGAGTTTTTCGTGAGCTGTGGTCGCAAAGAAAACGATGTTGCATCAGTTTGCTTGGTTATTCGACGTGCTGAAACCGAATATGGTGCCAGATTTTGTCTACGTGCAGCCAAAAAAAAGTGATTCCCACGATGTCGTAAAAACGCATATGTATAATCGACTTTTTCTCGAAGACAAATTGTTCGCACGCAAACTTCGCGCATTGCACTCGTGTAGTTCGACAAGACGAAGCTATTGCACGCGGTTTCATCGGCCTACGACAATGTGTACTCAAGTTAGATGCCATCATATCGAACACGAATATCAACTTCTATGATTGAGTTTTTCGTGAGCTGTGGTCGCAAAGAAAACGATGTTGCATCAGTTTCCTTGGTTATTCGACGTGCTGAAACCGAATATAATGCCAGACTTTGTCTACGTGCAGCCAAAAAAAAGTGATTCCCACGATGTCGTAAAAACGCATATGTATAATCGACTTTTTCTCGAAGACAAATTGTTCGCACGCAAACTTCGCGCATTACACTCGTGTAGTTCGACAAGACGAAGCTATTGCACGCGGTTTCATCGGCCTACGACAATGTGTACTCAAGTTATATGCCATCATCTCGAACACGAATATCAACTTCAATGATTGAGTTTTTCGTGAGCTGTGGTCGCAAAGAAAACGATGTTGCATCAGTTTGCTTGGTTATTCGTCGTGCTGAAACCGAATATGATGCCAGATTTTGTCTACGTGCAGCCAAAAAAAAGTGATTCCCACGATGTCGTAAAAACACATGTGTATAATCGACTTTTTCTCGAAGACAAATTGTTCGCACGCAAACTTCGCGCATTGCACTCGTGTAGTTCGACAAGACGAAGCTATTGCATGCGGTTTCATCGGCCTACGACAATGTGTACTCAAGTTATATGCCATCATATCGAACACGAATATCAACTTCTATGATTGAGTTTTTCGTGAGCTGTGGTCGCAAAGAAAACGATGTTGCATCAGTTTCCTTGGTTATTCGACGTGCTGAAACCGAATATGATGCCAGACTTTGTCTACGTGCAGCCAAAAAAAAGTGATTCCCACGATGTCCTAAAAACGCATATGTATAATCGACTTTTTCTCGAAGACAAATTGTTCGCACGCAAACTTCGCGCATTGCACTCGTGTAGTTCGACAAGACGAAGCTATTGCACGCGGTTTCATCGGCCTACGACAATGTGTACTCAAGTTATATGCCATCATCTCGAACACGACTATCAACTTCAATGATTGAGTTTTTCGTGAGCTGTGGTCGCAAAGAAAACGATGTTGCATCAGTTTCCTTGGTTATTCGACGTGCTGAAACCGAATATGGTGCCAGATTTTGTCTACGTGCAGCCAAAAAAATGTGATTCCCACGATGTCGTAAAAACGCATATGTATAATCGACTTTTTCTCGAAGACAAATTGTTCGCACGCAAACTTCGCGCATTGCACTCGTGTAGTTCGACAAGACGAAGCTATTGCACGCGGTTTCATCGGCCTACGACAATGTGTACTCAAGTTATATGCCATCATATCGAACACGAATATCAACTTATATGATTGAGTTTTTCGTGAGCTGTTGTCGCAAAGAAAACGATGTTGCATCAGTTTCCTTGGTTATTCGTCGTGCTGAAACCGAATATGATGCCAGATTTTGTCTACGTGCAGCCAAAAAAAAGTGATTCCCACGATGTCGTAAAAACACATGTGTATAATCGACTTTTTCTCGAAGACAAATTGTTCGCACGCAAACTTCGCGCATTGCACTCGTGTAGTTCGACAAGACGAAGCTATTGCATGCGGTTTCATCGGCCTACGACAATGTGTACTCAAGTTATATGCCATCATCTCGAACACGAATATCAACTTCTATGATTGAGTTTTTCGTGAGCTGTGGTCGCAAAGAAAACGATGTTGCATCAGTTTGCTTGGTTATTCGACGTGCTGAAACCGAATATGGTGCCAGATTTTGTCTACGTGCAGCCAAAAAAAAGTGATTCCCACGATGTCGTAAAAACGCATATGTATAATCGACTTTTTCTCGAAGACAAATTGTTCGCACGCAAACTTCGCGCATTGCACTCGTGTAGTTCGACAAGACGAAGCTATTGCACGCGGTTTCATCGGCCTACGACAATGTGTACTCAAGTTAGATGCCATCATATCGAACACGAATATCAACTTCTATGATTGAGTTTTTCGTGAGCTGTGGTCGCAAAGAAAACGATGTTGCATCAGTTTCCTTGGTTATTCGACGTGCTGAAACCGAATATAATGCCAGACTTTGTCTACGTGCAGCCAAAAAAAAGTGATTCCCACGATGTCGTAAAAACGCATATGTATAATCGACTTTTTCTCGAAGACAAATTGTTCGCACGCAAACTTCGCGCATTACACTCGTGTAGTTCGACAAGACGAAGCTATTGCACGCGGTTTCATCGGCCTACGACAATGTGTACTCAAGTTATATGCCATCATCTCGAACACGAATATCAACTTCAATGATTGAGTTTTTCGTGAGCTGTGGTCGCAAAGAAAACGATGTTGCATCAGTTTGCTTGGTTATTCGTCGTGCTGAAACCGAATATGATGCCAGATTTTGTCTACGTGCAGCCAAAAAAAAGTGATTCCCACGATGTCGTAAAAACACATGTGTATAATCGACTTTTTCTCGAAGACAAATTGTTCGCACGCAAACTTCGCGCATTGCACTCGTGTAGTTCGACAAGACGAAGCTATTGCATGCGGTTTCATCGGCCTACGACAATGTGTACTCAAGTTATATGCCATCATATAGAACACGAATATCAACTTCTATGATTGAGTTTTTCGTGAGCTGTGGTCGCAAAGAAAACGATGTTGCATCAGTTTCCTTGGTTATTCGACGTGCTGAAACCGAATATGATGCCAGACTTTGTCTACGTGCAGCCAAAAAAAAGTGATTCCCACGATGTCCTAAAAACGCATATGTATAATCGACTTTTTCTCGAAGACAAATTGTTCGCACGCAAACTTCGCGCATTGCACTCGTGTAGTTCGACAAGACGAAGCTATTGCACGCGGTTTCATCGGCCTACGACAATGTGTACTCAAGTTATATGCCATCATCTCGAACACGACTATCAACTTCAATGATTGAGTTTTTCGTGAGCTGTGGTCGCAAAGAAAACGATGTTGCATCAGTTTCCTTGGTTATTCGACGTGCTGAAACCGAATATGGTGCCAGATTTTGTCTACGTGCAGCCAAAAAAAAGTGATTCCCACGATGTCGTAAAAACGCATATGTATAATCGACTTTTTCTCGAAGACAAATTGTTCGCACGCAAACTTCGCGCATTGCACTCGTGTAGTTCGACAAGACGAAGCTATTGCACGCGGTTTCATCGGCCTACGACAATGTGTACTCAAGTTATATGCCATCATATCGAACACGAATATCAACTTATATGATTGAGTTTTTCGTGAGCTGTTGTCGCAAAGAAAACGATGTTGCATCAGTTTCCTTGGTTATTCGTCGTGCTGAAACCGAATATGATGCCAGATTTTGTCTACGTGCAGCCAAAAAAAAGTGATTCCCACGATGTCGTAAAAACACATGTGTATAATCGACTTTTTCTCGAAGACAAATTGTTCGCACGCAAACTTCGCGCATTGCACTCGTGTAGTTCGACAAGACGAAGCTATTGCATGCGGTTTCATCGGCCTACGACAATGTGTACTCAAGTTATATGCCATCATCTCGAACACGAATATCAACTTCTATGATTGAGTTTTTCGTGAGCTGTGGTCGCAAAGAAAACGATGTTGCATCAGTTTGCTTGGTTATTCGACGTGCTGAAACCGAATATGGTGCCAGATTTTGTCTACGTGCAGCCAAAAAAAAGTGATTCCCACGATGTCGTAAAAACGCATATGTATAATCGACTTTTTCTCGAAGACAAATTGTTCGCACGCAAACTTCGCGCATTGCACTCGTGTAGTTCGACAAGACGAAGCTATTGCACGCGGTTTCATCGGCCTACGACAATGTGTACTCAAGTTAGATGCCATCATATCGAACACGAATATCAACTTCTATGATTGAGTTTTTCGTGAGCTGTGGTCGCAAAGAAAACGATGTTGCATCAGTTTCCTTGGTTATTCGACGTGCTGAAACCGAATATAATGCCAGACTTTGTCTACGTGCAGCCAAAAAAAAGTGATTCCCACGATGTCGTAAAAACGCATATGTATAATCGACTTTTTCTCGAAGACAAATTGTTCGCACGCAAACTTCGCGCATTACACTCGTGTAGTTCGACAAGACGAAGCTATTGCACGCGGTTTCATCGGCCTACGACAATGTGTACTCAAGTTATATGCCATCATCTCGAACACGAATATCAACTTCAATGATTGAGTTTTTCGTGAGCTGTGGTCGCAAAGAAAACGATGTTGCATCAGTTTGCTTGGTTATTCGTCGTGCTGAAACCGAATATGATGCCAGATTTTGTCTACGTGCAGCCAAAAAAAAGTGATTCCCACGATGTCGTAAAAACACATGTGTATAATCGACTTTTTCTCGAAGACAAATTGTTCGCACGCAAACTTCGCGCATTGCACTCGTGTAGTTCGACAAGACGAAGCTATTGCATGCGGTTTCATCGGCCTACGACAATGTGTACTCAAGTTATATGCCATCATATCGAACACGAATATCAACTTCTATGATTGAGTTTTTCGTGAGCTGTGGTCGCAAAGAAAACGATGTTGCATCAGTTTCCTTGGTTATTCGACGTGCTGAAACCGAATATGATGCCAGACTTTGTCTACGTGCAGCCAAAAAAAAGTGATTCCCACGATGTCCTAAAAACGCATATGTATAATCGACTTTTTCTCGAAGACAAATTGTTCGCACGCAAACTTCGCGCATTGCACTCGTGTAGTTCGACAAGACGAAGCTATTGCACGCGGTTTCATCGACCTACGACAATGTGTACTCAAGTTATATGCCATCATCTCGAACACGACTATCAACTTCAATGATTGAGTTTTTCGTGAGCTGTGGTCGCAAAGAAAACGATGTTGCATCAGTTTCCTTGGTTATTCGACGTGCTGAAACCGAATATGGTGCCAGATTTTGTCTACGTGCAGCCAAAAAAATGTGATTCCCACGATGTCGTAAAAACGCATATGTATAATCGACTTTTTCTCGAAGACAAATTGTTCGCACGCAAACTTCGCGCATTGCACTCGTGTAGTTCGACAAGACGAAGCTATTGCACGCGGTTTCATCGGCCTACGACAATGTGTACTCAAGTTATATGCCATCATATCGAACACGAATATCAACTTATATGATTGAGTTTTTCGTGAGCTGTTGTCGCAAAGAAAACGATGTTGCATCAGTTTCCTTGGTTATTCGTCGTGCTGAAACCGAATATGATGCCAGATTTTGTCTACGTGCAGCCAAAAAAAAGTGATTCCCACGATGTCGTAAAAACACATGTGTATAATCGACTTTTTCTCGAAGACAAATTGTTCGCACGCAAACTTCGCGCATTGCACTCGTGTAGTTCGACAAGACGAAGCTATTGCATGCGGTTTCATCGGCCTACGACAATGTGTACTCAAGTTATATGCCATCATCTCGAACACGAATATCAACTTCTATGATTGAGTTTTTCGTGAGCTGTGGTCGCAAAGAAAACGATGTTGCATCAGTTTGCTTGGTTATTCGACGTGCTGAAACCGAATATGGTGCCAGATTTTGTCTACGTGCAGCCAAAAAAAAGTGATTCCCACGATGTCGTAAAAACGCATATGTATAATCGACTTTTTCTCGAAGACAAATTGTTCGCACGCAAACTTCGCGCATTGCACTCGTGTAGTTCGACAAGACGAAGCTATTGCACGCGGTTTCATCGGCCTACGACAATGTGTACTCAAGTTAGATGCCATCATATCGAACACGAATATCAACTTCTATGATTGAGTTTTTCGTGAGCTGTGGTCGCAAAGAAAACGATGTTGCATCAGTTTCCTTGGTTATTCGACGTGCTGAAACCGAATATAATGCCAGACTTTGTCTACGTGCAGCCAAAAAAAAGTGATTCCCACGATGTCGTAAAAACGCATATGTATAATCGACTTTTTCTCGAAGACAAATTGTTCGCACGCAAACTTCGCGCATTACACTCGTGTAGTTCGACAAGACGAAGCTATTGCACGCGGTTTCATCGGCCTACGACAATGTGTACTCAAGTTATATGCCATCATCTCGAACACGAATATCAACTTCAATGATTGAGTTTTTCGTGAGCTGTGGTCGCAAAGAAAACGATGTTGCATCAGTTTGCTTGGTTATTCGTCGTGCTGAAACCGAATATGATGCCAGATTTTGTCTACGTGCAGCCAAAAAAAAGTGATTCCCACGATGTCGTAAAAACACATGTGTATAATCGACTTTTTCTCGAAGACAAATTGTTCGCACGCAAACTTCGCGCATTGCACTCGTGTAGTTCGACAAGACGAAGCTATTGCATGCGGTTTCATCGGCCTACGACAATGTGTACTCAAGTTATATGCCATCATATCGAACACGAATATCAACTTCTATGATTGAGTTTTTCGTGAGCTGTGGTCGCAAAGAAAACGATGTTGCATCAGTTTCCTTGGTTATTCGACGTGCTGAAACCGAATATGATGCCAGACTTTGTCTACGTGCAGCCAAAAAAAAGTGATTCCCACGATGTCCTAAAAACGCATATGTATAATCGACTTTTTCTCGAAGACAAATTGTTCGCACGCAAACTTCGCGCATTGCACTCGTGTAGTTCGACAAGACGAAGCTATTGCACGCGGTTTCATCGGCCTACGACAATGTGTACTCAAGTTATATGCCATCATCTCGAACACGACTATCAACTTCAATGATTGAGTTTTTCGTGAGCTGTGGTCGCAAAGAAAACGATGTTGCATCAGTTTCCTTGGTTATTCGACGTGCTGAAACCGAATATGGTGCCAGATTTTGTCTACGTGCAGCCAAAAAAATGTGATTCCCACGATGTCGTAAAAACGCATATGTATAATCGACTTTTTCTCGAAGACAAATTGTTCGCACGCAAACTTCGCGCATTGCACTCGTGTAGTTCGACAAGACGAAGCTATTGCACGCGGTTTCATCGGCCTACGACAATGTGTACTCAAGTTATATGCCATCATATCGAACACGAATATCAACTTATATGATTGAGTTTTTCGTGAGCTGTTGTCGCAAAGAAAACGATGTTGCATCAGTTTCCTTGGTTATTCGTCGTGCTGAAACCGAATATGATGCCAGATTTTGTCTACGTGCAGCCAAAAAAAAGTGATTCCCACGATGTCGTAAAAACACATGTGTATAATCGACTTTTTCTCGAAGACAAATTGTTCGCACGCAAACTTCGCGCATTGCACTCGTGTAGTTCGACAAGACGAAGCTATTGCATGCGGTTTCATCGGCCTACGACAATGTGTACTCAAGTTATATGCCATCATCTCGAACACGAATATCAACTTCTATGATTGAGTTTTTCGTGAGCTGTGGTCGCAAAGAAAACGATGTTGCATCAGTTTGCTTGGTTATTCGACGTGCTGAAACCGAATATGGTGCCAGATTTTGTCTACGTGCAGCCAAAAAAAAGTGATTCCCACGATGTCGTAAAAACGCATATGTATAATCGACTTTTTCTCGAAGACAAATTGTTCGCACGCAAACTTCGCGCATTGCACTCGTGTAGTTCGACAAGACGAAGCTATTGCACGCGGTTTCATCGGCCTACGACAATGTGTACTCAAGTTAGATGCCATCATATCGAACACGAATATCAACTTCTATGATTGAGTTTTTCGTGAGCTGTGGTCGCAAAGAAAACGATGTTGCATCAGTTTCCTTGGTTATTCGACGTGCTGAAACCGAATATAATGCCAGACTTTGTCTACGTGCAGCCAAAAAAAAGTGATTCCCACGATGTCGTAAAAACGCATATGTATAATCGACTTTTTCTCGAAGACAAATTGTTCGCACGCAAACTTCGCGCATTACACTCGTGTAGTTCGACAAGACGAAGCTATTGCACGCGGTTTCATCGGCCTACGACAATGTGTACTCAAGTTATATGCCATCATCTCGAACACGAATATCAACTTCAATGATTGAGTTTTTCGTGAGCTGTGGTCGCAAAGAAAACGATGTTGCATCAGTTTGCTTGGTTATTCGTCGTGCTGAAACCGAATATGATGCCAGATTTTGTCTACGTGCAGCCAAAAAAAAGTGATTCCCACGATGTCGTAAAAACACATGTGTATAATCGACTTTTTCTCGAAGACAAATTGTTCGCACGCAAACTTCGCGCATTGCACTCGTGTAGTTCGACAAGACGAAGCTATTGCATGCGGTTTCATCGGCCTACGACAATGTGTACTCAAGTTATATGCCATCATATAGAACACGAATATCAACTTCTATGATTGAGTTTTTCGTGAGCTGTGGTCGCAAAGAAAACGATGTTGCATCAGTTTCCTTGGTTATTCGACGTGCTGAAACCGAATATGATGCCAGACTTTGTCTACGTGCAGCCAAAAAAAAGTGATTCCCACGATGTCCTAAAAACGCATATGTATAATCGACTTTTTCTCGAAGACAAATTGTTCGCACGCAAACTTCGCGCATTGCACTCGTGTAGTTCGACAAGACGAAGCTATTGCACGCGGTTTCATCGGCCTACGACAATGTGTACTCAAGTTATATGCCATCATCTCGAACACGACTATCAACTTCAATGATTGAGTTTTTCGTGAGCTGTGGTCGCAAAGAAAACGATGTTGCATCAGTTTCCTTGGTTATTCGACGTGCTGAAACCGAATATGGTGCCAGATTTTGTCTACGTGCAGCCAAAAAAAAGTGATTCCCACGATGTCGTAAAAACGCATATGTATAATCGACTTTTTCTCGAAGACAAATTGTTCGCACGCAAACTTCGCGCATTGCACTCGTGTAGTTCGACAAGACGAAGCTATTGCACGCGGTTTCATCGGCCTACGACAATGTGTACTCAAGTTAGATGCCATCATATCGAACACGAATATCAACTTCTATGATTGAGTTTTTCGTGAGCTGTGGTCGCAAAGAAAACGATGTTGCATCAGTTTCCTTGGTTATTCGTCGTGCTGAAACCGAATATGATGCCAGATTTTGTCTACGTGCAGCCAAAAAAAAGTGATTCCCACGATGTCGTAAAAACACATGTGTATAATCGACTTTTTCTCGAAGATAAATTGTTCGCACGCAAACTTCGCGCATTGCACTCGTGTAGTTCGACAAGACGAAGCTATTGCATGCGGTTTCATCGGCCTACGACAATGTGTACTCAAGTTATATGCCATCATCTCGAACACGAATATCAACTTCTATGATTGAGTTTTTCGTGAGCTGTGGTCGCAAAGAAAACGATGTTGCATCAGTTTGCTTGGTTATTCGTCGTGCTGAAACCGAATATGATGCCAGATTTGGTCTACGTGCAGCCAAAAAAAAGTGATTCCCACGATGTCGTAAAAACACATGTGTATAATCGACTTTTTCTCGAAGACAAATTGTTCGCACGCAAACTTCGCGCATTGCACTCGTGTAGTTCGACAAGACGAAGCTATTGCATGCGGTTTCATCGGCCTACGACAATGTGTACTCAAGTTATATGCCATCATATCGAACACGAATATCAACTTCTATGATTGAGTTTTTCGTGAGCTGTGGTCGCAAAGAAAACGATGTTGCATCAGTTTCCTTGGTTATTCGACGTGCTGAAACCGAATATGATGCCAGATTTTGTCTACGTGCAGCCAAAAAAAAGTGATTCCCACGATGTCGTAAAAACACATGTGTATAATCGACTTTTTCTTGAAGACAAATTGTTCGCACGCAAACTTCGCGCATTGCACTCGTGTAGTTCGACAAGACGAAGCTATTGCATGCGGTTTCATCGGCCTACGACAATGTGTACTCAAGTTATATGCCATCATATCGAACACGAATATCAACTTCTATGATTGAGTTTTTCGTGAGCTGTGGTCGCAAAGAAAACGATGTTGCATCAGTTTCCTTGGTTATTCGACGTGCTGAAACCGAATATAATGCCAGACTTTGTCTACGTGCAGCCAAAAAAAAGTGATTCCCACGATGTCGTAAAAACGCATATGTATAATCGACTTTTTCTCGAAGACAAATTGTTCGCACGCAAACTTCGCGCATTGCACTCGTGTAGTTCGACAAGACGAAGCTATTGCACGCGGTTTCATCGGCCTACGACAATGTGTACTCAAGTTAGATGCCATCATATCGAACACGAATATCAACTTCTATGATTGAGTTTTTCGTGAGCTGTGGTCGCAAAGAAAACGATGTTGCATCAGTTTCCTTGGTTATTCGTCGTGCTGAAACCGAATATGATGCCAGATTTTGTCTACGTGCAGCCAAAAAAAAGTGATTCCCACGATGTCGTAAAAACACATGTGCATAATCGACTTTTTCTCGAAGATAAATTGTTCGCACGCAAACTTCGCGCATTGCACTCGTGTAGTTCGACAAGACGAAGCTATTGCATGCGGTTTCATCGGCCTACGACAATGTGTACTCAAGTTATATGCCATCATCTCGAACACGAATATCAACTTCTATGATTGAGTTTTTCGTGAGCTGTGGTCGCAAAGAAAACGATGTTGCATCAGTTTGCTTGGTTATTCGTCGTGCTGAAACCGAATATGATGCCAGATTTGGTCTACGTGCAGCCAAAAAAAAGTGATTCCCACGATGTCGTAAAAACACATGTGTATAATCGACTTTTTCTCGAAGACAAATTGTTCGCACGCAAACTTCGCGCATTGCACTCGTGTAGTTCGACAAGACGAAGCTATTGCATGCGGTTTCATCGGCCTACGACAATGTGTACTCAAGTTATATGCCATCATATCGAACACGAATATCAACTTCTATGATTGAGTTTTTCGTGAGCTGTGGTCGCAAAGAAAACGATGTTGCATCAGTTTCCTTGGTTATTCGACGTGCTGAAACCGAATATAATGCCAGACTTTGTCTACGTGCAGCCAAAAAAAAGTGATTCCCACGATGTCGTAAAAACGCATATGTATAATCGACTTTTTCTCGAAGACAAATTGTTCGCACGCAAACTTCGCGCATTGCACTCGTGTAGTTCGACAAGACGAAGCTATTGCACGCGGTTTCATCGGCCTACGACAATGTGTACTCAAGTTATATGCCATCATCTCGAACACGAATATCAACTTCAATGATGGAGTTTTTCGTGAGCTGTGGTCGCAAAGAAAACGATGTTGCATCAGTTTGCTTGGTTATTCGTCGTGCTGAAACCGAATATGATGCCAGATTTTGTCTACGTGCAGCCAAAAAAAAGTGATTCCCACGATGTCGTAAAAACACATGTGTATAATCGACTTTTTCTCGAAGACAAATTGTTCGCACGCAAACTTCGCGCATTGCACTCGTGTAGTTCGACAAGACGAAGCTATTGCACGCGGTTTCATCGGCCTACGACAATGTGTACTCAAGTTATATGCCATCATATCGAACACGAATATCAACTTCTATGATTGAGTTTTTCGTGAGCTGTGGTCGCAAAGAATACGATGTTGCATCAGTTTCCTTGGTTATTCGACGTGCTGAAACCGAATATAATGCCAGACTTTGTCTACGTGCAGCCAAAAAAAAGTGATTCCCACGATGTCGTAAAAACGCATATGTATAATCGACTTTTTCTCGAAGACAAATTGTTCGCACGCAAACTTCGCGCATTGCACTCGTGTAGTTCGACAAGACGAAGCTATTGCACGCGGTTTCATCGGCCTACGACAATGTGTACTCAAGTTATATGCCATCATATCGAACACGAATATCAACTTCTATGATTGAGTTTTTCGTGAGCTGTGGTCGCAAAGAAAACGATGTTGCATCAGTTTCTTTGGTTATTCGACGTGCTGAAACCGAATATAATGCCAGACTTTGTCTACGTGCAGCCAAAAAAAAGTGATTCCCACGATGTCGTAAAAACGCATATGTATAATCGACTTTTTCTCGAAGACAAATTGTTCGCACGCAAACTTCGCGCATTGCACTCGTGTAGTTCGACAAGACGAAGCTATTGCACGCGGTTTCATCGGCCTACGACAATGTGTACTCAAGTTAGATGCCATCATATCGAACACGAATATCAACTTCTATGATTGAGTTTTTCGTGAGCTGTGGTCGCAAAGAAAACGATGTTGCATCAGTTTCCTTGGTTATTCGACGTGCTGAAACCGAATATAATGCCAGACTTTGTGTACGTGCAGCCAAAAAAAAGTGATTCCCACGATGTCGTAAAAACGCATATGTATAATCGACTTTTTCTCGAAGACAAATTGTTCGCACGCAAACTTCGCGCATTGCACTCGTGTAGTTCGACAAGACGAAGCTATTGCACGCGGTTTCATCGGCCTGCGACAATGTGTACTCAAGTTATATGCCATCATCTCGAACACGAATATCAGCTTCAATGATTGAGTTTTTCGTGAGCTGTGGTCGCAAAGAAAACGATGTTGCATCAGTTTGCTTGGTTATTCGTCGTGCTGAAACCGAATATGATGCCAGATTTTGTCTACGTGCAGCCAAAAAAAAGTGATTCCCACGATGTCGTAAAAACACATGTGTATAATCGACTTTTTCTCGAAGACAAATTGTTCGCACGCAAACTTCGCGCATTGCACTCGTGTAGTTCGACAAGACGAAGCTATTGCATGCGGTTTCATCGGCCTACGACAATGTGTACTCAAGTTATATGCCATCATCTCGAACACGAATATCAACTTCAATGATTGAGTTTTTCGTGAGCTGTGGTCGCAAAGAAAACGATGTTGCATCAGTTTGCTTGGTTATTCGTCGTGCTGAAACCGAATATGATGCCAGATTTTGTCTACGTGCAGCCAAAAAAAAGTGATTCCCACGATGTCGTAAAAACACATGTGTATAATCGACTTTTTCTCGAAGACAAATTGTTCGCACGCAAACTTCGCGCATTGCACTCGTGTAGTTCGACAAGACGAAGCTATTGCACGCGGTTTCATCGGCCTACGACAATGTGTACTCCAGTTATATGCCATCATATCGAACACGAATATCAACTTCTATGATTGAGTTTTTCGTGAGCTGTGGTCGCAAAGAAAACGATGTTGCATCAGTTTCCTTGGTTATTCGACGTGCTGAAACCGAATATAATGCCAGACTTTGTCTACGTGCAGCCAAAAAAAAGTGATTCCCACGATGTCGTAAAAACGCATATGTATAATCGACTTTTTCTCGAAGACAAATTGTTCGCACGCAAACTTCGCGCATTGCACTCGTGTAGTTCGACAAGACGAAGCTATTGCACGCGGTTTCATCGGCCTACGACAATGTGTACTCAAGTTAGATGCCATCATATCAAACACGAATATCAACTTCTATGATTGAGTTTTTCGTGAGCTGTGGTCGCAAAGAAAACGATGTTGCATCAGTTTCCTTGGTTATTCGACGTGCTGAAACCGAATATAATGCCAGACTTTGTGTACGTGCAGCCAAAAAAAAGTGATTCCCACGATGTCGTAAAAACGCATATGTATAATCGACTTTTTCTCGAAGACAAATTGTTCGCACGCAAACTTCGCGCATTGTACTCGTGTAGTTCGACAAGACGAAGCTATTGCACGCGGTTTCATCGGCCTACGACAATGTGTACTCAAGTTATATGCCATCATCTCGAACACGAATATCAACTTCAATGATTGAGTTTTTCGTGAGCTGTGGTCGCAAAGAAAACGATGTTGCATCAGTTTGCTTGGTTATTCGTCGTGCTGAAACCGAATATGATGCCAGATTTTGTCTACGTGCAGCCAAAAAAAAGTGATTCCCACGATGTCGTAAAAACACATGTGTATAATCGACTTTTTCTCGAAGACAAATTGTTCGCACGCAAACTTCGCGCATTGCACTCGTGTAGTTCGACAAGACGAAGCTATTGCATGCGGTTTCATCGGCCTACGACAATGTGTACTCAAGTTATATGCCATCATCTCGAACACGAATATCAACTTCAATGATTGAGTTTTTCGTGAGCTGTGGTCGCAAAGAAAACGATGTTGCATCAGTTTGCTTGGTTATTCGTCGTGCTGAAACCGAATATGATGCCAGATTTTGTCTACGTGCAGCCAAAAAAAAGTGATTCCCACGATGTCGTAAAAACACATGTGTATAATCGACTTTTTCTCGAAGACAAATTGTTCGCACGCAAACTTCGCGCATTGCACTCGTGTAGTTCGACAAGACGAAGCTATTGCATGCGGTTTCATCGGCCTACGACAATGTGTACTCAAGTTATATGCCATCATCTCGAACACGAATATCAACTTCAATGATTGAGTTTTTCGTGAGCTGTGGTCGCAAAGAAAACGATGTTGCATCAGTTTGCTTGGTTATTCGTCGTGCTGAAACCGAATATGATGCCAGATTTTGTCTACGTGCAGCCAAAAAAAAGTGATTCCCACGATGTCGTAAAAACACATGTGTATAATCGACTTTTTCTCGAAGACAAATTGTTCGCACGCAAACTTCGCGCATTGCACTCGTGTAGTTCGACAAGACGAAGCTATTGCACGCGGTTTCATCGGCCTACGACAATGTGTACTCAAGTTATATGCCATCATCTCGAACACGACTATCAACTTCAATGATTGAGTTTTTCGTGAGCTGTGGTCGCAAAGAAAACGATGTTGCATCAGTTTCCTTGGTTATTCGACGTGCTGAAACCGAATATGGTGCCAGATTTTGTCTACGTGCAGCCAAAAAAAAGTGATTCCCACGATGTCGTAAAAACGCATATGTATAATCGACTTTTTCTCGAAGACAAATTGTTCGCACGCAAACTTCGCGCATTGCACTCGTGTAGTTCGACAAGACGAAGCTATTGCACGCGGTTTCATCGGCCTACGACAATGTGTACTCAAGTTATATGCCATCATATCGAACACGAATATCAACTTATATGATTGAGTTTTTCGTGAGCTGTTGTCGCAAAGAAAACGATGTTGCATCAGTTTCCTTGGTTATTCGTCGTGCTGAAACCGAATATGATGCCAGATTTTGTCTACGTGCAGCCAAAAAAAAGTGATTCCCACGATGTCGTAAAAACACATGTGTATAATCGACTTTTTCTCGAAGACAAATTGTTCGCACGCAAACTTCGCGCATTGCACTCGTGTAGTTCGACAAGACGAAGCTATTGCATGCGGTTTCATCGGCCTACGACAATGTGTACTCAAGTTATATGCCATCATCTCGAACACGAATATCAACTTCTATGATTGAGTTTTTCGTGAGCTGTGGTCGCAAAGAAAACGATGTTGCATCAGTTTGCTTGGTTATTCGACGTGCTGAAACCGAATATGGTGCCAGATTTTGTCTACGTGCAGCCAAAAAAAAGTGATTCCCACGATGTCGTAAAAACGCATATGTATAATCGACTTTTTCTCGAAGACAAATTGTTCGCACGCAAACTTCGCGCATTGCACTCGTGTAGTTCGACAAGACGAAGCTATTGCACGCGGTTTCATCGGCCTACGACAATGTGTACTCAAGTTATATGCCATCATCTCGAACACGAATATCAACTTCAATGATTGAGTTTTTCGTGAGCTGTGGTCGCAAAGAAAACGATGTTGCATCAGTTTGCTTGGTTATTCGTCGTGCTGAAACCGAATATGATGCCAGATTTTGTCTACGTGCAGCCAAAAAAAAGTGATTCCCACGATGTCGTAAAAACACATGTGTATAATCGACTTTTTCTCGAAGACAAATTGTTCGCACGCAAACTTCGCGCATTGCACTCGTGTAGTTCGACAAGACGAAGCTATTGCATGCGGTTTCATCGGCCTACGACAATGTGTACTCAAGTTATATGCCATCATCTCGAACACGAATATCAACTTCAATGATTGAGTTTTTCGTGAGCTGTGGTCGCAAAGAAAACGATGTTGCATCAGTTTGCTTGGTTATTCGTCGTGCTGAAACCGAATATGATGCCAGATTTTGTCTACGTGCAGCCAAAAAAAAGTGATTCCCACGATGTCGTAAAAACACATGTGTATAATCGACTTTTTCTCGAAGACAAATTGTTCGCACGCAAACTTCGCGCATTGCACTCGTGTAGTTCGACAAGACGAAGCTATTGCACGCGGTTTCATCGGCCTACGACAATGTGTACTCAAGTTATATGCCATCATATCGAACACGAATATCAACTTCTATGATTGAGTTTTTCGTGAGCTGTGGTCGCAAAGAAAACGATGTTGCATCAGTTTCCTTGGTTATTCGACGTGCTGAAACCGAATATAATGCCAGACTTTGTCTACGTGCAGCCAAAAAAAAGTGATTCCCACGATGTCGTAAAAACGCATATGTATAATCGACTTTTTCTCGAAGACAAATTGTTCGCACGCAAACTTCGCGCATTGCACTCGTGTAGTTCGACAAGACGAAGCTATTGCACGCGGTTTCATCGGCCTACGACAATGTGTACTCAAGTTAGATGCCATCATATCGAACACGAATATCAACTTCTATGATTGAGTTTTTCGTGAGCTGTGGTCGCAAAGAAAACGATGTTGCATCAGTTTCCTTGGTTATTCGACGTGCTGAAACCGAATATAATGCCAGACTTTGTGTACGTGCAGCCAAAAAAAAGTGATTCCCACGATGTCGTAAAAACGCATATGTATAATCGACTTTTTCTCGAAGACAAATTGTTCGCACGCAAACTTCGCGCATTGCACTCGTGTAGTTCGACAAGACGAAGCTATTGCACGCGGTTTCATCGGCCTACGACAATGTGTACTCAAGTTATATGCCATCATCTCGAACACGAATATCAGCTTCAATGATTGAGTTTTTCGTGAGCTGTGGTCGCAAAGAAAACGATGTTGCATCAGTTTGCTTGGTTATTCGTCGTGCTGAAACCGAATATGATGCCAGATTTTGTCTACGTGCAGCCAAAAAAAAGTGATTCCCACGATGTCGTAAAAACACATGTGTATAATCGACTTTTTCTCGAAGACAAATTGTTCGCACGCAAACTTCGCGCATTGCACTCGTGTAGTTCGACAAGACGAAGCTATTGCATGCGGTTTCATCGGCCTACGACAATGTGTACTCAAGTTATATGCCATCATCTCGAACACGAATATCAACTTCAATGATTGAGTTTTTCGTGAGCTGTGGTCGCAAAGAAAACGATGTTGCATCAGTTTGCTTGGTTATTCGTCGTGCTGAAACCGAATATGATGCCAGATTTTGTCTACGTGCAGCCAAAAAAAAGTGATTCCCACGATGTCGTAAAAACACATGTGTATAATCGACTTTTTCTCGAAGACAAATTGTTCGCACGCAAACTTCGCGCATTGCACTCGTGTAGTTCGACAAGACGAAGCTATTGCACGCGGTTTCATCGGCCTACGACAATGTGTACTCCAGTTATATGCCATCATATCGAACACGAATATCAACTTCTATGATTGAGTTTTTCGTGAGCTGTGGTCGCAAAGAAAACGATGTTGCATCAGTTTCCTTGGTTATTCGACGTGCTGAAACCGAATATAATGCCAGACTTTGTCTACGTGCAGCCAAAAAAAAGTGATTCCCACGATGTCGTAAAAACGCATATGTATAATCGACTTTTTCTCGAAGACAAATTGTTCGCACGCAAACTTCGCGCATTGCACTCGTGTAGTTCGACAAGACGAAGCTATTGCACGCGGTTTCATCGGCCTACGACAATGTGTACTCAAGTTAGATGCCATCATATCAAACACGAATATCAACTTCTATGATTGAGTTTTTCGTGAGCTGTGGTCGCAAAGAAAACGATGTTGCATCAGTTTCCTTGGTTATTCGACGTGCTGAAACCGAATATAATGCCAGACTTTGTGTACGTGCAGCCAAAAAAAAGTGATTCCCACGATGTCGTAAAAACGCATATGTATAATCGACTTTTTCTCGAAGACAAATTGTTCGCACGCAAACTTCGCGCATTGTACTCGTGTAGTTCGACAAGACGAAGCTATTGCACGCGGTTTCATCGGCCTACGACAATGTGTACTCAAGTTATATGCCATCATCTCGAACACGAATATCAACTTCAATGATTGAGTTTTTCGTGAGCTGTGGTCGCAAAGAAAACGATGTTGCATCAGTTTGCTTGGTTATTCGTCGTGCTGAAACCGAATATGATGCCAGATTTTGTCTACGTGCAGCCAAAAAAAAGTGATTCCCACGATGTCGTAAAAACACATGTGTATAATCGACTTTTTCTCGAAGACAAATTGTTCGCACGCAAACTTCGCGCATTGCACTCGTGTAGTTCGACAAGACGAAGCTATTGCATGCGGTTTCATCGGCCTACGACAATGTGTACTCAAGTTATATGCCATCATCTCGAACACGAATATCAACTTCAATGATTGAGTTTTTCGTGAGCTGTGGTCGCAAAGAAAACGATGTTGCATCAGTTTGCTTGGTTATTCGTCGTGCTGAAACCGAATATGATGCCAGATTTTGTCTACGTGCAGCCAAAAAAAAGTGATTCCCACGATGTCGTAAAAACACATGTGTATAATCGACTTTTTCTCGAAGACAAATTGTTCGCACGCAAACTTCGCGCATTGCACTCGTGTAGTTCGACAAGACGAAGCTATTGCATGCGGTTTCATCGGCCTACGACAATGTGTACTCAAGTTATATGCCATCATCTCGAACACGAATATCAACTTCAATGATTGAGTTTTTCGTGAGCTGTGGTCGCAAAGAAAACGATGTTGCATCAGTTTGCTTGGTTATTCGTCGTGCTGAAACCGAATATGATGCCAGATTTTGTCTACGTGCAGCCAAAAAAAAGTGATTCCCACGATGTCGTAAAAACACATGTGTATAATCGACTTTTTCTCGAAGACAAATTGTTCGCACGCAAACTTCGCGCATTGCACTCGTGTAGTTCGACAAGACGAAGCTATTGCACGCGGTTTCATCGGCCTACGACAATGTGTACTCAAGTTATATGCCATCATCTCGAACACGACTATCAACTTCAATGATTGAGTTTTTCGTGAGCTGTGGTCGCAAAGAAAACGATGTTGCATCAGTTTCCTTGGTTATTCGACGTGCTGAAACCGAATATGGTGCCAGATTTTGTCTACGTGCAGCCAAAAAAAAGTGATTCCCACGATGTCGTAAAAACGCATATGTATAATCGACTTTTTCTCGAAGACAAATTGTTCGCACGCAAACTTCGCGCATTGCACTCGTGTAGTTCGACAAGACGAAGCTATTGCACGCGGTTTCATCGGCCTACGACAATGTGTACTCAAGTTATATGCCATCATATCGAACACGAATATCAACTTATATGATTGAGTTTTTCGTGAGCTGTTGTCGCAAAGAAAACGATGTTGCATCAGTTTCCTTGGTTATTCGTCGTGCTGAAACCGAATATGATGCCAGATTTTGTCTACGTGCAGCCAAAAAAAAGTGATTCCCACGATGTCGTAAAAACACATGTGTATAATCGACTTTTTCTCGAAGACAAATTGTTCGCACGCAAACTTCGCACATTGCACTCGTGTAGTTCGACAAGACGAAGCTATTGCATGCGGTTTCATCGGCCTACGACAATGTGTACTCAAGTTATATGCCATCATCTCGAACACGAATATCAACTTCTATGATTGAGTTTTTCGTGAGCTGTGGTCGCAAAGAAAACGATGTTGCATCAGTTTGCTTGGTTATTCGACGTGCTGAAACCGAATATGGTGCCAGATTTTGTCTACGTGCAGCCAAAAAAAAGTGATTCCCACGATGTCGTAAAAACGCATATGTATAATCGACTTTTTCTCGAAGACAAATTGTTCGCACGCAAACTTCGCGCATTGCACTCGTGTAGTTCGACAAGACGAAGCTATTGCACGCGGTTTCATCGGCCTACGACAATGTGTACTCAAGTTATATGCCATCATCTCGAACACGAATATCAACTTCAATGATTGAGTTTTTCGTGAGCTGTGGTCGCAAAGAAAACGATGTTGCATCAGTTTGCTTGGTTATTCGTCGTGCTGAAACCGAATATGATGCCAGATTTTGTCTACGTGCAGCCAAAAAAAAGTGATTCCCACGATGTCGTAAAAACACATGTGTATAATCGACTTTTTCTCGAAGACAAATTGTTCGCACGCAAACTTCGCGCATTGCACTCGTGTAGTTCGACAAGACGAAGCTATTGCATGCGGTTTCATCGGCCTACGACAATGTGTACTCAAGTTATATGCCATCATCCCGAACACGAATATCAACTTCAATGATTGAGTTTTTCGTGAGCTGTGGTCGCAAAGAAAACGATGTTGCATCAGTTTGCTTGGTTATTCGTCGTGCTGAAACCGAATATGATGCCAGATTTTGTCTACGTGCAGCCAAAAAAAAGTGATTCCCACGATGTCGTAAAAACACATGTGTATAATCGACTTTTTCTCGAAGACAAATTGTTCGCACGCAAACTTCGCGCATTGCACTCGTGTAGTTCGACAAGACGAAGCTATTGCACGCGGTTTCATCGGCCTACGACAATGTGTACTCAAGTTATATGCCATCATATCGAACACGAATATCAACTTCTATGATTGAGTTTTTCGTGAGCTGTGGTCGCAAAGAAAACGATGTTGCATCAGTTTCCTTGGTTATTCGACGTGCTGAAACCGAATATAATGCCAGACTTTGTCTACGTGCAGCCAAAAAAAAGTGATTCCCACGATGTCGTAAAAACGCATATGTATAATCGACTTTTTCTCGAAGACAAATTGTTCGCACGCAAACTTCGCGCATTGCACTCGTGTAGTTCGACAAGACGAAGCTATTGCACGCGGTTTCATCGGCCTACGACAATGTGTACTCAAGTTAGATGCCATCATATCAAACACGAATATCAACTTCTATGATTGAGTTTTTCGTGAGCTGTGGTCGCAAAGAAAACGATGTTGCATCAGTTTCCTTGGTTATTCGACGTGCTGAAACCGAATATAATGCCAGACTTTGTGTACGTGCAGCCAAAAAAAAGTGATTCCCACGATGTCGTAAAAACGCATATGTATAATCGACTTTTTCTCGAAGACAAATTGTTCGCACGCAAACTTCGCGCATTGTACTCGTGTAGTTCGACAAGACGAAGCTATTGCACGCGGTTTCATCGGCCTACGACAATGTGTACTCAAGTTATATGCCATCATCTCGAACACGAATATCAACTTCAATGATTGAGTTTTTCGTGAGCTGTGGTCGCAAAGAAAACGATGTTGCATCAGTTTGCTTGGTTATTCGTCGTGCTGAAACCGAATATGATGCCAGATTTTGTCTACGTGCAGCCAAAAAAAAGTGATTCCCACGATGTCGTAAAAACACATGTGTATAATCGACTTTTTCTCGAAGACAAATTGTTCGCACGCAAACTTCGCGCATTGCACTCGTGTAGTTCGACAAGACGAAGCTATTGCATGCGGTTTCATCGGCCTACGACAATGTGTACTCAAGTTATATGCCATCATCTCGAACACGAATATCAGCTTCAATGATTGAGTTTTTCGTGAGCTGTGGTCGCAAAGAAAACGATGTTGCATCAGTTTGCTTGGTTATTCGTCGTGCTGAAACCGAATATGATGCCAGATTTTGTCTACGTGCAGCCAAAAAAAAGTGATTCCCACGATGTCGTAAAAACACATGTGTATAATCGACTTTTTCTCGAAGACAAATTGTTCGCACGCAAACTTCGCGCATTGCACTCGTGTAGTTCGACAAGACGAAGCTATTGCATGCGGTTTCATCGGCCTACGACAATGTGTACTCAAGTTATATGCCATCATCTCGAACACGAATATCAACTTCAATGATTGAGTTTTTCGTGAGCTGTGGTCGCAAAGAAAACGATGTTGCATCAGTTTGCTTGGTTATTCGTCGTGCTGAAACCGAATATGATGCCAGATTTTGTCTACGTGCAGCCAAAAAAAAGTGATTCCCACGATGTCGTAAAAACACATGTGTATAATCGACTTTTTCTCGAAGACAAATTGTTCGCACGCAAACTTCGCGCATTGCACTCGTGTAGTTCGACAAGACGAAGCTATTGCACGCGGTTTCATCGGCCTACGACAATGTGTACTCAAGTTATATGCCATCATCTCGAACACGACTATCAACTTCAATGATTGAGTTTTTCGTGAGCTGTGGTCGCAAAGAAAACGATGTTGCATCAGTTTCCTTGGTTATTCGACGTGCTGAAACCGAATATGGTGCCAGATTTTGTCTACGTGCAGCCAAAAAAAAGTGATTCCCACGATGTCGTAAAAACGCATATGTATAATCGACTTTTTCTCGAAGACAAATTGTTCGCACGCAAACTTCGCGCATTGCACTCGTGTAGTTCGACAAGACGAAGCTATTGCACGCGGTTTCATCGGCCTACGACAATGTGTACTCAAGTTATATGCCATCATATCGAACACGAATATCAACTTATATGATTGAGTTTTTCGTGAGCTGTTGTCGCAAAGAAAACGATGTTGCATCAGTTTCCTTGGTTATTCGTCGTGCTGAAACCGAATATGATGCCAGATTTTGTCTACGTGCAGCCAAAAAAAAGTGATTCCCACGATGTCGTAAAAACACATGTGTATAATCGACTTTTTCTCGAAGACAAATTGTTCGCACGCAAACTTCGCGCATTGCACTCGTGTAGTTCGACAAGACGAAGCTATTGCATGCGGTTTCATCGGCCTACGACAATGTGTACTCAAGTTATATGCCATCATCTCGAACACGAATATCAACTTCTATGATTGAGTTTTTCGTGAGCTGTGGTCGCAAAGAAAACGATGTTGCATCAGTTTGCTTGGTTATTCGACGTGCTGAAACCGAATATGGTGCCAGATTTTGTCTACGTGCAGCCAAAAAAAAGTGATTCCCACGATGTCGTAAAAACGCATATGTATAATCGACTTTTTCTCGAAGACAAATTGTTCGCACGCAAACTTCGCGCATTGCACTCGTGTAGTTCGACAAGACGAAGCTATTGCACGCGGTTTCATCGGCCTACGACAATGTGTACTCAAGTTATATGCCATCATCTCGAACACGAATATCAACTTCAATGATTGAGTTTTTCGTGAGCTGTGGTCGCAAAGAAAACGATGTTGCATCAGTTTGCTTGGTTATTCGTCGTGCTGAAACCGAATATGATGCCAGATTTTGTCTACGTGCAGCCAAAAAAAAGTGATTCCCACGATGTCGTAAAAACACATGTGTATAATCGACTTTTTCTCGAAGACAAATTGTTCGCACGCAAACTTCGCGCATTGCACTCGTGTAGTTCGACAAGACGAAGCTATTGCATGCGGTTTCATCGGCCTACGACAATGTGTACTCAAGTTATATGCCATCATCTCGAACACGAATATCAACTTCAATGATTGAGTTTTTCGTGAGCTGTGGTCGCAAAGAAAACGATGTTGCATCAGTTTGCTTGGTTATTCGTCGTGCTGAAACCGAATATGATGCCAGATTTTGTCTACGTGCAGCCAAAAAAAAGTGATTCCCACGATGTCGTAAAAACACATGTGTATAATCGACTTTTTCTCGAAGACAAATTGTTCGCACGCAAACTTCGCGCATTGCACTCGTGTAGTTCGACAAGACGAAGCTATTGCACGCGGTTTCATCGGCCTACGACAATGTGTACTCAAGTTATATGCCATCATATCGAACACGAATATCAACTTCTATGATTGAGTTTTTCGTGAGCTGTGGTCGCAAAGAAAACGATGTTGCATCAGTTTCCTTGGTTATTCGACGTGCTGAAACCGAATATAATGCCAGACTTTGTCTACGTGCAGCCAAAAAAAAGTGATTCCCACGATGTCGTAAAAACGCATATGTATAATCGACTTTTTCTCGAAGACAAATTGTTCGCACGCAAACTTCGCGCATTGCACTCGTGTAGTTCGACAAGACGAAGCTATTGCACGCGGTTTCATCGGCCTACGACAATGTGTACTCAAGTTAGATGCCATCATATCAAACACGAATATCAACTTCTATGATTGAGTTTTTCGTGAGCTGTGGTCGCAAAGAAAACGATGTTGCATCAGTTTCCTTGGTTATTCGACGTGCTGAAACCGAATATAATGCCAGACTTTGTGTACGTGCAGCCAAAAAAAAGTGATTCCCACGATGTCGTAAAAACGCATATGTATAATCGACTTTTTCTCGAAGACAAATTGTTCGCACGCAAACTTCGCGCATTGTACTCGTGTAGTTCGACAAGACGAAGCTATTGCACGCGGTTTCATCGGCCTACGACAATGTGTACTCAAGTTATATGCCATCATCTCGAACACGAATATCAACTTCAATGATTGAGTTTTTCGTGAGCTGTGGTCGCAAAGAAAACGATGTTGCATCAGTTTGCTTGGTTATTCGTCGTGCTGAAACCGAATATGATGCCAGATTTTGTCTACGTGCAGCCAAAAAAAAGTGATTCCCACGATGTCGTAAAAACACATGTGTATAATCGACTTTTTCTCGAAGACAAATTGTTCGCACGCAAACTTCGCGCATTGCACTCGTGTAGTTCGACAAGACGAAGCTATTGCATGCGGTTTCATCGGCCTACGACAATGTGTACTCAAGTTATATGCCATCATCTCGAACACGAATATCAGCTTCAATGATTGAGTTTTTCGTGAGCTGTGGTCGCAAAGAAAACGATGTTGCATCAGTTTGCTTGGTTATTCGTCGTGCTGAAACCGAATATGATGCCAGATTTTGTCTACGTGCAGCCAAAAAAAAGTGATTCCCACGATGTCGTAAAAACACATGTGTATAATCGACTTTTTCTCGAAGACAAATTGTTCGCACGCAAACTTCGCGCATTGCACTCGTGTAGTTCGACAAGACGAAGCTATTGCATGCGGTTTCATCGGCCTACGACAATGTGTACTCAAGTTATATGCCATCATCTCGAACACGAATATCAACTTCAATGATTGAGTTTTTCGTGAGCTGTGGTCGCAAAGAAAACGATGTTGCATCAGTTTGCTTGGTTATTCGTCGTGCTGAAACCGAATATGATGCCAGATTTTGTCTACGTGCAGCCAAAAAAAAGTGATTCCCACGATGTCGTAAAAACACATGTGTATAATCGACTTTTTCTCGAAGACAAATTGTTCGCACGCAAACTTCGCGCATTGCACTCGTGTAGTTCGACAAGACGAAGCTATTGCACGCGGTTTCATCGGCCTACGACAATGTGTACTCAAGTTATATGCCATCATATCGAACACGAATATCAACTTCTATGATTGAGTTTTTCGTGAGCTGTGGTCGCAAAGAAAACGATGTTGCATCAGTTTCCTTGGTTATTCGACGTGCTGAAACCGAATATAATGCCAGACTTTGTCTACGTGCAGCCAAAAAAAAGTGATTCCCACGATGTCGTAAAAACGCATATGTATAATCGACTTTTTCTCGAAGACAAATTGTTCGCACGCAAACTTCGCGCATTGCACTCGTGTAGTTCGACAAGACGAAGCTATTGCACGCGGTTTCATCGGCCTACGACAATGTGTACTCAAGTTAGATGCCATCATATCAAACACGAATATCAACTTCTATGATTGAGTTTTTCGTGAGCTGTGGTCGCAAAGAAAACGATGTTGCATCAGTTTCCTTGGTTATTCGACGTGCTGAAACCGAATATAATGCCAGACTTTGTGTACGTGCAGCCAAAAAAAAGTGATTCCCACGATGTCGTAAAAACGCATATGTATAATCGACTTTTTCTCGAAGACAAATTGTTCGCACGCAAACTTCGCGCATTGTACTCGTGTAGTTCGACAAGACGAAGCTATTGCACGCGGTTTCATCGGCCTACGACAATGTGTACTCAAGTTATATGCCATCATCTCGAACACGAATATCAACTTCAATGATTGAGTTTTTCGTGAGCTGTGGTC
The DNA here is from genome assembly GCF_034640455.1 of Diachasmimorpha longicaudata. Taxonomy (NCBI): domain Eukaryota; kingdom Metazoa; phylum Arthropoda; class Insecta; order Hymenoptera; family Braconidae; genus Diachasmimorpha; species Diachasmimorpha longicaudata. The sequence continues at coordinate 2,290,030 of NC_087227.1, read as the reverse complement.
GCAAAGAAAACGATGTTGCATCAGTTTGCTTGGTTATTCGTCGTGCTGAAACCGAATATGATGCCAGATTTTGTCTACGTGCAGCCAAAAAAAAGTGATTCCCACGATGTCGTAAAAACACATGTGTATAATCGACTTTTTCTCGAAGACAAATTGTTCGCACGCAAACTTCGCGCATTGCACTCGTGTAGTTCGACAAGACGAAGCTATTGCACGCGGTTTCATCGGCCTACGACAATGTGTACTCAAGTTATATGCCATCATATCGAACACGAATATCAACTTCTATGATTGAGTTTTTCGTGAGCTGTGGTCGCAAAGAAAACGATGTTGCATCAGTTTCCTTGGTTATTCGACGTGCTGAAACCGAATATAATGCCAGACTTTGTCTACGTGCAGCCAAAAAAAAGTGATTCCCACGATGTCGTAAAAACGCATATGTATAATCGACTTTTTCTCGAAGACAAATTGTTCGCACGCAAACTTCGCGCATTGCACTCGTGTAGTTCGACAAGACGAAGCTATTGCACGCGGTTTCATCGGCCTACGACAATGTGTACTCAAGTTAGATGCCATCATATCGAACACGAATATCAACTTCAATGATTGAGTTTTTCGTGAGCTGTGGTCGCAAAGAAAACGATGTTGCATCAGTTTGCTTGGTTATTCGTCGTGCTGAAACCGAATATGATGCCAGATTTTGTCTACGTGCAGCCAAAAAAAAGTGATTCCCACGATGTCGTAAAAACACATGTGTATAATCGACTTTTTCTCGAAGACAAATTGTTCGCACGCAAACTTCGCGCATTGCACTCGTGTAGTTCGACAAGACGAAGCTATTGCATGCGGTTTCATCGGCCTACGACAATGTGTACTCAAGTTATATGCCATCATCTCGAACACGAATATCAACTTCAATGATTGAGTTTTTCGTGAGCTGTGGTCGCAAAGAAAACGATGTTGCATCAGTTTGCTTGGTTATTCGTCGTGCTGAAACCGAATATGATGCCAGATTTTGTCTACGTGCAGCCAAAAAAAAGTGATTCCCACGATGTCGTAAAAACACATGTGTATAATCGACTTTTTCTCGAAGACAAATTGTTCGCGCGCAAACTTCGCGCATTGCACTCGTGTAGTTCGACAAGACGAAGCTATTGCACGCGGTTTCATCGGCCTACGACAATGTGTACTCAAGTTATATGCCATCATATCGAACACGAATATCAACTTCTATGATTGAGTTTTTCGTGAGCTGTGGTCGCAAAGAAAACGATGTTGCATCAGTTTCCTTGGTTATTCGACGTGCTGAAACCGAATATAATGCCAGACTTTGTCTACGTGCAGCCAAAAAAAAGTGATTCCCACGATGTCGTAAAAACGCATATGTATAATCGACTTTTTCTCGAAGACAAATTGTTCGCACGCAAACTTCGCGCATTGCACTCGTGTAGTTCGACAAGACGAAGCTATTGCACGCGGTTTCATCGGCCTACGACAATGTGTACTCAAGTTAGATGCCATCATATCAAACACGAATATCAACTTCTATGATTGAGTTTTTCGTGAGCTGTGGTCGCAAAGAAAACGATGTTGCACCAGTTTCCTTGGTTATTCGACGTGCTGAAACCGAATATAATGCCAGACTTTGTGTACGTGCAGCCAAAAAAAAGTGATTCCCACGATGTCGTAAAAACGCATATGTATAATCGACTTTTTCTCGAAGACAAATTGTTCGCACGCAAACTTCGCGCATTGTACTCGTGTAGTTCGACAAGACGAAGCTATTGCACGCGGTTTCATCGGCCTACGACAATGTGTACTCAAGTTATATGCCATCATCTCGAACACGAATATCAACTTCAATGATTGAGTTTTTCGTGAGCTGTGGTCGCAAAGAAAACGATGTTGCATCAGTTTGCTTGGTTATTCGTCGTGCTGAAACCGAATATGATGCCAGATTTTGTCTACGTGCAGCCAAAAAAAAGTGATTCCCACGATGTCGTAAAAACACATGTGTATAATCGACTTTTTCTCGAAGACAAATTGTTCGCACGCAAACTTCGCGCATTGCACTCGTGTAGTTCGACAAGACGAAGCTATTGCATGCGGTTTCATCGGCCTACGACAATGTGTACTCAAGTTATATGCCATCATCTCGAACACGAATATCAGCTTCAATGATTGAGTTTTTCGTGAGCTGTGGTCGCAAAGAAAACGATGTTGCATCAGTTTGCTTGGTTATTCGTCGTGCTGAAACCGAATATGATGCCAGATTTTGTCTACGTGCAGCCAAAAAAAAGTGATTCCCACGATGTCGTAAAAACACATGTGTATAATCGACTTTTTCTCGAAGACAAATTGTTCGCACGCAAACTTCGCGCATTGCACTCGTGTAGTTCGACAAGACGAAGCTATTGCATGCGGTTTCATCGGCCTACGACAATGTGTACTCAAGTTATATGCCATCATCTCGAACACGAATATCAACTTCAATGATTGAGTTTTTCGTGAGTTGTGGTCGCAAAGAAAACGATGTTGCATCAGTTTGCTTGGTTATTCGTCGTGCTGAAACCGAATATGATGCCAGATTTTGTCTACGTGCAGCCAAAAAAAAGTGATTCCCACGATGTCGTAAAAACACATGTGTATAATCGACTTTTTCTCGAAGACAAATTGTTCGCACGCAAACTTCGCGCATTGCACTCGTGTAGTTCGACAAGACGAAGCTATTGCACGCGGTTTCATCGGCCTACGACAATGTGTACTCAAGTTATATGCCATCATATCGAACACGAATATCAACTTCTATGATTGAGTTTTTCGTGAGCTGTGGTCGCAAAGAAAACGATGTTGCATCAGTTTCCTTGGTTATTCGACGTGCTGAAACCGAATATAATGCCAGACTTTGTCTACGTGCAGCCAAAAAAAAGTGATTCCCACGATGTCGTAAAAACGCATATGTATAATCGACTTTTTCTCGAAGACAAATTGTTCGCACGCAAACTTCGCGCATTGCACTCGTGTAGTTCGACAAGACGAAGCTATTGCACGCGGTTTCATCGGCCTACGACAATGTGTACTCAAGTTAGATGCCATCATATCAAACACGAATATCAACTTCTATGATTGAGTTTTTCGTGAGCTGTGGTCGCAAAGAAAACGATGTTGCATCAGTTTCCTTGGTTATTCGACGTGCTGAAACCGAATATAATGCCAGACTTTGTGTACGTGCAGCCAAAAAAAAGTGATTCCCACGATGTCGTAAAAACGCATATGTATAATCGACTTTTTCTCGAAGACAAATTGTTCGCACGCAAACTTCGCGCATTGTACTCGTGTAGTTCGACAAGACGAAGCTATTGCACGCGGTTTCATCGGCCTACGACAATGTGTACTCAAGTTATATGCCATCATCTCGAACACGAATATCAACTTCAATGATTGAGTTTTTCGTGAGCTGTGGTCGCAAAGAAAACGATGTTGCATCAGTTTGCTTGGTTATTCGTCGTGCTGAAACCGAATATGATGCCAGATTTTGTCTACGTGCAGCCAAAAAAAAGTGATTCCCACGATGTCGTAAAAACACATGTGTATAATCGACTTTTTCTCGAAGACAAATTGTTCGCACGCAAACTTCGCGCATTGCACTCGTTTAGTTCGACAAGACGAAGCTATTGCATGCGGTTTCATCGGCCTACGACAATGTGTACTCAAGTTATATGCCATCATCTCGAACACGAATATCAGCTTCAATGATTGAGTTTTTCGTGAGCTGTGGTCGCAAAGAAAACGATGTTGCATCAGTTTGCTTGGTTATTCGTCGTGCTGAAACCGAATATGATGCCAGATTTTGTCTACGTGCAGCCAAAAAAAAGTGATTCCCACGATGTCGTAAAAACACATGTGTATAATCGACTTTTTCTCGAAGACAAATTGTTCGCACGCAAACTTCGCGCATTGCACTCGTGTAGTTCGACAAGACGAAGCTATTGCATGCGGTTTCATCGGCCTACGACAATGTGTACTCAAGTTATATGCCATCATCTCGAACACGAATATCAACTTCAATGATTGAGTTTTTCGTGAGCTGTGGTCGCAAAGAAAACGATGTTGCATCAGTTTCCTTGGTTATTCGACGTGCTGAAACCGAATATGGTGCCAGATTTTGTCTACGTGCAGCCAAAAAAAAGTGATTCCCACGATGTCGTAAAAACGCATATGTATAATCGACTTTTTCTCGAAGACAAATTGTTCGCACGCAAACTTCGCGCATTGCACTCGTGTAGTTCGACAAGACGAAGCTATTGCACGCGGTTTCATCGGCCTACGACAATGTGTACTCAAGTTATATGCCATCATATCGAACACGAATATCAACTTATATGATTGAGTTTTTCGTGAGCTGTTGTCGCAAAGAAAACGATGTTGCATCAGTTTCCTTGGTTATTCGTCGTGCTGAAACCGAATATGATGCCAGATTTTGTCTACGTGCAGCCAAAAAAAAGTGATTCCCACGATGTCGTAAAAACACATGTGTATAATCGACTTTTTCTCGAAGACAAATTGTTCGCACGCAAACTTCGCGCATTGCACTCGTGTAGTTCGACAAGACGAAGCTATTGCATGCGGTTTCATCGGCCTACGACAATGTGTACTCAAGTTATATGCCATCATCTCGAACACGAATATCAACTTCTATGATTGAGTTTTTCGTGAGCTGTGGTCGCAAAGAAAACGATGTTGCATCAGTTTGCTTGGTTATTCGACGTGCTGAAACCGAATATGGTGCCAGATTTTGTCTACGTGCAGCCAAAAAAAAGTGATTCCCACGATGTCGTAAAAACGCATATGTATAATCGACTTTTTCTCGAAGACAAATTGTTCGCACGCAAACTTCGCGCATTGCACTCGTGTAGTTCGACAAGACGAAGCTATTGCACGCGGTTTCATCGGCCTACGACAATGTGTACTCAAGTTATATGCCATCATATCGAACACGAATATCAACTTCTATGATTGAGTTTTTCGTGAGCTGTGGTCGCAAAGAAAACGATGTTGCATCAGTTTCCTTGGTTATTCGACGTGCTGAAACCGAATATGATGCCAGACTTTGTCTACGTGCAGCCAAAAAAAAGTGATTCCCACGATGTCCTAAAAACGCATATGTATAATCGACTTTTTCTCGAAGACAAATTGTTCGCACGCAAACTTCGCGAGTTGCACTCGTGTAGTTCGACAAGACGAAGCTATTGCACGCGGTTTCATCGGCCTACGACAATGTGTACTCAAGTTATATGCCATCATCTCGAACACGACTATCAACTTCAATGATTGAGTTTTTCGTGAGCTGTGGTCGCAAAGAAAACGATGTTGCATCAGTTTCCTTGGTTATTCGACGTGCTGAAACCGAATATGGTGCCAGATTTTGTCTACGTGCAGCCAAAAAAAAGTGATTCCCACGATGTCGTAAAAACGCATATGTATAATCGACTTTTTCTCGAAGACAAATTGTTCGCACGCAAACTTCGCGCATTGCACTCGTGTAGTTCGACAAGACGAAGCTATTGCACGCGGTTTCATCGGCCTACGACAATGTGTACTCAAGTTATATGCCATCATATCGAACACGAATATCAACTTATATGATTGAGTTTTTCGTGAGCTGTTGTCGCAAAGAAAACGATGTTGCATCAGTTTCCTTGGTTATTCGTCGTGCTGAAACCGAATATGATGCCAGATTTTGTCTACGTGCAGCCAAAAAAAAGTGATTCCCACGATGTCGTAAAAACACATGTGTATAATCGACTTTTTCTCGAAGACAAATTGTTCGCACGCAAACTTCGCGCATTGCACTCGTGTAGTTCGACAAGACGAAGCTATTGCATGCGGTTTCATCGGCCTACGACAATGTGTACTCAAGTTATATGCCATCATCTCGAACACGAATATCAACTTCTATGATTGAGTTTTTCGTGAGCTGTGGTCGCAAAGAAAACGATGTTGCATCAGTTTGCTTGGTTATTCGACGTGCTGGAACCGAATATGGTGCCAGATTTTGTCTACGTGCAGCCAAAAAAAAGTGATTCCCACGATGTCGTAAAAACGCATATGTATAATCGACTTTTTCTCGAAGACAAATTGTTCGCACGCAAACTTCGCGCATTGCACTCGTGTAGTTCGACAAGACGAAGCTATTGCACGCGGTTTCATCGGCCTACGACAATGTGTACTCAAGTTATATGCCATCATCTCGAACACGAATATCAACTTCAATGATTGAGTTTTTCGTGAGCTGTGGTCGCAAAGAAAACGATGTTGCATCAGTTTGCTTGGTTATTCGTCGTGCTGAAACCGAATATGATACCAGATTTTGTCTACGTGCAGCCAAAAAAAAGTGATTCCCACAAGTCGTAAAAACACATGTGTATAATCGACTTTTTCTCGAAGACAAATTGTTCGCACGCAAACTTCGCGCATTGCACTCGTGTAGTTCGACAAGACGAAGCTATTGCATGCGGTTTCATCGGCCTACGACAATGTGTACTCAAGTTATATGCCATCATATCGAACACGAATATCAACTTCTATGATTGAGTTTTTCGTGAGCTGTGGTCGCAAAGAAAACGATGTTGCATCAGTTTCCTTGGTTATTCGACGTGCTGAAACCGAATATAATGCCAGACTTTGTCTACGTGCAGCCAAAAAAAAGTGATTCCCACGATGTCGTAAAAACGCATATGTATAATCGACTTTTTCTCGAAGACAAATTGTTCGCACGCAAACTTCGCGCATTGCACTCGTGTAGTTCGACAAGACGAAGCTATTGCACGCGGTTTCATCGGCCTACGACAATGTGTACTCAAGTTAGATGCCATCATATCGAACACGAATATCAACTTCTATGATTGAGTTTTTCGTGAGCTGTGGTCGCAAAGAAAACGATGTTGCATCAGTTTCCTTGGTTATTCGACGTGCTGAAACCGAATATAATGCCAGACTTTGTCTACGTGCAGCCAAAAAAAAGTGATTCCCACGATGTCGTAAAAACGCATATGTATAATCGACTTTTTCTCGAAGACAAATTGTTCGCACGCAAACTTCGCGCATTGCACTCGTGTAGTTCGACAAGACGAAGCTATTGCACGCGGTTTCATCGGCCTACGACAATGTGTACTCAAGTTATATGCCATCATCTCGAACACGAATATCAACTTCAATGATTGAGTTTTTCGTGAGCTGTGGTCGCAAAGAAAACGATGTTGCATCAGTTTGCTTGGTTATTCGTCGTGCTGAAACCGAATATGATGCCAGATTTTGTCTACGTGCAGCCAAAAAAAAGTGATTCCCACGATGTCGTAAAAACACATGTGTATAATCGACTTTTTCTCGAAGACAAATTGTTCGCACGCAAACTTCGCGCATTGCACTCGTGTAGTTCGACAAGACGAAGCTATTGCATGCGGTTTCATCGGCCTACGACAATGTGTACTCAAGTTATATGCCATCATATCGAACACGAATATCAACTTCTATGATTGAGTTTTTCGTGAGCTGTGGTCGCAAAGAAAACGATGTTGCATCAGTTTCCTTGGTTATTCGACGTGCTGAAACCGAATATAATGCCAGACTTTGTCTACGTGCAGCCAAAAAAAAGTGATTCCCACGATGTCGTAAAAACGCATATGTATAATCGACTTTTTCTCGAAGACAAATTGTTCGCACGCAAACTTCGCGCATTGCACTCGTGTAGTTCGACAAGACGAAGCTATTGCACGCGGTTTCATCGGCCTACGACAATGTGTACTCAAGTTATATGCCATCATCTCGAACACGAATATCAACTTCAATGATGGAGTTTTTCGTGAGCTGTGGTCGCAAAGAAAACGATGTTGCATTAGTTTGCTTGGTTATTCGTCGTGCTGAAACCGAATATGATGCCAGATTTTGTCTACGTGCAGCCAAAAAAAAGTGATTCCCACGATGTCGTAAAAACACATGTGTATAATCGACTTTTTCTCGAAGACAAATTGTTCGCACGCAAACTTCGCGCATTGCACTCGTGTAGTTCGACAAGACGAAGCTATTGCACGCGGTTTCATCGGCCTACGACAATGTGTACTCAAGTTATATGCCATCATATCGAACACGAATATCAACTTCTATGATTGAGTTTTTCGTGAGCTGTGGTCGCAAAGAAAACGATGTTGCATCAGTTTCCTTGGTTATTCGACGTGCTGAAACCGAATATGATGCCAGACTTTGTCTACGTGCAGCCAAAAAAAAGTGATTCCCACGATGTCCTAAAAACGCATATGTATAATCGACTTTTTCTCGAAGACAAATTGTTCGCACGCAAACTTCGCGCGTTGCACTCGTGTAGTTCGACAAGACGAAGCTATTGCACGCGGTTTCATCGGCCTACGACAATGTGTACTCAAGTTATATGCCATCATCTCGAACACGACTATCAACTTCAATGATTGAGTTTTTCGTGAGCTGTGGTCGCAAAGAAAACGATGTTGCATCAGTTTCCTTGGTTATTCGACGTGCTGAAACCGAATATGGTGCCAGATTTTGTCTACGTGCAGCCAAAAAAAAGTGATTCCCACGATGTCGTAAAAACGCATATGTATAATCGACTTTTTCTCGAAGACAAATTGTTCGCACGCAAACTTCGCGCATTGCACTCGTGTAGTTCGACAAGACGAAGCTATTGCACGCGGTTTCATCGGCCTACGACAATGTGTACTCAAGTTATATGCCATCATATCGAACACGAATATCAACTTCTATGATTGAGTTTTTCGTGAGCTGTGGTCGCAAAGAAAACGATGTTGCATCAGTTTCCTTGGTTATTCGACGTGCTGAAACCGAATATAATGCCAGACTTTGTGTACGTGCAGCCAAAAAAAAGTGATTCCCACGATGTCGTAAAAACGCATATGTATAATCGACTTTTTCTCGAAGACAAATTGTTCGCACGCAAACTTCGCGCGTTGCACTCGTGTAGTTCGACAAGACGAAGCTATTGCACGCGGTTTCATCGGCCTACGACAATGTGTACTCAAGTTATATGCCATCATCTCGAACACGACTATCAACTTCAATGATTGAGTTTTTCGTGAGCTGTGGTCGCAAAGAAAACGATGTTGCATCAGTTTCCTTGGTTATTCGACGTGCTGAAACCGAATATGGTGCCAGATTTTGTCTACGTGCAGCCAAAAAAAAGTGATTCCCACGATGTCGTAAAAACGCATATGTATAATCGACTTTTTCTCGAAGACAAATTGTTCGCACGCAAACTTCGCGCATTGCACTCGTGTAGTTCGACAAGACGAAGCTATTGCACGCGGTTTCATCGGCCTACGACAATGTGTACTCAAGTTATATGCCATCATATCGAACACGAATATCAACTTCTATGATTGAGTTTTTCGTGAGCTGTGGTCGCAAAGAAAACGATGTTGCATCAGTTTCCTTGGTTATTCGACGTGCTGAAACCGAATATAATGCCAGACTTTGTGTACGTGCAGCCAAAAAAAAGTGATTCCCACGATGTCGTAAAAACGCATATGTATAATCGACTTTTTCTCGAAGACAAATTGTTCGCACGCAAACTTCGCGCATTGCACTCGTGTAGTTCGACAAGACGAAGCTATTGCACGCGGTTTCATCGGCCTACGACAATGTGTACTCAAGTTATATGCCATCATCTCGAACACGAATATCAACTTCAATGATTGAGTTTTTCGTGAGCTGTGGTCGCAAAGAAAACGATGTTGCATCAGTTTGCTTGGTTATTCGTCGTGCTGAAACCGAATATGATGCCAGATTTTGTCTACGTGCAGCCAAAAAAAAGTGATTCCCACGATGTCGTAAAAACACATGTGTATAATCGACTTTTTCTCGAAGACAAATTGTTCGCACGCAAACTTCGCGCATTGCACTCGTGTAGTTCGACAAGACGAAGCTATTGCATGCGGTTTCATCGGCCTACGACAATGTGTACTCAAGTTATATGCCATCATCTCGAACACGAATATCAACTTCAATGATTGAGTTTTTCGTGAGCTGTGGTCGCAAAGAAAACGATGTTGCATCAGTTTGCTTGGTTATTCGTCGTGCTGAAACCGAATATGATGCCAGATTTTGTCTACGTGCAGCCAAAAAAAAGTGATTCCCACGATGTCGTAAAAACACATGTGTATAATCGACTTTTTCTCGAAGACAAATTGTTCGCACGCAAACTTCGCGCATTGCACTCGTGTAGTTCGACAAGACGAAGCTATTGCACGCGGTTTCATCGGCCTACGACAATGTGTACTCAAGTTATATGCCATCATCTCGAACACGACTATCAACTTCAATGATTGAGTTTTTCGTGAGCTGTGGTCGCAAAGAAAACGATGTTGCATCAGTTTCCTTGGTTATTCGACGTGCTGAAACCGAATATGGTGCCAGATTTTGTCTACGTGCAGCCAAAAAAAAGGGATTCCCACGATGTCGTAAAAACGCATATGTATAATCGACTTTTTCTCGAAGACAAATTGTTCGCACGCAAACTTCGCGCATTGCACTCGTGTAGTTCGACAAGACGAAGCTATTGCACGCGGTTTCATCGGCCTACGACAATGTGTACTCAAGTTATATGCCATCATATCGAACACGAATATCAACTTATATGATTGAGTTTTTCGTGAGCTGTTGTCGCAAAGAAAACGATGTTGCATCAGTTTCCTTGGTTATTCGACGTGCTGAAACCGAATATAATGCCAGACTTTGTGTACGTGCAGCCAAAAAAAAGTGATTCCCACGATGTCGTAAAAACACATGTGTATAATCGACTTTTTCTCGAAGACAAATTGTTCGCACGCAAACTTCGCGCATTGCACTCGTGTAGTTCGACAAGACGAAGCTATTGCATGCGGTTTCATCGGCCTACGACAATGTGTACTCAAGTTATATGCCATCATCTCGAACACGAATATCAACTTCAATGATTGAGTTTTTCGTGAGCTGTGGTCGCAAAGAAAACGATGTTGCATCAGTTTGCTTGGTTATTCGTCGTGCTGAAACCGAATATGATGCCAGATTTTGTCTACGTGCAGCCAAAAAAAAGTGATTCCCACGATGTCGTAAAAACACATGTGTATAATCGACTTTTTCTCGAAGACAAATTGTTCGCACGCAAACTTCGCGCATTGCACTCGTGTAGTTCGACAAGACGAAGCTATTGCATGCGGTTTCATCGGCCTACGACAATGTGTACTCAAGTTATATGCCATCATCTCGAACACGAATATCAACTTCAATGATTGAGTTTTTCGTGAGCTGTGGTCGCAAAGAAAACGATGTTGCATCAGTTTGCTTGGTTATTCGTCGTGCTGAAACCGAATATGATGCCAGATTTTGTCTACGTGCAGCCAAAAAAAAGTGATTCCCACGATGTCGTAAAAACACATGTGTATAATCGACTTTTTCTCGAAGACAAATTGTTCGCACGCAAACTTCGCGCATTGCACTCGTGTAGTTCGACAAGACGAAGCTATTGCACGCGGTTTCATCGGCCTACGAGAATGTGTACTCAAGTTATATGCCATCATCTCGAACACGACTATCAACTTCAATGATTGAGTTTTTCGTGAGCTGTGGTCGCAAAGAAAACGATGTTGCATCAGTTTCCTTGGTTATTCGACGTGCTGAAACCGAATATGGTGCCAGATTTTGTCTACGTGCAGCCAAAAAAAAGTGATTCCCACGATGTCGTAAAAACGCATATGTATAATCGACTTTTTCTCGAAGACAAATTGTTCGCACGCAAACTTCGCGCATTGCACTCGTGTAGTTCGACAAGACGAAGCTATTGCACGCGGTTTCATCGGCCTACGACAATGTGTACTCAAGTTATATGCCATCATATCGAACACGAATATCAACTTATATGATTGAGTTTTTCGTGAGCTGTTGTCGCAAAGAAAACGATGTTGCATCAGTTTCCTTGGTTATTCGTCGTGCTGAAACCGAATATGATGCCAGATTTTGTCTACGTGCAGCCAAAAAAAAGTGATTCCCACGATGTCGTAAAAACACATGTGTATAATCGACTTTTTCTCGAAGACAAATTGTTCGCACGCAAACTTCGCGCATTGCACTCGTGTAGTTCGACAAGACGAAGCTATTGCATGCGGTTTCATCGGCCTACGACAATGTGTACTCAAGTTATATGCCATCATCTCGAACACGAATATCAACTTCTATGATTGAGTTTTTCGTGAGCTGTGGTCGCAAAGAAAACGATGTTGCATCAGTTTGCTTGGTTATTCGACGTGCTGAAACCGAATATGGTGCCAGATTTTGTCTACGTGCAGCCAAAAAAAAGTGATTCCCACGATGTCGTAAAAACGCATATGTATAATCGACTTTTTCTCGAAGACAAATTGTTCGCATGCAAACTTCGCGCATTGCACTCGTGTAGTTCGACAAGACGAAGCTATTGCACGCGGTTTCATCGGCCTACGACAATGTGTACTCAAGTTAGATGCCATCATATCGAACACGAATATCAACTTCTATGATTGAGTTTTTCGTGAGCTGTGGTCGCAAAGAAAACGATGTTGCATCAGTTTCCTTGGTTATTCGACGTGCTGAAACCGAATATAATGCCAGACTTTGTCTACGTGCAGCCAAAAAAAAGTGATTCCCACGATGTCGTAAAAACGCATATGTATAATCGACTTTTTCTCGAAGACAAATTGTTCGCACGCAAACTTCGCGCATTGCACTCGTGCAGTTCGACAAGACGAAGCTATTGCACGCGGTTTCATCGGCCTACGACAATGTGTACTCAAGTTATATGCCATCATCTCGAACACGAATATCAACTTCAATGATTGAGTTTTTCGTGAGCTGTGGTCGCAAAGAAAACGATGTTGCATCAGTTTGCTTGGTTATTCGTCGTGCTGAAACCGAATATGATGCCAGATTTTGTCTACGTGCAGCCAAAAAAAAGTGATTCCCACGATGTCGTAAAAACACATGTGTATAATCGACTTTTTCTCGAAGACAAATTGTTCGCACGCAAACTTCGCGCATTGCACTCGTGTAGTTCGACAAGACGAAGCTATTGCATGCGGTTTCATCGGCCTACGACAATGTGTACTCAAGTTATATGCCATCATATCGAACACGAATATCAACTTCTATGATTGAGTTTTTCGTGAGCTGTGGTCGCAAAGAAAACGATGTTGCATCAGTTTCCTTGGTTATTCGACGTGCTGAAACCGAATATGATGCCAGACTTTGTCTACGTGCAGCCAAAAAAAAGTGATTCCCACGATGTCCTAAAAACGCATATGTATAATCGACTTTTTCTCGAAGACAAATTGTTCGCACGCAAACTTCGCGCATTGCACTCGTGTAGTTCGACAAGACGAAGCTATTGCACGCGGTTTCATCGGCCTACGACAATGTGTACTCAAGTTATATGCCATCATCTCGAACACGACTATCAACTTCAATGATTGAGTTTTTCGTGAGCTGTGGTCGCAAAGAAAACGATGTTGCATCAGTTTCCTTGGTTATTCGACGTGCTGAAACCGAATATGGTGCCAGATTTTGTCTACGTGCAGCCAAAAAAAAGTGATTCCCACGATGTCGTAAAAACGCATATGTATAATCGACTTTTTCTCGAAGACAAATTGTTCGCACGCAAACTTCGCGCATTGCACTCGTGTAGTTCGACAAGACGAAGCTATTGCACGCGGTTTCATCGGCCTACGACAATGTGTACTCAAGTTATATGCCATCATATCGAACACGAATATCAACTTATATGATTGAGTTTTTCGTGAGCTGTTGTCGCAAAGAAAACGATGTTGCATCAGTTTCCTTGGTTATTCGTCGTGCTGAAACCGAATATGATGCCAGATTTTGTCTACGTGCAGCCAAAAAAAAGTGATTCCCACGATGTCGTAAAAACACATGTGTATAATCGACTTTTTCTCGAAGACAAATTGTTCGCACGCAAACTTCGCGCATTGCACTCGTGTAGTTCGACAAGACGAAGCTATTGCATGCGGTTTCATCGGCCTACGACAATGTGTACTCAAGTTATATGCCATCATCTCGAACACGAATATCAACTTCTATGATTGAGTTTTTCGTGAGCTGTGGTCGCAAAGAAAACGATGTTGCATCAGTTTGCTTGGTTATTCGACGTGCTGAAACCGAATATGGTGCCAGATTTTGTCTACGTGCAGCCAAAAAAAAGTGATTCCCACGATGTCGTAAAAACGCATATGTATAATCGACTTTTTCTCGAAGACAAATTGTTCGCACGCAAACTTCGCGCATTGCACTCGTGTAGTTCGACAAGACGAAGCTATTGCACGCGGTTTCATCGGCCTACGACAATGTGTACTCAAGTTAGATGCCATCATATCGAACACGAATATCAACTTCTATGATTGAGTTTTTCGTGAGCTGTGGTCGCAAAGAAAACGATGTTGCATCAGTTTCCTTGGTTATTCGACGTGCTGAAACCGAATATAATGCCAGACTTTGTCTACGTGCAGCCAAAAAAAAGTGATTCCCACGATGTCGTAAAAACGCATATGTATAATCGACTTTTTCTCGAAGACAAATTGTTCGCACGCAAACTTCGCGCATTGCACTCGTGTAGTTCGACAAGACGAAGCTATTGCACGCGGTTTCATAGGCCTACGACAATGTGTACTCAAGTTATATGCCATCATCTCGAACACGAATATCAACTTCAATGATTGAGTTTTTCGTGAGCTGTGGTCGCAAAGAAAACGATGTTGCATCAGTTTGCTTGGTTATTCGTCGTGCTGAAACCGAATATGATGCCAGATTTTGTCTACGTGCAGCCAAAAAAAAGTGATTCCCACGATGTCGTAAAAACACATGTGTATAATCGACTTTTTCTCGAAGACAAATTGTTCGCACGCAAACTTCGCGCATTGCACTCGTGTAGTTCGACAAGACGAAGCTATTGCATGCGGTTTCATCGGCCTACGACAATGTGTACTCAAGTTATATGCCATCATATCGAACACGAATATCAACTTCTATGATTGAGTTTTTCGTGAGCTGTGGTCGCAAAGAAAACGATGTTGCATCAGTTTCCTTGGTTATTCGACGTGCTGAAACCGAATATGATGCCAGACTTTGTCTACGTGCAGCCAAAAAAAAGTGATTCCCACGATGTCCTAAAAACACATGTGTATAATCGACTTTTTCTCGAAGACAAATTGTTCGCACGCAAACTTCGCGCATTGCACTCGTGTAGTTCGACAAGACGAAGCTATTGCATGCGGTTTCATCGGCCTACGACAATGTGTACTCAAGTTATATGCCATCATCTCGAACACGAATATCAACTTCTATGATTGAGTTTTTCGTGAGCTGTGGTCGCAAAGAAAACGATGTTGCATCAGTTTGCTTGGTTATTCGACGTGCTGAAACCGAATATGGTGCCAGATTTTGTCTACGTGCAGCCAAAAAAAAGTGATTCCCACGATGTCGTAAAAACGCATATGTATAATCGACTTTTTCTCGAAGACAAATTGTTCGCACGCAAACTTCGCGCATTGCACTCGTGTAGTTCGACAAGACGAAGCTATTGCATGCGGTTTCATCGGCCTACGACAATGTGTACTCAAGTTATATGCCATCATATCGAACACGAATATCAACTTATATGATTGAGTTTTTCGTGAGCTGTTGTCGCAAAGAAAACGATGTTGCATCAGTTTCCTTGGTTATTCGTCGTGCTGAAACCGAATATGATGCCAGATTTTGTCTACGTGCAGCCAAAAAAAAGTGATTCCCACGATGTCGTAAAAACACATGTGTATAATCGACTTTTTCTCGAAGACAAATTGTTCGCACGCAAACTTCGCGCATTGCACTCGTGTAGTTCGACAAGACGAAGCTATTGCATGCGGTTTCATCGGCCTACGACAATGTGTACTCAAGTTATATGCCATCATCTCGAACACGAATATCAACTTCTATGATTGAGTTTTTCGTGAGCTGTGGTCGCAAAGAAAACGATGTTGCATCAGTTTGCTTGGTTATTCGACGTGCTGAAACCGAATATGGTGCCAGATTTTGTCTACGTGCAGCCAAAAAAAAGTGATTCCCACGATGTCGTAAAAACGCATATGTATAATCGACTTTTTCTCGAAGACAAATTGTTCGCACGCAAACTTCGCGCATTGCACTCGTGTAGTTCGACAAGACGAAGCTATTGCACGCGGTTTCATCGGCCTACGACAATGTGTACTCAAGTTAGATGCCATCATATCGAACACGAATATCAACTTCTATGATTGAGTTTTTCGTGAGCTGTGGTCGCAAAGAAAACGATGTTGCATCAGTTTCCTTGGTTATTCGACGTGCTGAAACCGAATATAATGCCAGACTTTGTCTACGTGCAGCCAAAAAAAAGTGATTCCCACGATGTCGTAAAAACGCATATGTATAATCGACTTTTTCTCGAAGACAAATTGTTCGCACGCAAACTTCGCGCATTGCACTCGTGTAGTTCGACAAGACGAAGCTATTGCACGCGGTTTCATAGGCCTACGACAATGTGTACTCAAGTTATATGCCATCATCTCGAACACGAATATCAACTTCAATGATTGAGTTTTTCGTGAGCTGTGGTCGCAAAGAAAACGATGTTGCATCAGTTTGCTTGGTTATTCGTCGTGCTGAAACCGAATATGATGCCAGATTTTGTCTACGTGCAGCCAAAAAAAAGTGATTCCCACGATGTCGTAAAAACACATGTGTATAATCGACTTTTTCTCGAAGACAAATTGTTCGCACGCAAACTTCGCGCATTGCACTCGTGTAGTTCGACAAGACGAAGCTATTGCATGCGGTTTCATCGGCCTACGACAATGTGTACTCAAGTTATATGCCATCATATCGAACACGAATATCAACTTCTATGATTGAGTTTTTCGTGAGCTGTGGTCGCAAAGAAAACGATGTTGCATCAGTTTCCTTGGTTATTCGACGTGCTGAAACCGAATATGATGCCAGACTTTGTCTACGTGCAGCCAAAAAAAAGTGATTCCCACGATGTCCTAAAAACACATGTGTATAATCGACTTTTTCTCGAAGACAAATTGTTCGCACGCAAACTTCGCGCATTGCACTCGTGTAGTTCGACAAGACGAAGCTATTGCATGCGGTTTCATCGGCCTACGACAATGTGTACTCAAGTTATATGCCATCATCTCGAACACGAATATCAACTTCTATGATTGAGTTTTTCGTGAGCTGTGGTCGCAAAGAAAACGATGTTGCATCAGTTTGCTTGGTTATTCGACGTGCTGAAACCGAATATGGTGCCAGATTTTGTCTACGTGCAGCCAAAAAAAAGTGATTCCCACGATGTCGTAAAAACGCATATGTATAATCGACTTTTTCTCGAAGACAAATTGTTCGCACGCAAACTTCGCGCATTGCACTCGTGTAGTTCGACAAGACGAAGCTATTGCATGCGGTTTCATCGGCCTACGACAATGTGTACTCAAGTTATATGCCATCATCTCGAACACGAATATCAACCTCTATGATTGAGTTTTTCGTGAGCTGTGGTCGCAAAGAAAACGATGTTGCATCAGTTTGCTTGGTTATTCGACGTGCTGAAACCGAATATGGTGCCAGATTTTGTCTACGTGCAGCCAAAAAAAAGTAATTCCCACGATGTCGTAAAAACGCATATGTATAATCGACTTTTTCTCGAAGACAAATTGTTCGCACGCAAACTTCGCGCATTGCACTCGTGTAGTTCGACAAGACGAAGCTATTGCACGCGGTTTCATCGGCCTACGACAATGTGTACTCAAGTTAGATGCCATCATATCGAACACGAATATCAACTTCTATGATTGAGTTTTTCGTGAGCTGTGGTCGCAAAGAAAACGATGTTGCATCAGTTTCCTTGGTTATTCGACGTGCTGAAACCGAATATAATGCCAGACTTTGTCTACGTGCAGCCAAAAAAAAGTGATTCCCACGATGTCGTAAAAACGCATATGTATAATCGACTTTTTCTCGAAGACAAATTGTTCGCACGCAAACTTCGCGCATTGCACTCGTGTAGTTCGACAAGACGAAGCTATTGCACGCGGTTTCATCGGCCTACGACAATGTGTACTCAAGTTATATGCCATCATCTCGAACACGAATATCAACTTCAATGATTGAGTTTTTCGTGAGCTGTGGTCGCAAAGAAAACGATGTTGCATCAGTTTGCTTGGTTATTCGTCGTGCTGAAACCGAATATGATGCCAGATTTTGTCTACGTGCAGCCAAAAAAAAGTGATTCCCACGATGTCGTAAAAACACATGTGTATAATCGACTTTTTCTCGAAGACAAATTGTTCGCACGCAAACTTCGCGCATTGCACTCGTGTAGTTCGACAAGACGAAGCTATTGCATGCGGTTTCATCGGCCTACGACAATGTGTACTCAAGTTATATGCCATCATATCGAACACGAATATCAACTTCTATGATTGAGTTTTTCGTGAGCTGTGGTCGCAAAGAAAACGATGTTGCATCAGTTTCCTTGGTTATTCGACGTGCTGAAACCGAATATGATGCCAGACTTTGTCTACGTGCAGCCAAAAAAAAGTGATTCCCACGATGTCCTAAAAACGCATATGTATAATCGACTTTTTCTCGAAGACAAATTGTTCGCACGCAAACTTCGCGCATTGCACTCGTGTAGTTCGACAAGACGAAGCTATTGCACGCGGTTTCATCGGCCTACGACAATGTGTACTCAAGTTATATGCCATCATCTCGAACACGACTATCAACTTCAATGATTGAGTTTTTCGTGAGCTGTGGTCGCAAAGAAAACGATGTTGCATCAGTTTCCTTGGTTATTCGACGTGCTGAAACCGAATATGGTGCCAGATTTTGTCTACGTGCAGCCAAAAAAAAGTGATTCCCACGATGTCGTAAAAACGCATATGTATAATCGACTTTTTCTCGAAGACAAATTGTTCGCACGCAAACTTCGCGCATTGCACTCGTGTAGTTCGACAAGACGAAGCTATTGCACGCGGTTTCATCGGCCTACGACAATGTGTACTCAAGTTATATGCCATCATATCGAACACGAATATCAACTTATATGATTGAGTTTTTCGTGAGCTGTTGTCGCAAAGAAAACGATGTTGCATCAGTTTCCTTGGTTATTCGTCGTGCTGAAACCGAATATGATGCCAGATTTTGTCTACGTGCAGCCAAAAAAAAGTGATTCCCACGATGTCGTAAAAACACATGTGTATAATCGACTTTTTCTCGAAGACAAATTGTTCGCACGCAAACTTCGCGCATCGCACTCGTGTAGTTCGACAAGACGAAGCTATTGCATGCGGTTTCATCGGCCTACGACAATGTGTACTCAAGTTATATGCCATCATCTCGAACACGAATATCAACTTCTATGATTGAGTTTTTCGTGAGCTGTGGTCGCAAAGAAAACGATGTTGCATCAGTTTGCTTGGTTATTCGACGTGCTGAAACCGAATATGGTGCCAGATTTTGTCTACGTGCAGCCAAAAAAAAGTGATTCCCACGATGTCGTAAAAACGCATATGTATAATCGACTTTTTCTCGAAGACAAATTGTTCGCACGCAAACTTCGCGCATTGCACTCGTGTAGTTCGACAAGACGAAGCTATTGCACGCGGTTTCATCGGCCTACGACAATGTGTACTCAAGTTAGATGCCATCATATCGAACACGAATATCAACTTCTATGATTGAGTTTTTCGTGAGCTGTGGTCGCAAAGAAAACGATGTTGCATCAGTTTCCTTGGTTATTCGACGTGCTGAAACCGAATATAATGCCAGACTTTGTCTACGTGCAGCCAAAAAAAAGTGATTCCCACGATGTCGTAAAAACGCATATGTATAATCGACTTTTTCTCGAAGACAAATTGTTCGCACGCAAACTTCGCGCATTACACTCGTGTAGTTCGACAAGACGAAGCTATTGCACGCGGTTTCATCGGCCTACGACAATGTGTACTCAAGTTATATGCCATCATCTCGAACACGAATATCAACTTCAATGATTGAGTTTTTCGTGAGCTGTGGTCGCAAAGAAAACGATGTTGCATCAGTTTGCTTGGTTATTCGTCGTGCTGAAACCGAATATGATGCCAGATTTTGTCTACGTGCAGCCAAAAAAAAGTGATTCCCACGATGTCGTAAAAACACATGTGTATAATCGACTTTTTCTCGAAGACAAATCGTTCGCACGCAAACTTCGCGCATTGCACTCGTGTAGTTCGACAAGACGAAGCTATTGCATGCGGTTTCATCGGCCTACGACAATGTGTACTCAAGTTATATGCCATCATATCGAACACGAATATCAACTTCTATGATTGAGTTTTTCGTGAGCTGTGGTCGCAAAGAAAACGATGTTGCATCAGTTTCCTTGGTTATTCGACGTGCTGAAACCGAATATGATGCCAGACTTTGTCTACGTGCAGCCAAAAAAAAGTGATTCCCACGATGTCCTAAAAACGCATATGTATAATCGACTTTTTCTCGAAGACAAATTGTTCGCACGCAAACTTCGCGCATTGCACTCGTGTAGTTCGACAAGACGAAGCTATTGCACGCGGTTTCATCGGCCTACGACAATGTGTACTCAAGTTAGATGCCATCATATCGAACACGAATATCAACTTCTATGATTGAGTTTTTCGTGAGCTGTGGTCGCAAAGAAAACGATGTTGCATCAGTTTCCTTGGTTATTCGACGTGCTGAAACCGAATATAATGCCAGACTTTGTCTACGTGCAGCCAAAAAAAAGTGATTCCCACGATGTCGTAAAAACGCATATGTATAATCGACTTTTTCTCAAAGACAAATTGTTCGCACGCAAACTTCGCGCATTACACTCGTGTAGTTCGACACGACGAAGCTATTGCACGCGGTTTCATCGGCCTACGACAATGTGTACTCAAGTTATATGCCATCATCTCGAACACGAATATCAACTTCAATGATTGAGTTTTTCGTGAGCTGTGGTCGCAAAGAAAACGATGTTGCATCAGTTTGCTTGGTTATTCGTCGTGCTGAAACCGAATATAATGCCAGACTTTGTCTACGTGCAGCCAAAAAAAAGTGATTCCCACGATGTCGTAAAAACGCATATGTATAATCGACTTTTTCTCGAAGACAAATTGTTCGCACGCAAACTTCGCGCATTACACTCGTGTAGTTCGACAAGACGAAGCTATTGCACGCGGTTTCATCGGCCTACGACAATGTGTACTCAAGTTATATGCCATCATCTCGAACACGAATATCAACTTCAATGATTGAGTTTTTCGTGAGCTGTGGTCGCAAAGAAAACGATGTTGCATCAGTTTGCTTGGTTATTCGTCGTGCTGAAACCGAATATGATGCCAGATTTTGTCTACGTGCAGCCAAAAAAAAGTGATTCCCACGATGTCGTAAAAACACATGTGTATAATCGACTTTTTCTCGAAGACAAATTGTTCGCACGCAAACTTCGCGCATTGCACTCGTGTAGTTCGACAAGACGAAGCTATTGCATGCGGTTTCATCGGCCTACGACAATGTGTACTCAAGTTATATGCCATCATATCGAACACGAATATCAACTTCTATGATTGAGTTTTTCGTGAGCTGTGGTCGCAAAGAAAACGATGTTGCATCAGTTTCCTTGGTTATTCGACGTGCTGAAACCGAATATGATGCCAGACTTTGTCTACGTGCAGCCAAAAAAAAGTGATTCCCACGATGTCCTAAAAACGCATATGTATAATCGACTTTTTCTCGAAGACAAATTGTTCGCACGCAAACTTCGCGCATTGCACTCGTGTAGTTCGACAAGACGAAGCTATTGCACGCGGTTTCATCGGCCTACGACAATGTGTACTCAAGTTAGATGCCATCATATCGAACACGAATATCAACTTCTATGATTGAGTTTTTCGTGAGCTGTGGTCGCAAAGAAAACGATGTTGCATCAGTTTCCTTGGTTATTCGACGTGCTGAAACCGAATATAATGCCAGACTTTGTCTACGTGCAGCCAAAAAAAAGTGATTCCCACGATGTCGTAAAAACGCATATGTATAATCGACTTTTTCTCAAAGACAAATTGTTCGCACGCAAACTTCGCGCATTACACTCGTGTAGTTCGACACGACGAAGCTATTGCACGCGGTTTCATCGGCCTACGACAATGTGTACTCAAGTTATATGCCATCATCTCGAACACGAATATCAACTTCAATGATTGAGTTTTTCGTGAGCTGTGGTCGCAAAGAAAACGATGTTGCATCAGTTTGCTTGGTTATTCGTCGTGCTGAAACCGAATATGATGCCAGATTTTGTCTACGTGCAGCCAAAAAAAAGTGATTCCCACGATGTCGTAAAAACACATGTGTATAATCGACTTTTTCTCGAAGACAAATTGTTCGCACGCAAACTTCGCGCATTGCACTCGTGTAGTTCGACAAGACGAAGCTATTGCATGCGGTTTCATCGGCCTACGACAATGTGTACTCAAGTTATATGCCATCATATCGAACACGAATATCAACTTCTATGATTGAGTTTTTCGTGAGCTGTGGTCGCAAAGAAAACGATGTTGCATCAGTTTCCTTGGTTATTCGACGTGCTGAAACCGAATATGATGCCAGACTTTGTCTACGTGCAGCCAAAAAAAAGTGATTCCCACGATGTCCTAAAAACGCATATGTATAATCGACTTTTTCTCGAAGACAAATTGTTCGCACGCAAACTTCGCGCATTGCACTCGTGTAGTTCGACAAGACGAAGCTATTGCACGCGGTTTCATCGGCCTACGACAATGTGTACTCAAGTTATATGCCATCATCTCGAACACGAATATCAACTTCTATGATTGAGTTTTTCGTGAGCTGTGGTCGCAAAGAAAACGATGTTGCATCAGTTTGCTTGGTTATTCGACGTGCTGAAACCGAATATGGTGCCAGATTTTGTCTACGTGCAGCCAAAAAAAAGTGATTCCCACGATGTCCTAAAAACGCATATGTATAATCGACTTTTTCTCGAAGACAAATTGTTCGCACGCAAACTTCGCGCATTGCACTCGTGTAGTTCGACAAGACGAAGCTATTGCACGCGGTTTCATCGGCCTACGACAATGTGTACTCAAGTTATATGCCATCATCTCGAACACGACTATCAACTTCAATGATTGAGTTTTTCGTGAGCTGTGGTCGCAAAGAAAACGATGTTGCATCAGTTTCCTTGGTTATTCGACGTGCTGAAACCGAATATGGTGCCAGATTTTGTCTACGTGCAGCCAAAAAAAAGTGATTCCCACGATGTCGTAAAAACGCATATGTATAATCGACTTTTTCTCGAAGACAAATTGTTCGCACGCAAACTTCGCGCATTGCACTCGTGTAGTTCGACAAGACGAAGCTATTGCACGCGGTTTCATCGGCCTACGACAATGTGTACTCAAGTTAGATGCCATCATATCGAACACGAATATCAACTTCTATGATTGAGTTTTTCGTGAGCTGTGGTCGCAAAGAAAACGATGTTGCATCAGTTTCCTTGGTTATTCGACGTGCTGAAACCGAATATAATGCCAGACTTTGTCTACGTGCAGCCAAAAAAAAGTGATTCCCACGATGTCGTAAAAACGCATATGTATAATCGACTTTTTCTCGAAGACAAATTGTTCGCACGCAAACTTCGCGCATTACACTCGTGTAGTTCGACAAGACGAAGCTATTGCACGCGGTTTCATCGGCCTACGACAATGTGTACTCAAGTTATATGCCATCATCTCGAACACGAATATCAACTTCAATGATTGAGTTTTTCGTGAGCTGTGGTCGCAAAGAAAACGATGTTGCATCAGTTTGCTTGGTTATTCGTCGTGCTGAAACCGAATATGATGCCAGATTTTGTCTACGTGCAGCCAAAAAAAAGTGATTCCCACGATGTCGTAAAAACACATGTGTATAATCGACTTTTTCTCGAAGACAAATTGTTCGCACGCAAACTTCGCGCATTGCACTCGTGTAGTTCGACAAGACGAAGCTATTGCATGCGGTTTCATCGGCCTACGACAATGTGTACTCAAGTTATATGCCATCATATAGAACACGAATATCAACTTCTATGATTGAGTTTTTCGTGAGCTGTGGTCGCAAAGAAAACGATGTTGCATCAGATTCCTTGGTTATTCGACGTGCTGAAACCGAATATGATGCCAGACTTTGTCTACGTGCAGCCAAAAAAAAGTGATTCCCACGATGTCCTAAAAACGCATATGTATAATCGACTTTTTCTCGAAGACAAATTGTTCGCACGCAAACTTCGCGCATTGCACTCGTGTAGTTCGACAAGACGAAGCTATTGCACGCGGTTTCATCGGCCTACGACAATGTGTACTCAAGTTATATGCCATCATCTCGAACACGACTATCAACTTCAATGATTGAGTTTTTCGTGAGCTGTGGTCGCAAAGAAAACGATGTTGCATCAGTTTCCTTGGTTATTCGACGTGCTGAAACCGAATATGGTGCCAGATTTTGTCTACGTGCAGCCAAAAAAAAGTGATTCCCACGATGTCGTAAAAACGCATATGTATAATCGACTTTTTCTCGAAGACAAATTGTTCGCACGCAAACTTCGCGCATTGCACTCGTGTAGTTCGACAAGACGAAGCTATTGCATGCGGTTTCATCGGCCTACGACAATGTGTACTCAAGTTATATGCCATCATCTCGAACACGAATATCAACTTCTATGATTGAGTTTTTCGTGAGCTGTGGTCGCAAAGAAAACGATGTTGCATCAGTTTGCTTGGTTATTAGACGTGCTGAAACCGAATATGGTGCCAGATTTTGTCTACGTGCAGCCAAAAAAAAGTGATTCCCACGATGTCGTAAAAACGCATATGTATAATCGACTTTTTCTCGAAGACAAATTGTTCGCACGCAAACTTCGCGCATTGCACTCGTGTAGTTCGACAAGACGAAGCTATTGCACGCGGTTTCATCGGCCTACGACAATGTGTACTCAAGTTAGATGCCATCATATCGAACACGAATATCAACTTCTATGATTGAGTTTTTCGTGAGCTGTGGTCGCAAAGGAAACGATGTTGCATCAGTTTCCTTGGTTATTCGACGTGCTGAAACCGAATATAATGCCAGACTTTGTCTACGTGCAGCCAAAAAAAAGTGATTCCCACGATGTCGTAAAAACGCATATGTATAATCGACTTTTTCTCGAAGACAAATTGTTCGCACGCAAACTTCGCGCATTGCACTCGTGTAGTTCGACAAGACGAAGCTATTGCACCCGGTTTCATCGGCCTACGACAATGTGTACTCAAGTTATATGCCATCATCTCGAACACGAATATCAACTTCAATGATTGAGTTTTTCGTGAGCTGTGGTCGCAAAGAAAACGATGTTGCATCAGTTTGCTTGGTTATTCGTCGTGCTGAAACCGAATATGATGCCAGATTTTGTCTACGTGCAGCCAAAAAAAAGTGATTCCCACGATGTCGTAAAAACACATGTGTATAATCGACTTTTTCTCGAAGACAAATTGTTCGCACGCAAACTTCGCGCATTGCACTCGTGTAGTTCGACAAGACGAAGCTATTGCATGCGGTTTCATCGGCCTACGACAATGTGTACTCAAGTTATATGCCATCATATCGAACACGAATATCAACTTCTATGATTGAGTTTTTCGTGAGCTGTGGTCGCAAAGAAAACGATGTTGCATCAGTTTCCTTGGTTATTCGTCGTGCTGAAACCGAATATGATGCCAGATTTTGTCCACGTGCAGCCAAAAAAAAGTGATTCCCACGATGTCGTAAAAACACATGTGTATAATCGACTTTTTCTCGAAGACAAATTGTTCGCACGCAAACTTCGCGCATTGCACTCGTGTAGTTCGACAAGACGAAGCTATTGCATGCGGTTTCATCGGCCTACGACAATGTGTACTCAAGTTATATGCCATCATATCGAACACGAATATCAACTTCTATGATTGAGTTTTTCGTGAGCTGTGGTCGCAAAGAAAACGATGTTGCATCAGTTTCCTTGGTTATTCGACGTGCTGAGACCGAATATAATGCCAGACTTTGTCTACGTGCAGCCAAAAAAAAGTGATTCCCACGATGTCGTAAAAACGCATATGTATAATCGACTTTTTCTCGAAGACAAATTGTTCGCACGCAAACTTCGCGCATTGCACTCGTGTAGTTCGACAAGACGAAGCTATTGCACGCGGTTTCATCGGCCTACGACAATGTGTACTCAAGTTATATGCCATCATCTCGAACACGAATATCAACTTCTATGATTGAGTTTTTCGTGAGCTGTGGTCGCAAAGAAAACGATGTTGCATCAGTTTGCTTGGTTATTCGACGTGCTGAAACCGAATATGGTGCCAGATTTTGTCTACGTGCAGCCAAAAAAAAGTGATTCCCACGATGTCGTAAAAACGCATATGTATAATCGACTTTTTCTCGAAGACAAATTGTTCGCACGCGAACTTCGCGCATTGCACTCGTGTAGTTCGACAAGACGAAGCTATTGCACGCGGTTTCATCGGCCTACGACAATGTGTACTCAAGTTAGATGCCATCATATCGAACACGAATATCAACTTCTATGATTGAGTTTTTCGTGAGCTGTGGTCGCAAAGAAAACGATGTTGCATCAGTTTCCTTGGTTATTCGACGTGCTGAAACCGAATATAATGCCAGACTTTGTCTACGTGCAGCCAAAAAAAAGTGATTCCCACGATGTCGTAAAAACGCATATGTATAATCGACTTTTTCTCGAAGACAAATTGTTCGCACGCAAACTTCGCGCATTACACTCGTGTAGTTCGACAAGACGAAGCTATTGCACGCGGTTTCATCGGCCTACGACAATGTGTACTCAAGTTATATGCCATCATCTCGAACACGAATATCAACTTCAATGATTGAGTTTTTCGTGAGCTGTGGTCGCAAAGAAAACGATGTTGCATCAGTTTGCTTGGTTATTCGTCGTGCTGAAACCGAATATGATGCCAGATTTTGTCTACGTGCAGCCAAAAAAAAGTGATTCCCACGATGTCGTAAAAACACATGTGTATAATCGACTTTTTCTCGAAGACAAATTGTTCGCACGCAAACTTCGCGCATTGCACTCGTGTAGTTCGACAAGACGAAGCTATTGCATGCGGTTTCATCGGCCTACGACAATGTGTACTCAAGTTATATGCCATCATATCGAACACGAATATCAACTTCTATGATTGAGTTTTTCGTGAGCTGTGGTCGCAAAGAAAACGATGTTGCATCAGTTTCCTTGGTTATTCGACGTGCTGAAACCGAATATAATGCCAGACTTTGTCTACGTGCAGCCAAAAAAAAGTGATTCCCACGATGTCGTAAAAACGCATATGTATAATCGACTTTTTCTCGAAGACAAATTGTTCGCACGCAAACTCCGCGCATTGCACTCGTGTAGTTCGACAAGACGAAGCTATTGCACGCGGTTTCATCGGCCTACGACAATGTGTACTCAAGTTAGATACCATCATATCGAACACGAATATCAACTTCTATGATTGAGTTTTTCGTGAGCTGTGGTCGCAAAGAAAACGATGTTGCATCAGTTTCCTTGGTTATTCGTCGTGCTGAAACCGAATATGATGCCAGATTTTGTCTACGTGCAGCCAAAAAAAAGTGATTCCCACGATGTCGTAAAAACACATGTGTATAATCGACTTTTTCTCGAAGATAAATTGTTCGCACGCAAACTTCGCGCATTGCACTCGTGTAGTTCGACAAGACGAAGCTATTGCATGCGGTTTCATCGGCCTACGACAATGTGTACTCAAGTTATATGCCATCATCTCGAACACGAATATCAACTTCTATGATTGAGTTTTTCGTGAGCTGTGGTCGCAAAGAAAACGATGTTGCATCAGTTTCCTTGGTTATTCGTCGTGCTGAAACCGAATATGATGCCAGATTTTGTCTACGTGCAGCCAAAAAAAAGTGATTCCCACGATGTCGTAAAAACACATGTGTATAATCGACTTTTTCTCGAAGATAAATTGTTCGCACGCAAACTTCGCGCATTGCACTCGTGTAGTTCGACAAGACGAAGCTATTGCATGCGGTTTCATCGGCCTACGACAATGTGTACTCAAGTTATATGCCATCATCTCGAACACGAATATCAACTTCTATGATTGAGTTTTTCGTGAGCTGTGGTCGCAAAGAAAACGATGTTGCATCAGTTTGCTTGGTTATTCGTCGTGCTGAAACCGAATATGATGCCAGATTTGGTCTACGTGCAGCCAAAAAAAAGTGATTCCCACGATGTCGTAAAAACACATGTGTATAATCGACTTTTTCTCGAAGACAAATTGTTCGCACGCAAACTTCGCGCATTGCACTCGTGTAGTTCGACAAGACGAAGCTATTGCATGCGGTTTCATCGGCCTACGACAATGTGTACTTAAGTTATATGCCATCATATCGAACACGAATATCAACTTCTATGATTGAGTTTTTCGTGAGCTGTGGTCGCAAAGAAAACGATGTTGCATCAGTTTCCTTGGTTATTCGACGTGCTGAAACCGAATATAATGCCAGACTTTGTCTACGTGCAGCCAAAAAAAAGTGATTCCCACGATGTCGTAAAAACGCATATGTATAATCGACTTTTTCTCGAAGACAAATTGTTCGCACGCAAACTTCGCGCATTGCACTCGTGTAGTTCGACAAGACGAAGCTATTGCACGCGGTTTCATCGGCCTACGACAATGTGTACTCAAGTTATATGCCATCATCTCGAACACGAATATCAACTTCAATGATGGAGTTTTTCGTGAGCTGTGGTCGCAAAGAAAACGATGTTGCATCAGTTTGCTTGGTTATTCGTCGTGCTGAAACCGAATATGATGCCAGATTTTGTCTACGTGCAGCCAAAAAAAAGTGATTCCCACGATGTCGTAAAAACACATGTGTATAATCGACTTTTTCTCGAAGACAAATTGTTCGCACGCAAACTTCGCGCATTGCACTCGTGTAGTTCGACAAGACGAAGCTATTGCATGCGGTTTCATCGGCCTACGACAATGTGTACTCAAGTTATATGCCATCATCTCGAACACGAATATCAACTTCAATGATTGAGTTTTTCGTGAGCTGTGGTCGCAAAGAAAACGATGTTGCATCAGTTTGCTTGGTTATTCGTCGTGCTGAAACCGAATATGATGCCAGATTTTGTCTACGTGCAGCCAAAAAAAAGTGATTCCCACGATGTCGTAAAAACACATGTGTATAATCGACTTTTTCTCGAAGACAAATTGTTCGCACGCAAACTTCGCGCATTGCACTCGTGTAGTTCGACAAGACGAAGCTATTGCACGCGGTTTCATCGGCCTACGACAATGTGTACTCAAGTTATATGCCATCATATCGAACACGAATATCAACTTCTATGATTGAGTTTTTCGTGAGCTGTGGTCGCAAAGAATACGATGTTGCATCAGTTTCCTTGGTTATTCGACGTGCTGAAACCGAATATAATGCCAGACTTTGTCTACGTGCAGCCAAAAAAAAGTGATTCCCACGATGTCGTAAAAACGCATATGTATAATCGACTTTTTCTCGAAGACAAATTGTTCGCACGCAAACTTCGCGCATTGCACTCGTGTAGTTCGACAAGACGAAGCTATTGCACGCGGTTTCATCGGCCTACGACAATGTGTACTCAAGTTAGATGCCATCATATCGAACACGAATATCAACTTCTATGATTGAGTTTTTCGTGAGCTGTGGTCGCAAAGAAAACGATGTTGCATCAGTTTCCTTGGTTATTCGTCGTGCTGAAACCGAATATGATGCCAGATTTTGTCTACGTGCAGCCAAAAAAAAGTGATTCCCACGATGTCGTAAAAACACATGTGTATAATCGACTTTTTCTCGAAGATAAATTGTTCGCACGCAAACTTCGCGCATTGCACTCGTGTAGTTCGACAAGACGAAGCTATTGCATGCGGTTTCATCGGCCTAGGACAATGTGTACTCAAGTTATATGCCATCATCTCGAACACGAATATCAACTTCTATGATTGAGTTTTTCGTGAGCTGTGGTCGCAAAGAAAACGATGTTGCATCAGTTTGCTTGGTTATTCGTCGTGCTGAAACCGAATATGATGCCAGATTTGGTCTACGTGCAGCCAAAAAAAAGTGATTCCCACGATGTCGTAAAAACACATGTGTATAATCGACTTTTTCTCGAAGACAAATTGTTCGCACGCAAACTTCGCGCATTGCACTCGTGTAGTTCGACAAGACGAAGCTATTGCATGCGGTTTCATCGGCCTACGACAATGTGTACTCAAGTTATATGCCATCATATCGAACACGAATATCAACTTCTATGATTGAGTTTTTCGTGAGCTGTGGTCGCAAAGAAAACGATGTTGCATCAGTTTCCTTGGTTATTCGACGTGCTGAAACCGAATATAATGCCAGACTTTGTCTACGTGCAGCCAAAAAAAAGTGATTCCCACGATGTCGTAAAAACGCATATGTATAATCGACTTTTTCTCGAAGACAAATTGTTCGCACGCAAACTTCGCGCATTGCACTCGTGTAGTTCGACAAGACGAAGCTATTGCATGCGGTTTCATCGGCCTACGACAATGTGTACTTAAGTTATATGCCATCATATCGAACACGAATATCAACTTCTATGATTGAGTTTTTCGTGAGCTGTGGTCGCAAAGAAAACGATGTTGCATCAGTTTCCTTGGTTATTCGACGTGCTGAAACCGAATATAATGCCAGACTTTGTCTACGTGCAGCCAAAAAAAAGTGATTCCCACGATGTCGTAAAAACGCATATGTATAATCGACTTTTTCTCGAAGACAAATTGTTCGCACGCAAACTTCGCGCATTGCACTCGTGTAGTTCGACAAGACGAAGCTATTGCACGCGGTTTCATCGGCCTACGACAATGTGTACTCAAGTTATATGCCATCATCTCGAACACGAATATCAACTTCAATGATGGAGTTTTTCGTGAGCTGTGGTCGCAAAGAAAACGATGTTGCATCAGTTTGCTTGGTTATTCGTCGTGCTGAAACCGAATATGATGCCAGATTTTGTCTACGTGCAGCCAAAGAAAAGTGATTCCCACGATGTCGTAAAAACACATGTGTATAATCGAGTTTTTCTCGAAGACAAATTGTTCGCACGCAAACTTCGCGCATTGCACTCGTGTAGTTCGACAAGACGAAGCTATTGCATGCGGTTTCATCGGCCTACGACAATGTGTACTCAAGTTATATGCCATCATCTCGAACACGAATATCAACTTCAATGATTGAGTTTTTCGTGAGCTGTGGTCGCAAAGAAAACGATGTTGCATCAGTTTGCTTGGTTATTCGTCGTGCTGAAACCGAATATGATGCCAGATTTTGTCTACGTGCAGCCAAAAAAAAGTGATTCCCACGATGTCGTAAAAACACATGTGTATAATCGACTTTTTCTCGAAGACAAATTGTTCGCACGCAAACTTCGCGCATTGCACTCGTGTAGTTCGACAAGACGAAGCTATTGCACGCGGTTTCATCGGCCTACGACAATGTGTACTCAAGTTATATGCCATCATATCGAACACGAATATCAACTTCTATGATTGAGTTTTTCGTGAGCTGTGGTCGCAAAGAATACGATGTTGCATCAGTTTCCTTGGTTATTCAACGTGCTGAAACCGAATATAATGCCAGACTTTGTCTACGTGCAGCCAAAAAAAAGTGATTCCCACGATGTCGTAAAAACGCATATGTATAATCGACTTTTTCTCGAAGACAAATTGTTCGCACGCAAACTTCGCGCATTGCACTCGTGTAGTTCGACAAGACGAAGCTATTGCACGCGGTTTCATCGGCCTACGACAATGTGTACTCAAGTTAGATGCCATCATATCGAACACGAATATCAACTTCTATGATTGAGTTTTTCGTGAGCTGTGGTCGCAAAGAAAACGATGTTGCATCAGTTTCCTTGGTTATTCGACGTGCTGAAACCGAATATAATGCCAGACTTTGTGTACGTGCAGCCAAAAAAAAGTGATTCCCACGATGTCGTAAAAACGCATATGTATAATCGACTTTTTCTCGAAGACAAATTGTTCGCACGCAAACTTCGCGCATTGCACTCGTGTAGTTCGACAAGACGAAGCTATTGCACGCGGTTTCATCGGCCTACGACAATGTGTACTCAAGTTATATGCCATCATCTCGAACACGAATATCAACTTCAATGATTGAGTTTTTCGTGAGCTGTGGTCGCAAAGAAAACGATGTTGCATCAGTTTGCTTGGTTATTCGTCGTGCTGAAACCGAATATGATGCCAGATTTTGTCTACGTGCAGCCAAAAAAAAGTGATTCCCACGATGTCGTAAAAACACATGTGTATAATCGACTTTTTCTCGAAGACAAATTGTTCGCACGCAAACTTCGCGCATTGCACTCGTGTAGTTCGACAAGACGAAGCTATTGCATGCGGTTTCATCGGCCTACGACAATGTGTACTCAAGTTATATGCCATCATCTCGAACACGAATATCTACTTCAATGATTGAGTTTTTCGTGAGCTGTGGTCGCAAAGAAAACGATGTTGCATCAGTTTGCTTGGTTATTCGTCGTGCTGAAACCGAATATGATGCCAGATTTTGTCTACGTGCAGCCAAAAAAAAGTGATTCCCACGATGTCGTAAAAACACATGTGTATAATCGACTTTTTCTCGAAGACAAATTGTTCGCACGCAAACTTCGCGCATTGCACTCGTGTAGTTCGACAAGACGAAGCTATTGCACGCGGTTTCATCGGCCTACGACAATGTGTACTCAAGTTATATGCCATCATATCGAACACGAATATCAACTTCTATGATTGAGTTTTTCGTGAGCTGTGGTCGCAAAGAAAACGATGTTGCATCAGTTTCCTTGGTTATTCGACGTGCTGAAACCGAATATAATGCCAGACTTTGTCTACGTGCAGCCAAAAAAAAGTGATTCCCACGATGTCGTAAAAACGCATATGTATAATCGACTTTTTCTCGAAGACAAATTGTTCGCACGCAAACTTCGCGCATTGCACTCGTGTAGTTCGACAAGACGAAGCTATTGCACGCGGTTTCATCGGCCTACGACAATGTGTACTCAAGTTAGATGCCATCATATCGAACACGAATATCAACTTCTATGATTGAGTTTTTCGTGAGCTGTGGTCGCAAAGAAAACGATGTTGCATCAGTTTCCTTGGTTATTCGACGTGCTGAAACCGAATATAATGCCAGACTTTGTGTACGTGCAGCCAAAAAAAAGTGATTCCCACGATGTCGTAAAAACGCATATGTATAATCGACTTTTTCTCGAAGACAAATTGTTCGCACGCAAACTTCGCGCATTGCACTCGTGTAGTTCGACAAGACGAAGCTATTGCACGCGGTTTCATCGGCCTACGACAATGTGTACTCAAGTTATATGCCATCATCTCGAACACGAATATCAACTTCAATGATTGAGTTTTTCGTGAGCTGTGGTCGCAAAGAAAACGATGTTGCATCAGTTTGCTTGGTTATTCGTCGTGCTGAAACCGAATATGATGCCAGATTTTGTCTACGTGCAGCCAAAAAAAAGTGATTCCCACGATGTCGTAAAAACACATGTGTATAATCGACTTTTTCTCGAAGACAAATTGTTCGCACGCAAACTTCGCGCATTGCACTCGTGTAGTTCGACAAGACGAAGCTATTGCACGCGGTTTCATCGGCCTACGACAATGTGTACTCAAGTTATATGCCATCATATCGAACACGAATATCAACTTCTATGATTGAGTTTTTCGTGAGCTGTGGTCGCAAAGAAAACGATGTTGCATCAGTTTCCTTAGTTATTCGACGTGCTGAAACCGAATATAATGCCAGACTTTGTCTACGTGCAGCCAAAAAAAAGTGATTCCCACGATGTCGTAAAAACGCATATGTATAATCGACTTTTTCTCGAAGACAAATTGTTCGCACGCAAACTTCGCGCATTGCACTCGTGTAGTTCGACAAGACGAAGCTATTGCACGCGGTTTCATCGGCCTACGACAATGTGTACTCAAGTTAGATGCCATCATATCGAACACGAATATCAACTTCTATGATTGAGTTTTTCGTGAGCTGTGGTCGCAAAGAAAACGATGTTGCATCAGTTTCCTTGGTTATTCGACGTGCTGAAACCGAATATAATGCCAGACTTTGTGTACGTGCAGCCAAAAAAAAGTGATTCCCACGATGTCGTAAAAACGCATATGTATAATCGACTTTTTCTCGAAGACAAATTGTTCGCACGCAAACTTCGCGCATTGCACTCGTGTAGTTCGACAAGACGAAGCTATTGCACGCGGTTTCATCGGCCTACGACAATGTGTACTCAAGTTATATGCCATCATCTCGAACACGACTATCAACTTCAATGAT
Organism: Diachasmimorpha longicaudata; assembly: GCF_034640455.1. Classification (NCBI taxonomy): domain Eukaryota; kingdom Metazoa; phylum Arthropoda; class Insecta; order Hymenoptera; family Braconidae; genus Diachasmimorpha; species Diachasmimorpha longicaudata. Next base: position 2,255,404 of record NC_087227.1, on the reverse strand, counting down.
TGAGTTTTTCGTGAGCTGTGGTCGCAAAGAAAACGATGTTGCATCAGTTTCCTTGGTTATTCGACGTGCTGAAACCGAATATGGTGCCAGATTTTGTCTACGTGCAGCCAAAAAAAAGTGATTCCCACGATGTCGTAAAAACGCATATGTATAATCGACTTTTTCTCGAAGACAAATTGTTCGCACGCAAACTTCGCGCATTGCACTCGTGTAGTTCGACAAGACGAAGCTATTGCACGCGGTTTCATCGGCCTACGACAATGTGTACTCAAGTTATATGCCATCATATCGAACACGAATAACAACTTATATGATTGAGTTTTTCGTGAGCTGTTGTCGCAAAGAAAACGATGTTGCATCAGTTTCCTTGGTTATTCGTCGTGCTGAAACCGAATATGATGCCAGATTTTGTCTACGTGCAGCCAAAAAAAAGTGATTCCCACGATGTCGTAAAAACACATGTGTATAATCGACTTTTTCTCGAAGACAAATTGTTCGCACGCAAACTTCGCGCATTGCACTCGTGTAGTTCGACAAGACGAAGCTATTGCATGCGGTTTCATCGGCCTACGACAATGTGTACTCAAGTTATATGCCATCATCTCGAACACGAATATCAACTTCTATGATTGAGTTTTTCGTGAGCTGTGGTCGCAAAGAAAACGATGTTGCATCAGTTTGCTTGGTTATTCGACGTGCTGAAACCGAATATGGTGCCAGATTTTGTCTACGTGCAGCCAAAAAAAAGTGATTCCCACGATGTCGTAAAAACGCATATGTATAATCGACTTTTTCTCGAAGACAAATTGTTCGCACGCAAACTTCGCGCATTGCACTCGTGTAGTTCGACAAGACGAAGCTATTGCACGCGGTTTCATCGGCCTACGACAATGTGTACTCAAGTTATATGCCATCATCTCGACCACGAATATCAACTTCAATGATTGAGTTTTTCGTGAGCTGTGGTCGCAAAGAAAACGATGTTGCATCAGTTTGCTTGGTTATTCGTCGTGCTGAAACCGAATATGATGCCAGATTTGGTCTACGTGCAGCCAAAAAAAAGTGATTCCCACGATGTCGTAAAAACACATGTGTATAATCGACTTTTTCTCGAAGACAAATTGTTCGCACGCAAACTTCGCGCATTGCACTCGTGTAGTTCGACAAGACGAAGCTATTGCATGCGGTTTCATCGGCCTACGACAATGTGTACTTAAGTTATATGCCATCATATCGAACACGAATATCAACTTCTATGATTGAGTTTTTCGTGAGCTGTGGTCGCAAAGAAAACGATGTTGCATCAGTTTCCTTGGTTATTCGACGTGCTGAAACCGAATATAATGCCAGACTTTGTCTACGTGCAGCCAAAAAAAAGTGATTCCCACGATGTCGTAAAAACGCATATGTATAATCGACTTTTTCTCGAAGACAAATTGTTCGCACGCAAACTTCGCGCATTGCACTCGTGTAGTTCGACAAGACGAAGCTATTGCACGCGGTTTCATCGGCCTACGACAATGTGTACTCAAGTTATATGCCATCATCTCGAACACGAATATCAACTTCAATGATGGAGTTTTTCGTGAGCTGTGGTCGCAAAGAAAACGATGTTGCATCAGTTTGCTTGGTTATTCGTCGTGCTGAAACCGAATATGATGCCAGATTTTGTCTACGTGCAGCCAAAAAAAAGTGATTCCCACGATGTCGTAAAAACACATGTGTATAATCGAGTTTTTCTCGAAGACAAATTGTTCGCACGCAAACTTCGCGCATTGCACTCGTGTAGTTCGACAAGACGAAGCTATTGCATGCGGTTTCATCGGCCTACGACAATGTGTACTCAAGTTATATGCCATCATCTCGAACACGAATATCAACTTCAATGATTGAGTTTTTCGTGAGCTGTGGTCGCAAAGAAAACGATGTTGCATCAGTTTGCTTGGTTATTCGTCGTGCTGAAACCGAATATGATGCCAGATTTTGTCTACGTGCAGCCAAAAAAAAGTGATTCCCACGATGTCGTAAAAACACATGTGTATAATCGACTTTTTCTCGAAGACAAATTGTTCGCACGCAAACTTCGCGCATTGCACTCGTGTAGTTCGACAAGACGAAGCTATTGCACGCGGTTTCATCGGCCTACGACAATGTGTACTCAAGTTATATGCCATCATATCGAACACGAATATCAACTTCTATGATTGAGTTTTTCGTGAGCTGTGGTCGCAAAGAATACGATGTTGCATCAGTTTCCTTGGTTATTCAACGTGCTGAAACCGAATATAATGCCAGACTTTGTCTACGTGCAGCCAAAAAAAAGTGATTCCCACGATGTCGTAAAAACGCATATGTATAATCGACTTTTTCTCGAAGACAAATTGTTCGCACGCAAACTTCGCGCATTGCACTCGTGTAGTTCGACAAGACGAAGCTATTGCACGCGGTTTCATCGGCCTACGACAATGTGTACTCAAGTTAGATGCCATCATATCGAACACGAATATCAACTTCTATGATTGAGTTTTTCGTGAGCTGTGGTCGCAAAGAAAACGATGTTGCATCAGTTTCCTTGGTTATTCGACGTGCTGAAACCGAATATAATGCCAGACTTTGTGTACGTGCAGCCAAAAAAAAGTGATTCCCACGATGTCGTAAAAACGCATATGTATAATCGACTTTTTCTCGAAGACAAATTGTTCGCACGCAAACTTCGCGCATTGCACTCGTGTAGTTCGACAAGACGAAGCTATTGCACGCGGTTTCATCGGCCTACGACAATGTGTACTCAAGTTATATGCCATCATCTCGAACACGAATATCAACTTCAATGATTGAGTTTTTCGTGAGCTGTGGTCGCAAAGAAAACGATGTTGCATCAGTTTGCTTGGTTATTCGTCGTGCTGAAACCGAATATGATGCCAGATTTTGTCTACGTGCAGCCAAAAAAAAGTGATTCCCACGATGTCGTAAAAACACATGTGTATAATCGACTTTTTCTCGAAGACAAATTGTTCGCACGCAAACTTCGCGCATTGCACTCGTGTAGTTCGACAAGACGAAGCTATTGCATGCGGTTTCATCGGCCTACGACAATGTGTACTCAAGTTATATGCCATCATCTCGAACACGAATATCTACTTCAATGATTGAGTTTTTCGTGAGCTGTGGTCGCAAAGAAAACGATGTTGCATCAGTTTGCTTGGTTATTCGTCGTGCTGAAACCGAATATGATGCCAGATTTTGTCTACGTGCAGCCAAAAAAAAGTGATTCCCACGATGTCGTAAAAACACATGTGTATAATCGACTTTTTCTCGAAGACAAATTGTTCGCACGCAAACTTCGCGCATTGCACTCGTGTAGTTCGACAAGACGAAGCTATTGCACGCGGTTTCATCGGCCTACGACAATGTGTACTCAAGTTATATGCCATCATATCGAACACGAATATCAACTTCTATGATTGAGTTTTTCGTGAGCTGTGGTCGCAAAGAAAACGATGTTGCATCAGTTTCCTTGGTTATTCGACGTGCTGAAACCGAATATAATGCCAGACTTTGTCTACGTGCAGCCAAAAAAAAGTGATTCCCACGATGTCGTAAAAACGCATATGTATAATCGACTTTTTCTCGAAGACAAATTGTTCGCACGCAAACTTCGCGCATTGCACTCGTGTAGTTCGACAAGACGAAGCTATTGCACGCGGTTTCATCGGCCTACGACAATGTGTACTCAAGTTAGATGCCATCATATCGAACACGAATATCAACTTCTATGATTGAGTTTTTCGTGAGCTGTGGTCGCAAAGAAAACGATGTTGCATCAGTTTCCTTGGTTATTCGACGTGCTGAAACCGAATATAATGCCAGACTTTGTGTACGTGCAGCCAAAAAAAAGTGATTCCCACGATGTCGTAAAAACGCATATGTATAATCGACTTTTTCTCGAAGACAAATTGTTCGCACGCAAACTTCGCGCATTGCACTCGTGTAGTTCGACAACACGAAGCTATTGCACGCGGTTTCATCGGCCTACGACAATGTGTACTCAAGTTATATGCCATCATCTCGAACACGAATATCAACTTCAATGATTGAGTTTTTCGTGAGCTGTGGTCGCAAAGAAAACGATGTTGCATCAGTTTGCTTGGTTATTCGTCGTGCTGAAACCGAATATGATGCCAGATTTTGTCTACGTGCAGCCAAAAAAAAGTGATTCCCACGATGTCGTAAAAACACATGTGTATAATCGACTTTTTCTCGAAGACAAATTGTTCGCACGCAAACTTCGCGCATTGCACTCGTGTAGTTCGACAAGACGAAGCTATTGCACGCGGTTTCATCGGCCTACGACAATGTGTACTCAAGTTATATGCCATCATATCGAACACGAATATCAACTTCTATGATTGAGTTTTTCGTGAGCTGTGGTCGCAAAGAAAACGATGTTGCATCAGTTTCCTTGGTTATTCGACGTGCTGAAACCGAATATAATGCCAGACTTTGTCTACGTGCAGCCAAAAAAAAGTGATTCCCACGATGTCGTAAAAACGCATATGTATAATCGACTTTTTCTCGAAGACAAATTGTTCGCACGCAAACTTCGCGCATTGCACTCGTGTAGTTCGACAAGACGAAGCTATTGCACGCGGTTTCATCGGCCTACGACAATGTGTACTCAAGTTAGATGCCATCATATCGAACACGAATATCAACTTCTATGATTGAGTTTTTCGTGAGCTGTGGTCGCAAAGAAAACGATGTTGCATCAGTTTCCTTGGTTATTCGACGTGCTGAAACCGAATATAATGCCAGACTTTGTGTACGTGCAGCCAAAAAAAAGTGATTCCCACGATGTCGTAAAAACGCATATGTATAATCGACTTTTTCTCGAAGACAAATTGTTCGCACGCAAACTTCGCGCATTGCACTCGTGTAGTTCGACAAGACGAAGCTATTGCACGCGGTTTCATCGGCCTACGACAATGTGTACTCAAGTTATATGCCATCATCTCGAACACGACTATCAACTTCAATGATTGAGTTTTTCGTGAGCTGTGGTCGCAAAGAAAACGATGTTGCATCAGTTTCCTTGGTTATTCGACGTGCTGAAACCGAATATGGTGCCAGATTTTGTCTACGTGCAGCCAAAAAAAAGTGATTCCCACGATGTCGTAAAAACGCATATGTATAATCGACTTTTTCTCGAAGACAAATTGTTCGCACGCAAACTTCGCGCATTGCACTCGTGTAGTTCGACAAGACGAAGCTATTGCACGCGGTTTCATCGGCCTACGACAATGTGTACTCAAGTTATATGCCATCATATCGAACACGAATAACAACTTATATGATTGAGTTTTTCGTGAGCTGTTGTCGCAAAGAAAACGATGTTGCATCAGTTTCCTTGGTTATTCGTCGTGCTGAAACCGAATATGATGCCAGATTTTGTCTACGTGCAGCCAAAAAAAAGTGATTCCCACGATGTCGTAAAAACACATGTGTATAATCGACTTTTTCTCGAAGACAAATTGTTCGCACGCAAACTTCGCGCATTGCACTCTTGTAGTTCGACAAGACGAAGCTATTGCATGCGGTTTCATCGGCCTACGACAATGTGTACTCAAGTTATATGCCATCATCTCGAACACGAATATCAACTTCTATGATTGAGTTTTTCGTGAGCTGTGGTCGCAAAGAAAACGATGTTGCATCAGTTTGCTTGGTTATTCGACGTGCTGAAACCGAATATGGTGCCAGATTTTGTCTACGTGCAGCCAAAAAAAAGTGATTCCCACGATGTCGTAAAAACGCATATGTATAATCGACTTTTTCTCGAAGACAAATTGTTCGCACGCAAACTTCGCGCATTGCACTCGTGTAGTTCGACAAGACGAAGCTATTGCACGCGGTTTCATCGGCCTACGACAATGTGTACTCAAGTTATATGCCATCATCTCGAACACGAATATCAACTTCAATGATTGAGTTTTTCGTGAGCTGTGGTCGCAAAGAAAACGATGTTGCATCAGTTTGCTTGGTTATTCGTCGTGCTGAAACCGAATATGATGCCAGATTTTGTCTACGTGCAGCCAAAAAAAAGTGATTCCCACGATGTCGTAAAAACACATGTGTATAATCGACTTTTTCTCGAAGACAAATTGTTCGCACGCAAACTTCGCGCATTGCACTCGTGTAGTTCGACAAGACGAAGCTATTGCATGCGGTTTCATCGGCCTACGACAATGTGTACTCAAGTTATATGCCATCATCTCGAACACGAATATCAACTTCAATGATTGAGTTTTTCGTGAGCTGTGGTCGCAAAGAAAACGATGTTGCATCAGTTTGCTTGGTTATTCGTCGTGCTGAAACCGAATATGATGCCAGATTTTGTCTACGTGCAGCCAAAAAAAAGTGATTCCCACGATGTCGTAAAAACACATGTGTATAATCGACTTTTTCTCGAAGACAAATTGTTCGCACGCAAACTTCGCGCATTGCACTCGTGTAGTTCGACAAGACGAAGCTATTGCACGCGGTTTCATCGGCCTACGACAATGTGTACTCAAGTTATATGCCATCATATCGAACACGAATATCAACTTCTATGATTGAGTTTTTCGTGAGCTGTGGTCGCAAAGAAAACGATGTTGCATCAGTTTCCTTGGTTATTCGACGTGCTGAAACCGAATATAATGCCAGACTTTGTCTACGTGCAGCCAAAAAAAAGTGATTCCCACGATGTCGTAAAAACGCATATGTATAATCGACTTTTTCTCGAAGACAAATTGTTCGCACGCAAACTTCGCGCATTGCACTCGTGTAGTTCGACAAGACGAAGCTATTGCACGCGGTTTCATCGGCCTACGACAATGTGTACTCAAGTTAGATGCCATCATATCGAACACGAATATCAACTTCTATGATTGAGTTTTTCGTGAGCTGTGGTCGCAAAGAAAACGATGTTGCATCAGTTTCCTTGGTTATTCGACGTGCTGAAACCGAATATAATGCCAGACTTTGTGTACGTGCAGCCAAAAAAAAGTGATTCCCACGATGTCGTAAAAACGCATATGTATAATCGACTTTTTCTCGAAGACAAATTGTTCGCACGCAAACTTCGCGCATTGCACTCGTGTAGTTCGACAAGACGAAGCTATTGCACGCGGTTTCATCGGCCTACGACAATGTGTACTCAAGTTATATGCCATCATCTCGAACACGAATATCAACTTCAATGATTGAGTTTTTCGTGAGCTGTGGTCGCAAAGAAAACGATGTTGCATCAGTTTGCTTGGTTATTCGTCGTGCTGAAACCGAATATGATGCCAGATTTTGTCTACGTGCAGCCAAAAAAAAGTGATTCCCACGATGTCGTAAAAACACATGTGTATAATCGACTTTTTCTCGAAGACAAATTGTTCGCACGCAAAGTTCGCGCATTGCACTCGTGTAGTTCGACAAGACGAAGCTATTGCACGCGGTTTCATCGGCCTACGACAATGTGTACTCAAGTTATATGCCATCATATCGAACACGAATATCAACTTCTATGATTGAGTTTTTCGTGAGCTGTGGTCCCAAAGAAAACGATGTTGCATCAGTTTCCTTGGTTATTCGACGTGCTGAAACCGAATATAATGCCAGACTTTGTCTACGTGCAGCCAAAAAAAAGTGATTCCCACGATGTCGTAAAAACGCATATGTATAATCGACTTTTTCTCGAAGACAAATTGTTCGCACGCAAACTTCGCGCATTGCACTCGTGTAGTTCGACAAGACGAAGCTATTGCACGCGGTTTCATCGGCCTACGACAATGTGTACTCAAGTTAGATGCCATCATATCGAACGCGAATATCAACTTCTATGATTGAGTTTTTCGTGAGCTGTGGTCGCAAAGAAAACGATGTTGCATCAGTTTCCTTGGTTATTCGACGTGCTGAAACCGAATATAATGCCAGACTTTGTGTACGTGCAGCCAAAAAAAAGTGATTCCCACGATGTCGTAAAAACGCATATGTATAATCGACTTTTTCTCGAAGACAAATTGTTCGCACGCAAACTTCGCGCATTGCACTCGTGTAGTTCGACAAGACGAAGCTATTGCACGCGGTTTCATCGGCCTACGACAATGTGTACTCAAGTTATATGCCATCATCTCGAACACGAATATCAACTTCAATGATTGAGTTTTTCGTGAGCTGTGGTCGCAAAGAAAACGATGTTGCATCAGTTTGCTTGGTTATTCGTCGTGCTGAAACCGAATATGATGCCAGATTTTGTCTACGTGCAGCCAAAAAAAAGTGATTCCCACGATGTCGTAAAAACACATGTGTATAATCGACTTTTTCTCGAAGACAAATTGTTCGCACGCAAACTTCGCGCATTGCACTCATGTAGTTCGACAAGACGAAGCTATTGCATGCGGTTTCATCGGCCTACGACAATGTGTACTCAAGTTATATGCCATCATCTCGAACACGAATATCAACTTCAATGATTGAGTTTTTCGTGAGCTGTGGTCGCAAAGAAAACGATGTTGCATCAGTTTGCTTGGTTATTCGTCGTGCTGAAACCGAATATGATGCCAGATTTTGTCTACGTGCAGCCAAAAAAAAGTGATTCCCACGATGTCGTAAAAACACATGTGTATAATCGACTTTTTCTCGAAGACAAATTGTTCGCACGCAAACTTCGCGCATTGCACTCGTGTAGTTCGACAAGACGAAGCTATTGCACGCGGTTTCATCGGCCTACGACAATGTGTACTCAAGTTATATGCCATCATATCGAACACGAATATCAACTTCTATGATTGAGTTTTTCGTGAGCTGTGGTCGCAAAGAAAACGATGTTGCATCAGTTTCCTTGGTTATTCGACGTGCTGAAACCGAATATAATGCCAGACTTTGTCTACGTGCAGCCAAAAAAAAGTGATTCCCACGATGTCGTAAAAACGCATATGTATAATCGACTTTTTCTCGAAGACAAATTGTTCGCACGCAAACTTCGCGCATTGCACTCGTGTAGTTCGACAAGACGAAGCTATTGCACGCGGTTTCATCGGCCTACGACAATGTGTACTCAAGTTAGATGCCATCATATCAAACACGAATATCAACTTCTATGATTGAGTTTTTCGTGAGCTGTGGTCGCAAAGAAAACGATGTTGCATCAGTTTCCTTGGTTATTCGACGTGCTGAAACCGAATATAATGCCAGACTTTGTGTACGTGCAGCCAAAAAAAAGTGATTCCCACGATGTCGTAAAAACGCATATGTATAATCGACTTTTTCTCGAAGACAAATTGTTCGCACGCAAACTTCGCGCATTGTACTCGTGTAGTTCGACAAGACGAAGCTATTGCACGCGGTTTCATCGGCCTACGACAATGTGTACTCAAGTTATATGCCATCATCTCGAACACGAATATCAACTTCAATGATTGAGTTTTTCGTGAGCTGTTGTCGCAAAGAAAACGATGTTGCATCAGTTTGCTTGGTTATTCGTCGTGCTGAAACCGAATATGATGCCAGATTTTGTCTACGTGCAGCCAAAAAAAAGTGATTCCCACGATGTCGTAAAAACACATGTGTATAATCGACTTTTTCTCGAAGACAAATTGTTCGCACGCAAACTTCGCGCATTGCACTCGTGTAGTTCGACAAGACGAAGCTATTGCATGCGGTTTCATCGGCCTACGACAATGTGTACTCAAGTTATATGCCATCATCTCGAACACGAATATCAGCTTCAATGATTGAGTTTTTCGTGAGCTGTGGTCGCAAAGAAAACGATGTTGCATCAGTTTGCTTGGTTATTCGTCGTGCTGAAACCGAATATGATGCCAGATTTTGTCTACGTGCAGCCAAAAAGAAGTGATTCCCACGATGTCGTAAAAACACATGTGTATAATCGACTTTTTCTCGAAGACAAATTGTTCGCACGCAAACTTCGCGCATTGCACTCGTGTAGTTCGACAAGACGAAGCTATTGCATGCGGTTTCATCGGCCTACGACAATGTGTACTCAAGTTATATGCCATCATCTCGAACACGAATATCAACTTCAATGATTGAGTTTTTCGTGAGCTGTGGTCGCAAAGAAAACGATGTTGCATCAGTTTGCTTGGTTATTCGTCGTGCTGAAACCGAATATGATGCCAGATTTTGTCTACGTGCAGCCAAAAAAAAGTGATTCCCACGATGTCGTAAAAACACATGTGTATAATCGACTTTTTCTCGAAGACAAATTGTTCGCACGCAAACTTCGCGCATTGCACTCGTGTAGTTCGACAAGACGAAGCTATTGCACGCGGTTTCATCGGCCTACGACAATGTGTACTCAAGTTATATGCCATCATATCGAACACGAATATCAACTTCTATGATTGAGTTTTTCGTGAGCTGTGGTCGCAAAGAAAACGATGTTGCATCAGTTTCCTTGGTTATTCGACGTGCTGAAACCGAATATAATGCCAGACTTTGTCTACGTGCAGCCAAAAAAAAGTGATTCCCACGATGTCGTAAAAACGCATATGTATAATCGACTTTTTCTCGAAGACAAATTGTTCGCACGCAAACTTCGCGCATTGCACTCGTGTAGTTCGACAAGACGAAGCTATTGCATGCGGTTTCATCGGCCTACGACAATGTGTACTCAAGTTATATGCCATCATCTCGAACACGAATATCAACTTCAATGATTGAGTTTTTCGTGAGCTGTGGTCGCAAAGAAAACGATGTTGCATCAGTTTGCTTGGTTATTCGTCGTGCTGAAACCGAATATGATGCCAGATTTTGTCTACGTGCAGCCAAAAAAAAGTGATTCCCACGATGTCGTAAAAACACATGTGTATAATCGACTTTTTCTCGAAGACAAATTGTTCGCACGCAAACTTCGCGCATTGCACTCGTGTAGTTCGACAAGACGAAGCTATTGCACGCGGTTTCATCGGCCTACGACAATGTGTACTCAAGTTATATGCCATCATCTCGAACACGACTATCAACTTCAATGATTGAGTTTTTCGTGAGCTGTGGTCGCAAAGAAAACGATGTTGCATCAGTTTCCTTGGTTATTCGACGTGCTGAAACCGAATATGGTGCCAGATTTTGTCTACGTGCAGCCAAAAAAAAGTGATTCCCACGATGTCGTAAAAACGCATATGTATAATCGACTTTTTCTCGAAGACAAATTGTTCGCACGCAAACTTCGCGCATTGCACTCGTGTAGTTCGACAAGACGAAGCTATTGCACGCGGTTTCATCGGCCTACGACAATGTGTACTCAAGTTATATGCCATCATATCGAACACGAATATCAACTTATATGATTGAGTTTTTCGTGAGCTGTCGTCGCAAAGAAAACGATGTTGCATCAGTTTCCTTGGTTATTCGTCGTGCTGAAACCGAATATGATGCCAGATTTTGTCTACGTGCAGCCAAAAAAAAGTGATTCCCACGATGTCGTAAAAACACATGTGTATAATCGACTTTTTCTCGAAGACAAATTGTTCGCACGCAAACTTCGCGCATTGCACTCGTGTAGTTCGACAAGACGAAGCTATTGCATGCGGTTTCATCGGCCTACGACAATGTGTACTCAAGTTATATGCCATCATCTCGAACACGAATATCAACTTCTATGATTGAGTTTTTCGTGAGCTGTGGTCGCAAAGAAAACGATGTTGCATCAGTTTGCTTGGTTATTCGACGTGCTGAAACCGAATATGGTGCCAGATTTTGTCTACGTGCAGCCAAAAAAAAGTGATTCCCACGATGTCGTAAAAACGCATATGTATAATCGACTTTTTCTCGAAGACAAATTGTTCGCACGCAAACTTCGCGCATTGCACTCGTGTAGTTCGACAAGACGAAGCTATTGCACGCGGTTTCATCGGCCTACGACAATGTGTACTCAAGTTATATGCCATCATCTCGAACACGAATATCAACTTCAATGATTGAGTTTTTCGTGAGCTGTGGTCGCAAAGAAAACGATGTTGCATCAGTTTGCTTGGTTATTCGTCGTGCTGAAACCGAATATGATGCCAGATTTTGTCTACGTGCAGCCAAAAAAAAGTGATTCCCACGATGTCGTAAAAACACATGTGTATAATCGACTTTTTCTCGAAGACAAATTGTTCGCACGCAAACTTCGCGCATTGCACTCGTGTAGTTCGACAAGACGAAGCTATTGCATGCGGTTTCATCGGCCTACGACAATGTGTACTCAAGTTATATGCCATCATCTCGAACACGAATATCAACTTCAATGATTGAGTTTTTCGTGAGCTGTGGTCGCAAAGAAAACGATGTTGCATCAGTTTGCTTGGTTATTCGTCGTGCTGAAACCGAATATGATGCCAGATTTTGTCTACGTGCAGCCAAAAAAAAGTGATTCCCACGATGTCGTAAAAACACATGTGTATAATCGACTTTTTCTCGAAGACAAATTGTTCGCACGCAAACTTCGCGCATTGCACTCGTGTAGTTCGACAAGACGAAGCTATTGCACGCGGTTTCATCGGCCTACGACAATGTGTACTCAAGTTATATGCCATCATATCGAACACGAATATCAACTTCTATGATTGAGTTTTTCGTGAGCTGTGGTCGCAAAGAAAACGATGTTGCATCAGTTTCCTTGGTTATTCGACGTGCTGAAACCGAATATAATGCCAGACTTTGTCTACGTGCAGCCAAAAAAAAGTGATTCCCACGATGTCGTAAAAACGCATATGTATAATCGACTTTTTCTCGAAGACAAATTGTTCGCACGCAAACTTCGCGCATTGCACTCGTGTAGTTCGACAAGACGAAGCTATTGCACGCGGTTTCATCGGCCTACGACAATGTGTACTCAAGTTAGATGCCATCATATCGAACACGAATATCAACTTCTATGATTGAGTTTTTCGTGAGCTGTGGTCGCAAAGAAAACGATGTTGCATCAGTTTCCTTGGTTATTCGACGTGCTGAAACCGAATATAATGCCAGACTTTGTGTACGTGCAGCCAAAAAAAAGTGATTCCCACGATGTCGTAAAAACGCATATGTATAATCGACTTTTTCTCGAAGACAAATTGTTCGCACGCAAACTTCGCGCATTGCACTCGTGTAGTTCGACAAGACGAAGCTATTGCACGCGGTTTCATCGGCCTACGACAATGTGTACTCAAGTTATATGCCATCATCTCGAACACGAATATCAACTTCAATGATTGAGTTTTTCGTGAGCTGTGGTCGCAAAGAAAACGATGTTGCATCAGTTTGCTTGGTTATTCGTCGTGCTGAAACCGAATATGATGCCAGATTTTGTCTACGTGCAGCCAAAAAAAAGTGATTCCCACGATGTCGTAAAAACACATGTGTATAATCGACTTTTTCTCGAAGACAAATTGTTCGCACGCAAAGTTCGCGCATTGCACTCGTGTAGTTCGACAAGACGAAGCTATTGCACGCGGTTTCATCGGCCTACGACAATGTGTACTCAAGTTATATGCCATCATATCGAACACGAATATCAACTTCTATGATTGAGTTTTTCGTGAGCTGTGGTCGCAAAGAAAACGATGTTGCATCAGTTTCCTTGGTTATTCGACGTGCTGAAACCGAATATAATGCCAGACTTTGTCTACGTGCAGCCAAAAAAAAGTGATTCCCACGATGTCGTAAAAACGCATATGTATAATCGACTTTTTCTCGAAGACAAATTGTTCGCACGCAAACTTCGCGCATTGCACTCGTGTAGTTCGACAAGACGAAGCTATTGCACGCGGTTTCATCGGCCTACGACAATGTGTACTCAAGTTAGATGCCATCATATCGAACACGAATATCAACTTCTATGATTGAGTTTTTCGTGAGCTGTGGTCGCAAAGAAAACGATGTTGCATCAGTTTCCTTGGTTATTCGACGTGCTGAAACCGAATATAATGCCAGACTTTGTGTACGTGCAGCCAAAAAAAAGTGATTCCCACGATGTCGTAAAAACGCATATGTATAATCGACTTTTTCTCGAAGACAAATTGTTCGCACGCAAACTTCGCGCATTGCACTCGTGTAGTTCGACAAGACGAAGCTATTGCACGCGGTTTCATCGGCCTACGACAATGTGTACTCAAGTTATATGCCATCATCTCGAACACGAATATCAACTTCAATGATTGAGTTTTTCGTGAGCTGTGGTCGCAAAGAAAACGATGTTGCATCAGTTTGCTTGGTTATTCGTCGTGCTGAAACCGAATATGATGCCAGATTTTGTCTACGTGCAGCCAAAAAAAAGTGATTCCCACGATGTCGTAAAAACACATGTGTATAATCGACTTTTTCTCGAAGACAAATTGTTCGCACGCAAACTTCGCGCATTGCACTCATGTAGTTCGACAAGACGAAGCTATTGCATGCGGTTTCATCGGCCTACGACAATGTGTACTCAAGTTATATGCCATCATCTCGAACACGAATATCAACTTCAATGATTGAGTTTTTCGTGAGCTGTGGTCGCAAAGAAAACGATGTTGCATCAGTTTGCTTGGTTATTCGTCGTGCTGAAACCGAATATGATGCCAGATTTTGTCTACGTGCAGCCAAAAAAAAGTGATTCCCACGATGTCGTAAAAACACATGTGTATAATCGACTTTTTCTCGAAGACAAATTGTTCGCACGCAAACTTCGCGCATTGCACTCGTGTAGTTCGACAAGACGAAGCTATTGCACGCGGTTTCATCGGCCTACGACAATGTGTACTCAAGTTATATGCCATCATATCGAACACGAATATCAACTTCTATGATTGAGTTTTTCGTGAGCTGTGGTCGCAAAGAAAACGATGTTGCATCAGTTTCCTTGGTTATTCGACGTGCTGAAACCGAATATAATGCCAGACTTTGTCTACGTGCAGCCAAAAAAAGTGATTCCCACGATGTCGTAAAAACGCATATGTATAATCGACTTTTTCTCGAAGACAAATTGTTCGCACGCAAACTTCGCGCATTGCACTCGTGTAGTTCGACAAGACGAAGCTATTGCACGCGGTTTCATCGGCCTACGACAATGTGTACTCAAGTTAGATGCCATCATATCAAACACGAATATCAACTTCTATGATTGAGTTTTTCGTGAGCTGTGGTCGCAAAGAAAACGATGTTGCATCAGTTTCCTTGGTTATTCGACGTGCTGAAACCGAATATAATGCCAGACTTTGTGTACGTGCAGCCAAAAAAAAGTGATTCCCACGATGTCGTAAAAACGCATATGTATAATCGACTTTTTCTCGAAGACAAATTGTTCGCACGCAAACTTCGCGCATTGTACTCGTGTAGTTCGACAAGACGAAGCTATTGCACGCGGTTTCATCGGCCTACGACAATGTGTACTCAAGTTATATGCCATCATCTCGAACACGAATATCAACTTCAATGATTGAGTTTTTCGTGAGCTGTGGTCGCAAAGAAAACGATGTTGCATCAGTTTGCTTGGTTATTCGTCGTGCTGAAACCGAATATGATGCCAGATTTTGTCTACGTGCAGCCAAAAAAAAGTGATTCCCACGATGTCGTAAAAACACATGTGTATAATCGACTTTTTCTCGAAGACAAATTGTTCGCACGCAAACTTCGCGCATTGCACTCGTGTAGTTCGACAAGACGAAGCTATTGCATGCGGTTTCATCGGCCTACGACAATGTGTACTCAAGTTATATGCCATCATCTCGAACACGAATATCAGCTTCAATGATTGAGTTTTTCGTGAGCTGTGGTCGCAAAGAAAACGATGTTGCATCAGTTTGCTTGGTTATTCGTCGTGCTGAAACCGAATATGATGCCAGATTTTGTCTACGTGCAGCCAAAAAGAAGTGATTCCCACGATGTCGTAAAAACACATGTGTATAATCGACTTTTTCTCGAAGACAAATTGTTCGCACGCAAACTTCGCGCATTGCACTCGTGTAGTTCGACAAGACGAAGCTATTGCATGCGGTTTCATCGGCCTACGACAATGTGTACTCAAGTTATATGCCATCATCTCGAACACGAATATCAACTTCAATGATTGAGTTTTTCGTGAGCTGTGGTCGCAAAGAAAACGATGTTGCATCAGTTTGCTTGGTTATTCGTCGTGCTGAAACCGAATATGATGCCAGATTTTGTCTACGTGCAGCCAAAAAAAAGTGATTCCCACGATGTCGTAAAAACACATGTGTATAATCGACTTTTTCTCGAAGACAAATTGTTCGCACGCAAACTTCGCGCATTGCACTCGTGTAGTTCGACAAGACGAAGCTATTGCACGCGGTTTCATCGGCCTACGACAATGTGTACTCAAGTTATATGCCATCATATCGAACACGAATATCAACTTCTATGATTGAGTTTTTCGTGAGCTGTGGTCGCAAAGAAAACGATGTTGCATCAGTTTCCTTGGTTATTCGACGTGCTGAAACCGAATATAATGCCAGACTTTGTCTACGTGCAGCCAAAAAAAAGTGATTCCCACGATGTCGTAAAAACGCATATGTATAATCGACTTTTTCTCGAAGACAAATTGTTCGCACGCAAACTTCGCGCATTGCACTCGTGTAGTTCGACAAGACGAAGCTATTGCACGCGGTTTCATCGGCCTACGACAATGTGTACTCAAGTTAGATGCCATCATATCAAACACGAATATCAACTTCTATGATTGAGTTTTTCGTGAGCTGTGGTCGCAAAGAAAACGATGTTGCATCAGTTTCCTTGGTTATTCGACGTGCTGAAACCGAATATAATGCCAGACTTTGTGTACGTGCAGCCAAAAAAAAGTGATTCCCACGATGTCGTAAAAACGCATATGTATAATCGACTTTTTCTCGAAGACAAATTGTTCGCACGCAAACTTCGCGCATTGTACTCGTGTAGTTCGACAAGACGAAGCTATTGCACGCGGTTTCATCGGCCTACGACAATGTGTACTCAAGTTATATGCCATCATCTCGAACACGAATATCAACTTCAATGATTGAGTTTTTCGTGAGCTGTGGTCGCAAAGAAAACGATGTTGCATCAGTTTGCTTGGTTATTCGTCGTGCTGAAACCGAATATGATGCCAGATTTTGTCTACGTGCAGCCAAAAAAAAGTGATTCCCACGATGTCGTAAAAACACATGTGTATAATCGACTTTTTCTCGAAGACAAATTGTTCGCACGCAAACTTCGCGCATTGCACTCGTGTAGTTCGACAAGACGAAGCTATTGCATGCGGTTTCATCGGCCTACGACAATGTGTACTCAAGTTATATGCCATCATCTCGAACACGAATATCAGCTTCAATGATTGAGTTTTTCGTGAGCTGTGGTCGCAAAGAAAACGATGTTGCATCAGTTTGCTTGGTTATTCGTCGTGCTGAAACCGAATATGATGCCAGATTTTGTCTACGTGCAGCCAAAAAAAAGTGATTCCCACGATGTCGTAAAAACACATGTGTATAATCGACTTTTTCTCGAAGACAAATTGTTCGCACGCAAACTTCGCGCATTGCACTCGTGTAGTTCGACAAGACGAAGCTATTGCATGCGGTTTCATCGGCCTACGACAATGTGTACTCAAGTTATATGCCATCATCTCGAACACGAATATCAACTTCAATGATTGAGTTTTTCGTGAGCTGTGGTCGCAAAGAAAACGATGTTGCATCAGTTTGCTTGGTTATTCGTCGTGCTGAAACCGAATATGATGCCAGATTTTGTCTACGTGCAGCCAAAAAAAAGTGATTCCCACGATGTCGTAAAAACACATGTGTATAATCGACTTTTTCTCGAAGACAAATTGTTCGCACGCAAACTTCGCGCATTGCACTCGTGTAGTTCGACAAGACGAAGCTATTGCACGCGGTTTCATCGGCCTACGACAATGTGTACTCAAGTTATATGCCATCATCTCGAACACGACTATCAACTTCAATGATTGAGTTTTTCGTGAGCTGTGGTCGCAAAGAAAACGATGTTGCATCAGTTTCCTTGGTTATTCGACGTGCTGAAACCGAATATGGTGCCAGATTTTGTCTACGTGCAGCCAAAAAAAAGTGATTCCCACGATGTCGTAAAAACGCATATGTATAATCGACTTTTTCTCGAAGACAAATTGTTCGCACGCAAACTTCGCGCATTGCACTCGTGTAGTTCGACAAGACGAAGCTATTGCACGCGGTTTCATCGGCCTACGACAATGTGTACTCAAGTTATATGCCATCATATCGAACACGAATATCAACTTATATGATTGAGTTTTTCGTGAGCTGTCGTCGCAAAGAAAACGATGTTGCATCAGTTTCCTTGGTTATTCGTCGTGCTGAAACCGAATATGATGCCAGATTTTGTCTACGTGCAGCCAAAAAAAAGTGATTCCCACGATGTCGTAAAAACACATGTGTATAATCGACTTTTTCTCGAAGACAAATTGTTCGCACGCAAACTTCGCGCATTGCACTCGTGTAGTTCGACAAGACGAAGCTATTGCATGCGGTTTCATCGGCCTACGACAATGTGTACTCAAGTTATATGCCATCATCTCGAACACGAATATCAACTTCTATGATTGAGTTTTTCGTGAGCTGTGGTCGCAAAGAAAACGATGTTGCATCAGTTTGCTTGGTTATTCGACGTGCTGAAACCGAATATGGTGCCAGATTTTGTCTACGTGCAGCCAAAAAAAAGTGATTCCCACGATGTCGTAAAAACGCATATGTATAATCGACTTTTTCTCGAAGACAAATTGTTCGCACGCAAACTTCGCGCATTGCACTCGTGTAGTTCGACAAGACGAAGCTATTGCACGCGGTTTCATCGGCCTACGACAATGTGTACTCAAGTTATATGCCATCATCTCGAACACGAATATCAACTTCAATGATTGAGTTTTTCGTGAGCTGTGGTCGCAAAGAAAACGATGTTGCATCAGTTTGCTTGGTTATTCGTCGTGCTGAAACCGAATATGATGCCAGATTTTGTCTACGTGCAGCCAAAAAAAAGTGATTCCCACGATGTCGTAAAAACACATGTGTATAATCGACTTTTTCTCGAAGACAAATTGTTCGCACGCAAACTTCGCGCATTGCACTCGTGTAGTTCGACAAGACGAAGCTATTGCATGCGGTTTCATCGGCCTACGACAATGTGTACTCAAGTTATATGCCATCATATCGAACACGAATATCAACTTCTATGATTGAGTTTTTCGTGAGCTGTGGTCGCAAAGAAAACGATGTTGCATCAGTTTCCTTGGTTATTCGACGTGCTGAAACCGAATATGATGCCAGACTTTGTCTACGTGCAGCCAAAAAAAAGTGATTCCCACGATGTCCTAAAAACGCATATGTATAATCGACTTTTTCTCGAAGACAAATTGTTCGCACGCAAACTTCGCGAGTTGCACTCGTGTAGTTCGACAAGACGAAGCTATTGCACGCGGTTTCATCGGCCTACGACAATGTGTACTCAAGTTATATGCCATCATCTCGAACACGACTATCAACTTCAATGATTGAGTTTTTCGTGAGCTGTGGTCGCAAAGAAAACGATGTTGCATCAGTTTGCTTGGTTATTCGTCGTGCTGAAACCGAATATGATGCCAGATTTTGTCTACGTGCAGCCAAAAAAAAGTGATTCCCACGATGTCGTAAAAACACATGTGTATAATCGACTTTTTCTCGAAGACAAATTGTTCGCACGCAAACTTCGCGCATTGCACTCGTGTAGTTCGACAAGACGAAGCTATTGCATGCGGTTTCATCGGCCTACGACAATGTGTACTCAAGTTATATGCCATCATATCGAACACGAATATCAACTTCTATGATTGAGTTTTTCGTGAGCTGTGGTCGCAAAGAAAACGATGTTGCATCAGTTTCCTTGGTTATTCGACGTGCTGAAACCGAATATGATGCCAGACTTTGTCTACGTGCAGCCAAAAAAAAGTGATTCCCACGATGTCCTAAAAACGCATATGTATAATCGACTTTTTCTCGAAGACAAATTGTTCGCACGCAAACTTCGCGAGTTGCACTCGTGTAGTTCGACAAGACGAAGCTATTGCACGCGGTTTCATCGGCCTACGACAATGTGTACTCAAGTTATATGCCATCATCTCGAACACGACTATCAACTTCAATGATTGAGTTTTTCGTGAGCTGTGGTCGCAAAGAAAACGATGTTGCATCAGTTTCCTTGGTTATTCGACGTGCTGAAACCGAATATGGTGCCAGATTTTGTCTACGTGCAGCCAAAAAAAAGTGATTCCCACGATGTCGTAAAAACGCATATGTATAATCGACTTTTTCTCGAAGACAAATTGTTCGCACGCAAACTTCGCGCATTGCACTCGTGTAGTTCGACAAGACGAAGCTATTGCACGCGGTTTCATCGGCCTACGACAATGTGTACTCAAGTTATATGCCATCATATCGAACACGAATATCAACTTATATGATTGAGTTTTTCGTGAGCTGTTGTCGCAAAGAAAACGATGTTGCATCAGTTTCCTTGGTTATTCGTCGTGCTGAAACCGAATATGATGCCAGATTTTGTCTACGTGCAGCCAAAAAAAAGTGATTCCCACGATGTCGTAAAAACACATGTGTATAATCGACTTTTTCTCGAAGACAAATTGTTCGCACGCAAACTTCGCGCATTGCACTCGTGTAGTTCGACAAGACGAAGCTATTGCATGCGGTTTCATCGGCCTACGACAATGTGTACTCAAGTTATATGCCATCATCTCGAACACGAATATCAACTTCTATGATTGAGTTTTTCGTGAGCTGTGGTCGCAAAGAAAACGATGTTGCATCAGTTTGCTTGGTTATTCGACGTGCTGAAACCGAATATGGTGCCAGATTTTGTCTACGTGCAGCCAAAAAAAAGTGATTCCCACGATGTCGTAAAAACGCATATGTATAATCGACTTTTTCTCGAAGACAAATTGTTCGCACGCAAACTTCGCGCATTGCACTCGTGTAGTTCGACAAGACGAAGCTATTGCACGCGGTTTCATCGGCCTACGACAATGTGTACTCAAGTTATATGCCATCATCTCGAACACGAATATCAACTTCAATGATTGAGTTTTTCGTGAGCTGTGGTCGCAAAGAAAACGATGTTGCATCAGTTTGCTTGGTTATTCGTCGTGCTGAAACCGAATATGATACCAGATTTTGTCTACGTGCAGCCAAAAAAAAGTGATTCCCACGATGTCGTAAAAACACATGTGTATAATCGACTTTTTCTCGAAGACAAATTGTTCGCACGCAAACTTCGCGCATTGCACTCGTGTAGTTCGACAAGACGAAGCTATTGCATGCGGTTTCATCGGCCTACGACAATGTGTACTCAAGTTATATGCCATCATATCGAACACGAATATCAACTTCTATGATTGAGTTTTTCGTGAGCTGTGGTCGCAAAGAAAACGATGTTGCATCAGTTTCCTTGGTTATTCGACGTGCTGAAACCGAATATAATGCCAGACTTTGTCTACGTGCAGCCAAAAAAAAGTGATTCCCACGATGTCGTAAAAACGCATATGTATAATCGACTTTTTCTCGAAGACAAATTGTTCGCACGCAAACTTCGCGCATTGCACTCGTGTAGTTCGACAAGACGAAGCTATTGCACGCGGTTTCATCGGCCTACGACAATGTGTACTCAAGTTATATGCCATCATCTCGAACACGAATATCAACTTCAATGATGGAGTTTTTCGTGAGCTGTGGTCGCAAAGAAAACGATGTTGCATCAGTTTGCTTGGTTATTCGACGTGCTGAAACCGAATATGGTGCCAGATTTTGTCTACGTGCAGCCAATAAAAAGTGATTCCCACGATGTCGTAAAAACGCATATGTATAATCGACTTTTTCTCGAAGACAAATTGTTCGCACGCAAACTTCGCGCATTGCACTCGTGTAGTTCGACAAGACGAAGCTATTGCACGCGGTTTCATCGGCCTACGACAATGTGTACTCAAGTTAGATGCCATCATATCGAACACGAATATCAACTTCTATGATTGAGTTTTTCGTGAGCTGTGGTCGCAAAGAAAACGATGTTGCATCAGTTTCCTTGGTTATTCGACGTGCTGAAACCGAATATAATGCCAGACTTTGTCTACGTGCAGCCAAAAAAAAGTGATTCCCACGATGTCGTAAAAACGCATATGTATAATCGACTTTTTCTCGAAGACAAATTGTTCGCACGCAAACTTCGCGCATTGCACTCGTGTAGTTCGACAAGACGAAGCTATTGCACGCGGTTTCATCGGCCTACGACAATGTGTACTCAAGTTATATGCCATCATCTCGAACACGAATATCAACTTCAATGATTGAGTTTTTCGTGAGCTGTGGTCGCAAAGAAAACGATGTTGCATCAGTTTGCTTGGTTATTCGTCGTGCTGAAACCGAATATGATGCCAGATTTTGTCTACGTGCAGCCAAAAAAAAGTGATTCCCACGATGTCGTAAAAACACATGTGTATAATCGACTTTTTCTCGAAGACAAATTGTTCGCACGCAAACTTCGCGCATTGCACTCGTGTAGTTCGACAAGACGAAGCTATTGCATGCGGTTTCATCGGCCTACGACAATGTGTACTCAAGTTATATGCCATCATATCGAACACGAATATCAACTTCTATGATTGAGTTTTTCGTGAGCTGTGGTCGCAAAGAAAACGATGTTGCATCAGTTTCCTTGGTTATTCGACGTGCTGAAACCGAATATAATGCCAGACTTTGTCTACGTGCAGCCAAAAAAAAGTGATTCCCACGATGTCGTAAAAACGCATATGTATAATCGACTTTTTCTCGAAGACAAATTGTTCGCACGCAAACTTCGCGCATTGCACTCGTGTAGTTCGACAAGACGAAGCTATTGCACGCGGTTTCATCGGCCTACGACAATGTGTACTCAAGTTATATGCCATCATCTCGAACACGAATATCAACTTCAATGATGGAGTTTTTCGTGAGCTGTGGTCGCAAAGAAAACGATGTTGCATCAGTTTGCTTGGTTATTCGTCGTGCTGAAACCGAATATGATGCCAGATTTTGTCTACGTGCAGCCAAAAAAAAGTGATTCCCACGATGTCGTAAAAACACATGTGTATAATCGACTTTTTCTCGAAGACAAATTGTTCGCACGCAAACTTCGCGCATTGCACTCGTGTAGTTCGACAAGACGAAGCTATTGCATGCGGTTTCATCGGCCTACGACAATGTGTACTCAAGTTATATGCCATCATCTCGAACACGAATATCAACTTCAATGATTGAGTTTTTCGTGAGCTGTGGTCGCAAAGAAAACGATGTTGCATCAGTTTGCTTGGTTATTCGTCGTGCTGAAACCGAATATGATGCCAGATTTTGTCTACGTGCAGCCAAAAAAAAGTGATTCCCACGATGTCGTAAAAACACATGTGTATAATCGACTTTTTCTCGAAGACAAATTGTTCGCACGCAAACTTCGCGCATTGCACTCGTGTAGTTCGACAAGACGAAGCTATTGCACGCGGTTTCATCGGCCTACGACAATGTGTACTCAAGTTATATGCCATCATATCGAACACGAATATCAACTTCTATGATTGAGTTTTTCGTGAGCTGTGGTCGCAAAGAAAACGATGTTGCATCAGTTTCCTTGGTTATTCGACGTGCTGAAACCGAATATGATGCCAGACTTTGTCTACGTGCAGCCAAAAAAAAGTGATTCCCACGATGTCGTAAAAACGCATATGTATAATCGACTTTTTCTCGAAGACAAATTGTTCGCACGCAAACTTCGCGCATTGCACTCGTGTAGTTCGACAAGACGAAGCTATTGCACGCGGTTTCATCGGCCTACGACAATGTGTACTCAAGTTATATGCCATCATATCGAACACGAATATCAACTTATATGATTGAGTTTTTCGTGAGCTGTTGTCGCAAAGAAAACGATGTTGCATCAGTTTCCTTGGTTATTCGTCGTGCTGAAACCGAATATGATGCCAGATTTTGTCTACGTGCAGCCAAAAAAAAGTGATTCCCACGATGTCGTAAAAACACATGTGTATAATCGACTTTTTCTCGAAGACAAATTGTTCGCACGCAAACTTCGCGCATTGCACTCGTGTAGTTCGACAAGACGAAGCTATTGCATGCGGTTTCATCGGCCTACGACAATGTGTACTCAAGTTATATGCCATCATCTCGAACACGAATATCAACTTCTATGATTGAGTTTTTCGTGAGCTGTGGTCGCAAAGAAAACGATGTTGCATCAGTTTGCTTGGTTATTCGACGTGCTGAAACCGAATATGGTGCCAGATTTTGTCTACGTGCAGCCAAAAAAAAGTGATTCCCACGATGTCGTAAAAACGCATATGTATAATCGACTTTTTCTCGAAGACAAATTGTTCGCACGCAAACTTCGCGCATTGCACTCGTGTAGTTCGACAAGACGAAGCTATTGCATGCGGTTTCATCGGCCTACGACAATGTGTACTCAAGTTATATGCCATCATATCGAACACGAATATCAACTTCTATGATTGAGTTTTTCGTGAGCTGTGGTCGCAAAGAAAACGATGTTGCATCAGTTTCCTTGGTTATTCGACGTGCTGAAACCGAATATAATGCCAGACTTTGTCTACGTGCAGCCAAAAAAAAGTGATTCCCACGATGTCGTAAAAACGCATATGTATAATCGACTTTTTCTCGAAGACAAATTGTTCGCACGCAAACTTCGCGCATTGCACTCGTGTAGTTCGACAAGACGAAGCTATTGCACGCGGTTTCATCGGCCTACGACAATGTGTACTCAAGTTATATGCCATCATCTCGAACACGAATATCAACTTCAATGATGGAGTTTTTCGTGAGCTGTGGTCGCAAAGAAAACGATGTTGCATCAGTTTGCTTGGTTATTCGTCGTGCTGAAACCGAATATGATGCCAGATTTTGTCTACGTGCAGCCAAAAAAAAGTGATTCCCACGATGTCGTAAAAACACATGTGTATAATCGACTTTTTCTCGAAGACAAATTGTTCGCACGCAAACTTCGCGCATTGCACTCGTGTAGTTCGACAAGACGAAGCTATTGCATGCGGTTTCATCGGCCTACGACAATGTGTACTCAAGTTATATGCCATCATCTCGAACACGAATATCAACTTCAATGATTGAGTTTTTCGTGAGCTGTGGTCGCAAAGAAAACGATGTTGCATCAGTTTGCTTGGTTATTCGTCGTGCTGAAACCGAATATGATGCCAGATTTTGTCTACGTGCAGCCAAAAAAAAGTGATTCCCACGATGTCGTAAAAACACATGTGTATAATCGACTTTTTCTCGAAGACAAATTGTTCGCACGCAAACTTCGCGCATTGCACTCGTGTAGTTCGACAAGACGAAGCTATTGCACGCGGTTTCATCGGCCTACGACAATGTGTACTCAAGTTATATGCCATCATATCGAACACGAATATCAACTTCTATGATTGAGTTTTTCGTGAGCTGTGGTCGCAAAGAAAACGATGTTGCATCAGTTTCCTTGGTTATTCGACGTGCTGAAACCGAATATGATGCCAGACTTTGTCTACGTGCAGCCAAAAAAAAGTGATTCCCACGATGTCGTAAAAACGCATATGTATAATCGACTTTTTCTCGAAGACAAATTGTTCGCACGCAAACTTCGCGCATTGCACTCGTGTAGTTCGACAAGACGAAGCTATTGCACGCGGTTTCATCGGCCTACGACAATGTGTACTCAAGTTATATGCCATCATATCGAACACGAATATCAACTTATATGATTGAGTTTTTCGTGAGCTGTTGTCGCAAAGAAAACGATGTTGCATCAGTTTCCTTGGTTATTCGTCGTGCTGAAACCGAATATGATGCCAGATTTTGTCTACGTGCAGCCAAAAAAAAGTGATTCCCACGATGTCGTAAAAACACATGTGTATAATCGACTTTTTCTCGAAGACAAATTGTTCGCACGCAAACTTCGCGCATTGCACTCGTGTAGTTCGACAAGACGAAGCTATTGCATGCGGTTTCATCGGCCTACGACAATGTGTACTCAAGTTATATGCCATCATCTCGAACACGAATATCAACTTCTATGATTGAGTTTTTCGTGAGCTGTGGTCGCAAAGAAAACGATGTTGCATCAGTTTGCTTGGTTATTCGACGTGCTGAAACCGAATATGGTGCCAGATTTTGTCTACGTGCAGCCAAAAAAAAGTGATTCCCACGATGTCGTAAAAACGCATATGTATAATCGACTTTTTCTCGAAGACAAATTGTTCGCACGCAAACTTCGCGCATTGCACTCGTGTAGTTCGACAAGACGAAGCTATTGCACGCGGTTTCATCGGCCTACGACAATGTGTACTCAAGTTATATGCCATCATCTCGAACACGAATATCAACTTCAATGATTGAGTTTTTCGTGAGCTGTGGTCGCAAAGAAAACGATGTTGCATCAGTTTGCTTGGTTATTCGTCGTGCTGAAACCGAATATGATGCCAGATTTTGTCTACGTGCAGCCAAAAAAAAGTGATTCCCACGATGTCGTAAAAACACATGTGTATAATCGACTTTTTCTCGAAGACAAATTGTTCGCACGCAAACTTCGCGCATTGCACTCGTGTAGTTCGACAAGACGAAGCTATTGCATGCGGTTTCATCGGCCTACGACAATGTGTACTCAAGTTATATGCCATCATATCGAACACGAATATCAACTTCTATGATTGAGTTTTTCGTGAGCTGTGGTCGCAAAGAAAACGATGTTGCATCAGTTTCCTTGGTTATTCGACGTGCTGAAACCGAATATGATGCCAGACTTTGTCTACGTGCAGCCAAAAAAAAGTGATTCCCACGATGTCCTAAAAACGCATATGTATAATCGACTTTTTCTCGAAGACAAATTGTTCGCACGCAAACTTCGCGAGTTGCACTCGTGTAGTTCGACAAGACGAAGCTATTGCACGCGGTTTCATCGGCCTACGACAATGTGTACTCAAGTTATATGCCATCATCTCGAACACGACTATCAACTTCAATGATTGAGTTTTTCGTGAGCTGTGGTCGCAAAGAAAACGATGTTGCATCAGTTTCCTTGGTTATTCGACGTGCTGAAACCGAATATGGTGCCAGATTTTGTCTACGTGCAGCCAAAAAAAAGTGATTCCCACGATGTCGTAAAAACGCATATGTATAATCGACTTTTTCTCGAAGACAAATTGTTCGCACGCAAACTTCGCGCATTGCACTCGTGTAGTTCGACAAGACGAAGCTATTGCACGCGGTTTCATCGGCCTACGACAATGTGTACTCAAGTTATATGCCATCATATCGAACACGAATATCAACTTATATGATTGAGTTTTTCGTGAGCTGTTGTCGCAAAGAAAACGATGTTGCATCAGTTTCCTTGGTTATTCGTCGTGCTGAAACCGAATATGATGCCAGATTTTGTCTACGTGCAGCCAAAAAAAAGTGATTCCCACGATGTCGTAAAAACACATGTGTATAATCGACTTTTTCTCGAAGACAAATTGTTCGCACGCAAACTTCGCGCATTGCACTCGTGTAGTTCGACAAGACGAAGCTATTGCATGCGGTTTCATCGGCCTACGACAATGTGTACTCAAGTTATATGCCATCATCTCGAACACGAATATCAACTTCTATGATTGAGTTTTTCGTGAGCTGTGGTCGCAAAGAAAACGATGTTGCATCAGTTTGCTTGGTTATTCGACGTGCTGAAACCGAATATGGTGCCAGATTTTGTCTACGTGCAGCCAAAAAAAAGTGATTCCCACGATGTCGTAAAAACGCATATGTATAATCGACTTTTTCTCGAAGACAAATTGTTCGCACGCAAACTTCGCGCATTGCACTCGTGTAGTTCGACAAGACGAAGCTATTGCACGCGGTTTCATCGGCCTACGACAATGTGTACTCAAGTTATATGCCATCATCTCGAACACGAATATCAACTTCAATGATTGAGTTTTTCGTGAGCTGTGGTCGCAAAGAAAACGATGTTGCATCAGTTTGCTTGGTTATTCGTCGTGCTGAAACCGAATATGATACCAGATTTTGTCTACGTGCAGCCAAAAAAAAGTGATTCCCACGATGTCGTAAAAACACATGTGTATAATCGACTTTTTCTCGAAGACAAATTGTTCGCACGCAAACTTCACGCATTGCACTCGTGTAGTTCGACAAGACGAAGCTATTGCATGCGGTTTCATCGGCCTACGACAATGTGTACTCAAGTTATATGCCATCATATCGAACACGAATATCAACTTCTATGATTGAGTTTTTCGTGAGCTGTGGTCGCAAAGAAAACGATGTTGCATCAGTTTCCTTGGTTATTCGACGTGCTGAAACCGAATATAATGCCAGACTTTGTCTACGTGCAGCCAAAAAAAAGTGATTCCCACGATGTCGTAAAAACGCATATGTATAATCGACTTTTTCTCGAAGACAAATTGTTCGCACGCAAACTTCGCGCATTGCACTCGTGTAGTTCGACAAGACGAAGCTATTGCACGCGGTTTCATCGGCCTACGACAATGTGTACTCAAGTTATATGCCATCATCTCGAACACGAATATCAACTTCAATGATGGAGTTTTTCGTGAGCTGTGGTCGCAAAGAAAACGATGTTGCATCAGTTTGCTTGGTTATTCGACGTGCTGAAACCGAATATGGTGCCAGATTTTGTCTACGTGCAGCCAATAAAAAGTGATTCCCACGATGTCGTAAAAACGCATATGTATAATCGACTTTTTCTCGAAGACAAATTGTTCGCACGCAAACTTCGCGCATTGCACTCGTGTAGTTCGACAAGACGAAGCTATTGCACGCGGTTTCATCGGCCTACGACAATGTGTACTCAAGTTAGATGCCATCATATCGAACACGAATATCAACTTCTATGATTGAGTTTTTCGTGAGCTGTGGTCGCAAAGAAAACGATGTTGCATCAGTTTCCTTGGTTATTCGACGTGCTGAAACCGAATATAATGCCAGACTTTGTCTACGTGCAGCCAAAAAAAAGTGATTCCCACGATGTCGTAAAAACGCATATGTATAATCGACTTTTTCTCGAAGACAAATTGTTCGCACGCAAACTTCGCGCATTGCACTCGTGTAGTTCGACAAGACGAAGCTATTGCACGCGGTTTCATCGGCCTACGACAATGTGTACTCAAGTTATATGCCATCATCTCGAACACGAATATCAACTTCAATGATTGAGTTTTTCGTGAGCTGTGGTCGCAAAGAAAACGATGTTGCATCAGTTTGCTTGGTTATTCGTCGTGCTGAAACCGAATATGATGCCAGATTTTGTCTACGTGCAGCCAAAAAAAAGTGATTCCCACGATGTCGTAAAAACACATGTGTATAATCGACTTTTTCTCGAAGACAAATTGTTCGCACGCAAACTTCGCGCATTGCACTCGTGTAGTTCGACAAGACGAAGCTATTGCATGCGGTTTCATCGGCCTACGACAATGTGTACTCAAGTTATATGCCATCATATCGAACACGAATATCAACTTCTATGATTGAGTTTTTCGTGAGCTGTGGTCGCAAAGAAAACGATGTTGCATCAGTTTCCTTGGTTATTCGACGTGCTGAAACCGAATATAATGCCAGACTTTGTCTACGTGCAGCCAAAAAAAAGTGATTCCCACGATGTCGTAAAAACGCATATGTATAATCGACTTTTTCTCGAAGACAAATTGTTCGCACGCAAACTTCGCGCATTGCACTCGTGTAGTTCGACAAGACGAAGCTATTGCACGCGGTTTCATCGGCCTACGACAATGTGTACTCAAGTTATATGCCATCATCTCGAACACGAATATCAACTTCAATGATGGAGTTTTTCGTGAGCTGTGGTCGCAAAGAAAACGATGTTGCATCAGTTTGCTTGGTTATTCGTCGTGCTGAAACCGAATATGATGCCAGATTTTGTCTACGTGCAGCCAAAAAAAAGTGATTCCCACGATGTCGTAAAAACACATGTGTATAATCGACTTTTTCTCGAAGACAAATTGTTCGCACGCAAACTTCGCGCATTGCACTCGTGTAGTTCGACAAGACGAAGCTATTGCATGCGGTTTCATCGGCCTACGACAATGTGTACTCAAGTTATATGCCATCATCTCGAACACGAATATCAACTTCAATGATTGAGTTTTTCGTGAGCTGTGGTCGCAAAGAAAACGATGTTGCATCAGTTTGCTTGGTTATTCGTCGTGCTGAAACCGAATATGATGCCAGATTTTGTCTACGTGCAGCCAAAAAAAAGTGATTCCCACGATGTCGTAAAAACACATGTGTATAATCGACTTTTTCTCGAAGACAAATTGTTCGCACGCAAACTTCGCGCATTGCACTCGTGTAGTTCGACAAGACGAAGCTATTGCACGCGGTTTCATCGGCCTACGACAATGTGTACTCAAGTTATATGCCATCATATCGAACACGAATATCAACTTCTATGATTGAGTTTTTCGTGAGCTGTGGTCGCAAAGAAAACGATGTTGCATCAGTTTCCTTGGTTATTCGACGTGCTGAAACCGAATATGATGCCAGACTTTGTCTACGTGCAGCCAAAAAAAAGTGATTCCCACGATGTCCTAAAAACGCATATGTATAATCGACTTTTTCTCGAAGACAAATTGTTCGCACGCAAACTTCGCGCGTTGCACTCGTGTAGTTCGACAAGACGAAGCTATTGCACGCGGTTTCATCGGCCTACGACAATGTGTACTCAAGTTATATGCCATCATCTCGAACACGAATATCAACTTCAATGATTGAGTTTTTCGTGAGCTGTGGTCGCAAAGAAAACGATGTTGCATCAGTTTGCTTGGTTATTCGTCGTGCTGAAACCGAATATGATGCCAGATTTTGTCTACGTGCAGCCAAAAAAAAGTGATTCCCACGATGTCGTAAAAACACATGTGTATAATCGACTTTTTCTCGAAGACAAATTGTTCGCACGCAAACTTCGCGCATTGCACTCGTGTAGTTCGACAAGACGAAGCTATTGCACGCGGTTTCATCGGCCTACGACAATGTGTACTCAAGTTATATGCCATCATATCGAACACGAATATCAACTTCTATGATTGAGTTTTTCGTGAGCTGTGGTCGCAAAGAAAACGATGTTGCATCAGTTTCCTTGGTTATTCGACGTGCTGAAACCGAATATAATGCCAGACTTTGTCTACGTGCAGCCAAAAAAAAGTGATTCCCACGATGTCGTAAAAACGCATATGTATAATCGACTTTTTCTCGAAGACAAATTGTTCGCACGCAAACTTCGCGCATTGCACTCGTGTAGTTCGACAAGACGAAGCTATTGCACGCGGTTTCATCGGCCTACGACAATGTGTACTCAAGTTAGATGCCATCATATCGAACACGAATATCAACTTCTATGATTGAGTTTTTCGTGAGCTGTGGTCGCAAAGAAAACGATGTTGCATCAGTTTCCTTGGTTATTCGACGTGCTGAAACCGAATATAATGCCAGACTTTGTGTACGTGCAGCCAAAAAAAAGTGATTCCCACGATGTCGTAAAAACGCATATGTATAATCGACTTTTTCTCGAAGACAAATTGTTCGCACGCAAACTTCGCGCATTGCACTCGTGTAGTTCGACAAGACGAAGCTATTGCACGCGGTTTCATCGGCCTACGACAATGTGTACTCAAGTTAGATGCCATCATATCGAACACGAATATCAACTTCTATGATTGAGTTTTTCGTGAGCTGTGGTCGCAAAGAAAACGATGTTGCATCAGTTTCCTTGGTTATTCGACGTGCTGAAACCGAATATAATGCCAGACTTTGTGTACGTGCAGCCAAAAAAAAGTGATTCCCACGATGTCGTAAAAACGCAAATGTATAATCGACTTTTTCTCGAAGACAAATTGTTCGCACGCAAACTTCGCGCATTGCACTCGTGTAGTTCGACAAGACGAAGCTATTGCACGCGGTTTCATCGGCCTACGACAATGTGTACTCAAGTTATATGCCATCATCTCGAACACGAATATCAACTTCAATGATTGAGTTTTTCGTGAGCTGTGGTCGCAAAGAAAACGATGTTGCATCAGTTTGCTTGGTTATTCGTCGTGCTGAAACCGAATATGATGCCAGATTTTGTCTACGTGCAGCCAAAAAAAAGTGATTCCCACGATGTCGTAAAAACACATGTGTATAATCGACTTTTTCTCGAAGACAAATTGTTCGCACGCAAACTTCGCGCATTGCACTCGTGTAGTTCGACAAGACGAAGCTATTGCATGCGGTTTCATCGGCCTACGACAATGTGTACTCAAGTTATATGCCATCATCTCGAACACGAATATCAACTTCAATGATTGAGTTTTTCGTGAGCTGTGGTCGCAAAGAAAACGATGTTGCATCAGTTTGCTTGGTTATTCGTCGTGCTGAAACCGAATATGATGCCAGATTTTGTCTACGTGCAGCCAAAAAAAAGTGATTCCCACGATGTCGTAAAAACACATGTGTATAATCGACTTTTTCTCGAAGACAAATTGTTCGCACGCAAACTTCGCGCATTGCATTCGTGTAGTTCGACAAGACGAAGCTATTGCACGCGGTTTCATCGGCCTACGACAATGTGTACTCAAGTTATATGCCATCATATCGAACACGAATATCAACTTCTATGATTGAGTTTTTCGTGAGCTGTGGTCGCAAAGAAAACGATGTTGCATCAGTTTCCTTGGTTATTCGACGTGCTGAAACCGAATATAATGCCAGACTTTGTCTACGTGCAGCCAAAAAAAAGTGATTCCCACGATGTCGTAAAAACGCATATGTATAATCGACTTTTTCTCGAAGACAAATTGTTCGCACGCAAACTTCGCGCATTGCACTCGTGTAGTTCGACAAGACGAAGCTATTGCACGCGGTTTCATCGGCCTACGACAATGTGTACTCAAGTTAGATGCCATCATCTCGAACACGACTATCAACTTCAATGATTGAGTTTTTCGTGAGCTGTGGTCGCAAAGAAAACGATGTTGCATCAGTTTCCTTGGTTATTCGACGTGCTGAAACCGAATATGGTGCCAGATTTTGTCTACGTGCAGCCAAAAAAAAGTGATTCCCACGATGTCGTAAAAACGCATATGTATAATCGACTTTTTCTCGAAGACAAATTGTTCGCACGCAAACTTCGCGCATTGCACTCGTGTAGTTCGACAAGACGAAGCTATTGCACGCGGTTTCATCGGCCTACGACAATGTGTACTCAAGTTATATGCCATCATATCGAACACGAATATCAACTTATATGATTGAGTTTTTCGTGAGCTGTTGTCGCAAAGAATACGATGTTGCATCAGTTTCCTTGGTTATTCGTCGTGCTGAAACCGAATATGATGCCAGATTTTGTCTACGTGCAGCCAAAAAAAAGTGATTCCCACGATGTCGTAAAAACACATGTGTATAATCGACTTTTTCTCGAAGACAAATTGTTCGCACGCAAACTTCGCGCATTGCACTCGTGTAGTTCGACAAGACGAAGCTATTGCACGCGGTTTCATCGGCCTACGACAATGTGTACTCAAGTTATATGCCATCATATCGAACACGAATATCAACTTATATGATTGAGTTTTTCGTGAGCTGTTGTCGCAAAGAATACGATGTTGCATCAGTTTCCTTGGTTATTCGTCGTGCTGAAACCGAATATGATGCCAGATTTTGTCTACGTGCAGCCAAAAAAAAGTGATTCCCACGATGTCGTAAAAACACATGTGTATAATCGACTTTTTCTCGAAGACAAATTGTTCGCACGCAAACTTCGCGCATTGCACTCGTGTAGTTCGACAAGACGAAGCTATTGCATGCGGTTTCATCGGCCTACGACAATGTGTACTCAAGTTATATGCCATCATCTCGAACACGAATATCAACTTCTATGATTGAGTTTTTCGTGAGCTGTGGTCGCAAAGAAAACGATGTTGCATCAGTTTGCTTGGTTATTCGACGTGCTGAAACCGAATATGGTGCCAGATTTTGTCTACGTGCAGCCAAAAAAAAGTGATTCCCACGATGTCGTAAAAACGCATATGTATAATCGACTTTTTCTCGAAGACAAATTGTTCGCACGCAAACTTCGCGCATTGCACTCGTGTAGTTCGACAAGACGAAGCTATTGCACGCGGTTTCATCGGCCTACGACAATGTGTACTCAAGTTAGATGCCATCATATCGAACACGAATATCAACTTCTATGATTGAGTTTTTCGTGAGCTGTGGTCGCAAAGAAAACGATGTTGCATCAGTTTCCTTGGTTATTCGACGTGCTGAAACCGAATATAATGCCAGACTTTGTCTACGTGCAGCCAAAAAAAAGTGATTCCCACGATGTCGTAAAAACGCATATGTATAATCGACTTTTTCTCGAAGACAAATTGTTCGCACGCAAACTTCGCGCATTGCACTCGTGTAGTTCGACAAGACGAAGCTATTGCACGCGGTTTCATCGGCCTACGACAATTTGTACTCAAGTTATATGGCATCATCTCGAACACGAATATCAACTTCAATGATTGAGTTTTTCGTGAGCTGTGGTCGCAAAGAAAACGATGTTGCATCAGTTTGCTTGGTTATTCGTCGTGCTGAAACCGAATATGATGCCAGATTTTGTCTACGTGCAGCCAAAAAAAAGTGATTCCCACGATGTCGTAAAAACACATGTGTATAATCGACTTTTTCTCGAAGACAAATTGTTCGCACGCAAACTTCGCGCATTGCACTCGTGTAGTTCGACAAGACGAAGCTATTGCATGCGGTTTCATCGGCCTACGACAATGTGTACTCAAGTTATATGCCATCATATCGAACACGAATATCAACTTCTATGATTGAGTTTTTCGTGAGCTGTGGTCGCAAAGAAAACGATGTTGCATCAGTTTCCTTGGTTATTCGACGTGCTGAAACCGAATATGATGCCAGACTTTGTCTACGTGCAGCCAAAAAAAAGTGATTCCCACGATGTCCTAAAAACGCATATGTATAATCGACTTTTTCTCGAAGACAAATTGTTCGCACGCAAACTTCGCGCATTGCACTCGTGTAGTTCGACAAGACGAAGCTATTGCACGCGGTTTCATCGGCCTACGACAATGTGTACTCAAGTTATATGCCATCATCTCGAACACGACTATCAACTTCAATGATTGAGTTTTTCGTGAGCTGTGGTCGCAAAGAAAACGATGTTGCATCAGTTTCCTTGGTTATTCGACGTGCTGAAACCGAATATGGTGCCAGATTTTGTCTACGTGCAGCCAAAAAAAAGTGATTCCCACGATATCGTAAAAACGTATATGTATAATCGACTTTTTCTCGAAGACAAATTGTTCGCACGCAAACTTCGCGCATTGCACTCGTGTAGTTCGACAAGACGAAGCTATTGCATGCGGTTTCATCGGCCTACGACAATGTGTACTCAAGTTATATGCCATCATCTCGAACACGAATATCAACTTCTATGATTGAGTTTTTCGTGAGCTGTGGTCGCAAAGAAAACGATGTTGCATCAGTTTGCTTGGTTATTCGACGTGCTGAAACCGAATATGGTGCCAGATTTTGTCTACGTGCAGCCAAAAAAAAGTGATTCCCACGATGTCGTAAAAACGCATATGTATAATCGACTTTTTCTCGAAGACAAATTGTTCGCACGCAAACTTCGCGCATTGCACTCGTGTAGTTCGACAAGACGAAGCTATTGCACGCGGTTTCATCGGCCTACGACAATGTGTACTCAAGTTATATGCCATCATCTCGAACACGAATATCAACTTCAATGATTGAGTTTTTCGTGAGCTGTGGTCGCAAAGAAAACGATGTTGCATCAGTTTGCTTGGTTATTCGTCGTGCTGAAACCGAATATGATGCCAGATTTTGTCTACGTGCAGCCAAAAAAAAGTGATTCCCACGATGTCGTAAAAACACATGTGTATAATCGACTTTTTCTCGAAGACAAATTGTTCGCACGCAAACTTCGCGCATTGCACTCGTGTAGTTCGACAAGACGAAGCTATTGCATGCGGTTTCATCGGCCTACGACAATGTGTACTCAAGTTATATGCCATCATATCGAACACGAATATCAACTTCTATGATTGAGTTTTTCGTGAGCTGTGGTCGCAAAGAAAACGATGTTGCATCAGTTTCCTTGGTTATTCGACGTGCTGAAACCGAATATGATGCCAGACTTTGTCTACGTGCAGCCAAAAAAAAGTGATTCCCACGATGTCCTAAAAACGCATATGTATAATCGACTTTTTCTCGAAGACAAATTGTTCGCACGCAAACTTCGCGCGTTGCACTCGTGTAGTTCGACAAGACGAAGCTATTGCACGCGGTTTCATCGGCCTACGACAATGTGTACTCAAGTTATATGCCATCATCTCGAACACGACTATCAACTTCAATGATTGAGTTTTTCGTGAGCTGTGGTCGCAAAGAAAACGATGTTGCATCAGTTTCCTTGGTTATTCGACGTGCTGAAACCGAATATGGTGCCAGATTTTGTCTACGTGCAGCCAAAAAAAAGTGATTCCCACGATGTCGTAAAAACGCATATGTATAATCGACTTTTTCTCGAAGACAAATTGTTCGCACGCAAACTTCGCGCATTGCACTCGTGTAGTTCGACAAGACGAAGCTATTGCACGCGGTTTCATCGGCCTACGACAATGTGTACTCAAGTTATATGCCATCATATCGAACACGAATATCAACTTATATGATTGAGTTTTTCGTGAGCTGTTGTCGCAAAGAATACGATGTTGCATCAGTTTCCTTGGTTATTCGTCGTGCTGAAACCGAATATGATGCCAGATTTTGTCTACGTGCAGCCAAAAAAAAGTGATTCCCACGATGTCGTAAAAACACATGTGTATAATCGACTTTTTCTCGAAGACAAATTGTTCGCACGCAAACTTCGCGCATTGCACTCGTGTAGTTCGACAAGACGAAGCTATTGCATGCGGTTTCATCGGCCTACGACAATGTGTACTCAAGTTATATGCCATCATCTCGAACACGAATATCAACTTCTATGATTGAGTTTTTCGTGAGCTGTGGTCGCAAAGAAAACGATGTTGCATCAGTTTGCTTGGTTATTCGACGTGCTGAAACCGAATATGGTGCCAGATTTTGTCTACGTGCAGCCAAAAAAAAGTGATTCCCACGATGTCGTAAAAACGCATATGTATAATCGACTTTTTCTCGAAGACAAATTGTTCGCACGCAAACTTCGCGCATTGCACTCGTGTAGTTCGACAAGACGAAGCTATTGCACGCGGTTTCATCGGCCTACGACAATGTGTACTCAAGTTAGATGCCATCATATCGAACACGAATATCAACTTCTATGATTGAGTTTTTCGTGAGCTGTGGTCGCAAAGAAAACGATGTTGCATCAGTTTCCTTGGTTATTCGACGTGCTGAAACCGAATATAATGCCAGACTTTGTCTACGTGCAGCCAAAAAAAAGTGATTCCCACGATGTCGTAAAAACGCATATGTATAATCGATTTTTCTCGAAGACAAATTGTTCGCACGCAAACTTCGCGCATTGCACTCGTGTAGTTCGACAAGACGAAGCTATTGCACGCGGTTTCATCGGCCTACGACAATTTGTACTCAAGTTATATGCCATCATCTCGAACACGAATATCAACTTCAATGATTGAGTTTTTCGTGAGCTGTGGTCGCAAAGAAAACGATGTTGCATCAGTTTGCTTGGTTATTCGTCGTGCTGAAACCGAATATGATGCCAGATTTTGTCTACGTGCAGCCAAAAAAAAGTGATTCCCACGATGTCGTAAAAACACATGTGTATAATCGACTTTTTCTCGAAGACAAATTGTTCGCACGCAAACTTCGCGCATTGCACTCGTGTAGTTCGACAAGACGAAGCTATTGCATGCGGTTTCATCGGCCTACGACAATGTGTACTCAAGTTATATGCCATCATATCGAACACGAATATCAACTTCTATGATTGAGTTTTTCGTGAGCTGTGGTCGCAAAGAAAACGATGTTGCATCAGTTTCCTTGGTTATTCGACGTGCTGAAACCGAATATGATGCCAGACTTTGTCTACGTGCAGCCAAAAAAAAGTGATTCCCACGATGTCCTAAAAACGCATATGTATAATCGACTTTTTCTCGAAGACAAATTGTTCGCACGCAAACTTCGCGCATTGCACTCGTGTAGTTCGACAAGACGAAGCTATTGCACGCGGTTTCATCGGCCTACGACAATGTGTACTCAAGTTATATGCCATCATCTCGAACACGACTATCAACTTCAATGATTGAGTTTTTCGTGAGCTGTGGTCGCAAAGAAAACGATGTTGCATCAGTTTCCTTGGTTATTCGACGTGCTGAAACCGAATATGGTGCCAGATTTTGTCTACGTGCAGCCAAAAAAAAGTGATTCCCACGATATCGTAAAAACGCATATGTATAATCGACTTTTTCTCGAAGACAAATTGTTCGCACGCAAACTTCGCGCATTGCACTCGTGTAGTTCGACAAGACGAAGCTATTGCATGCGGTTTCATCGGCCTACGACAATGTGTACTCAAGTTATATGCCATCATCTCGAACACGAATATCAACTTCTATGATTGAGTTTTTCGTGAGCTGTGGTCGCAAAGAAAACGATGTTGCATCAGTTTGCTTGGTTATTCGACGTGCTGAAACCGAATATGGTGCCAGATTTTGTCTACGTGCAGCCAAAAAAAAGTGATTCCCACGATGTCGTAAAAACGCATATGTATAATCGACTTTTTCTCGAAGACAAATTGTTCGCACGCAAACTTCGCGCATTGCACTCGTGTAGTTCGACAAGACGAAGCTATTGCACGCGGTTTCATCGGCCTACGACAATGTGTACTCAAGTTAGATGCCATCATATCGAACACGAATATCAACTTCTATGATTGAGTTTTTCGTGAGCTGTTGTCGCAAAGAAAACGATGTTGCATCAGTTTCCTTGGTTATTCGTCGTGCTGAAACCGAATATGATGCCAGATTTTGTCTACGTGCAGCCAAAAAAAAGTGATTCCCACGATGTCGTAAAAACACATGTGTATAATCGACTTTTTCTCGAAGACAAATTGTTCGCACGCAAACTTCGCGCATTGCACTCGTGTAGTTCGACAAGACGAAGCTATTGCATGCGGTTTCATCGGCCTACGACAATGTGTACTCAAGTTATATGCCATCATCTCGAACACGAATATCAACTTCTATGATTGAGTTTTTCGTGAGCTGTGGTCGCAAAGAAAACGATGTTGCATCAGTTTGCTTGGTTATTCGACGTGCTGAAACCGAATATGGTGCCAGATTTTGTCTACGTGCAGCCAAAAAAAAGTGATTCCCACGATGTCGTAAAAACGCATATGTATAATCGACTTTTTCTCGAAGACAAATTGTTCGCACGCAAACTTCGCGCATTGCACTCGTGTAGTTCGACAAGACGAAGCTATTGCATGCGGTTTCATCGGCCTACGACAATGTGTACTCAAGTTATATGCCATCATCTCGAACACGAATATCAACTTCAATGATTGAGTTTTTCGTGAGCTGTGGTCGCAAAGAAAAC
This sequence comes from Diachasmimorpha longicaudata, assembly GCF_034640455.1. Taxonomy (NCBI): domain Eukaryota; kingdom Metazoa; phylum Arthropoda; class Insecta; order Hymenoptera; family Braconidae; genus Diachasmimorpha; species Diachasmimorpha longicaudata. The sequence goes on along the minus strand of NC_087227.1, from coordinate 2,215,682 downwards.
GATGTTGCATCAGTTTGCTTGGTTATTCGTCGTGCTGAAACCGAATATGATGCCAGATTTTGTCTACGTGCAGCCAAAAAAAAGTGATTCCCACGATGTCGTAAAAACACATGTGTATAATCGACTTTTTCTCGAAGACAAATTGTTCGCACGCAAACTTCGCGCATTGCACTCGTGTAGTTCGACAAGACGAAGCTATTGCACGCGGTTTCATCGGCCTACGACAATGTGTACTCAAGTTATATGCCATCATATCGAACACGAATATCAACTTCTATGATTGAGTTTTTCGTGAGCTGTGGTCGCAAAGAATACGATGTTGCATCAGTTTCCTTGGTTATTCGACGTGCTGAAACCGAATATAATGCCAGACTTTGTCTACGTGCAGCCAAAAAAAAGTGATTCCCACGATGTCGTAAAAACGCATATGTATAATCGACTTTTTCTCGAAGACAAATTGTTCGCACGCAAACTTCGCGCATTGCACTCGTGTAGTTCGACAAGACGAAGCTATTGCACGCGGTTTCATCGGCCTACGACAATGTGTACTCAAGTTAGATGCCATCATATCGAACACGAATATCAACTTCTATGATTGAGTTTTTCGTGAGCTGTGGTCGCAAAGAAAACGATGTTGCATCAGTTTCCTTGGTTATTCGACGTGCTGAAACCGAATATAATGCCAGACTTTGTGTACGTGCAGCCAAAAAAAAGTGATTCCCACGATGTCGTAAAAACGCATATGTATAATCGACTTTTTCTCGAAGACAAATTGTTCGCACGCAAACTTCGCGCATTGCACTCGTGTAGTTCGACAAGCCGAAGCTATTGCATGCGGTTTCATCGGCCTACGACAATGTGTACTCAAGTTATATGCCATCATCTCGAACACGAATATCAACTTCAATGATTGAGTTTTTCGTGAGCTGTGGTCGCAAAGAAAACGATGTTGCATCAGTTTCCTTGGTTATTCGTCGTGCCGAAACCGAATATGATGCCAGATTTTGTCTACGTGCAGCCAAAAAAAAGTGATTCCCACGATGTCGTAAAAACACATGTGTATAATCGACTTTTTCTCGAAGACAAATTGTTCGCACGCAAACTTCGCGCATTGCACTCGTGTAGTTCGACAAGACGAAGCTATTGCATGCGGTTTCATCGGCCTACGACAATGTGTACTCAAGTTATATGCCATCATCTCGAACACGAATATCAACTTCTATGATTGAGTTTTTCGTGAGCTGTGGTCGCAAAGAAAACGATGTTGCATCAGTTTGCTTGGTTATTCGACGTGCTGAAACCGAATATGGTGCCAGATTTTGTCTACGTGCAGCCAAAAAAAAGTGATTCCCACGATGTCGTAAAAACGCATATGTATAATCGACTTTTTCTCGAAGACAAATTGTTCGCACGCAAACTTCGCGCATTGCACTCGTGTAGTTCGACAAGACGAAGCTATTGCACGCGGTTTCATCGGCCTACGACAATGTGTACTCAAGTTAGATGCCATCATATCGAACACGAATATCAACTTCTATGATTGAGTTTTTCGTGAGCTGTGGTCGCAAAGAAAACGATGTTGCATCAGTTTCCTTGGTTATTCGACGTGCTGAAACCGAATATAATGCCAGACTTTGTCTACGTGCAGCCAAAAAAAAGTGATTCCCACGATGTCGTAAAAACGCATATGTATAATCGACTTTTTCTCGAAGACAAATTGTTCGCACGCAAACTTCGCGCATTGCACTCGTGTAGTTCGACAAGACGAAGCTATTGCACGCGGTTTCATCGGCCTACGACAATGTGTACTCAAGTTATATGCCATCATCTCGAACACGAATATCAACTTCAATGATTGAGTTTTTCGTGAGCTGTGGTCGCAAAGAAAACGATGTTGCATCAGTTTGCTTGGTTATTCGACGTGCTGAAACCGAATATGGTGCCAGATTTTGTCTACGTGCAGCCAAAAAAAAGTGATTCCCACGATGTCGTAAAAACGCATATGTATAATCGACTTTTTCTCGAAGACAAATTGTTCGCACGCAAACTTCGCGCATTGCACTCGTGTAGTTCGACAAGACGAAGCTATTGCACGCGGTTTCATCGGCCTACGACAATGTGTACTCAAGTTAGATGCCATCATATCGAACACGAATATCAACTTCTATGATTGAGTTTTTCGTGAGCTGTGGTCGCAAAGAAAACGATGTTGCATCAGTTTCCTTGGTTATTCGACGTGCTGAAACCGAATATAATGCCAGACTTTGTCTACGTGCAGCCAAAAAAAAGTGATTCCCACGATGTCGTAAAAACGCATATGTATAATCGACTTTTTCTCGAAGACAAATTGTTCGCACGCAAACTTCGCGCATTGCACTCGTGTAGTTCGACAAGACGAAGCTATTGCACGCGGTTTCATCGGCCTACGACAATGTGTACTCAAGTTATATGCCATCATCTCGAACACGAATATCAACTTCAATGATTGAGTTTTTCGTGAGCTGTGGTCGCAAAGAAAACGATGTTGCATCAGTTTGCTTGGTTATTCGTCGTGCTGAAACCGAATATGATGCCAGATTTTGTCTACGTGCAGCCAAAAAAAAGTGATTCCCACGATGTCGTAAAAACACATGTGTATAATCGACTTTTTCTCGAAGACAAATTGTTCGCACGCAAACTTCGCGCATTGCACTCGTGTAGTTCGACAAGACGAAGCTATTGCATGCGGTTTCATCGGCCTACGACAATGTGTACTCAAGTTATATGCCATCATATCGAACACGAATATCAACTTCTATGATTGAGTTTTTCGTGAGCTGTGGTCGCAAAGAAAACGATGTTGCATCAGTTTCCTTGGTTATTCGACGTGCTGAAACCGAATATAATGCCAGACTTTGTCTACGTGCAGCCAAAAAAAAGTGATTCCCACGATGTCGTAAAAACGCATATGTATAATCGACTTTTTCTCGAAGACAAATTGTTCGCACGCAAACTTCGCGCATTGCACTCGTGTAGTTCGACAAGACGAAGCTATTGCACGCGGTTTCATCGGCCTACGACAATGTGTACTCAAGTTAGATGCCATCATATCGAACACGAATATCAACTTCTATGATTGAGTTTTTCGTGAGCTGTGGTCGCAAAGAAATCGATGTTGCATCAGTTTCCTTGGTTATTCGACGTGCTGAAACCGAATATAATGCCAGACTTTGTCTACGTGCAGCCAAAAAAAAGTGATTCCCACGATGTCGTAAAAACGCATATGTATAATCGACTTTTTCTCGAAGACAAATTGTTCGCACGCAAACTTCGCGCATTGCACTCGTGTAGTTCGACAAGACGAAGCTATTGCACGCGGTTTCATCGGCCTACGACAATGTGTACTCAAGTTATATGCCATCATCTCGAACACGAATATCAACTTCAATGATTGAGTTTTTCGTGAGCTGTGGTCGCAAAGAAAACGATGTTGCATCAGTTTGCTTGGTTATTCATCGTGCTGAAACCGAATATGATGCCAGATTTTGTCTACGTGCAGCCAAAAAAAAGTGATTCCCACGATGTCGTAAAAACACATGTGTATAATCGACTTTTTCTCGAAGACAAATTGTTCGCACGCAAACTTCGCGCATTGCACTCGTGTAGTTCGACAAGACGAAGCTATTGCATGCGGTTTCATCGGCCTACGACAATGTGTACTCAAGTTATATGCCATCATATCGAACACGAATATCAACTTCTATGATTGAGTTTTTCGTGAGCTGTGGTCGCAAAGAAAACGATGTTTCATCAGTTTCCTTGGTTATTCGACGTGCTGAAACCGAATATAATGCCAGACTTTGTCTACGTGCAGCCAAAAAAAAGTGATTCCCACGATGTCGTAAAAACGCATATGTATAATCGACTTTTTCTCGAAGACAAATTGTTCGCACGCAAACTTCGCGCATTGCACTCGTGTAGTTCGACAAGACGAAGCTATTGCACGCGGTTTCATCGGCCTACGACAATGTGTACTCAAGTTATATGCCATCATCTCGAACACGAATATCAACTTCAATGATGGAGTTTTTCGTGAGCTGTGGTCGCAAAGAAAACGATGTTGCATCAGTTTGCTTGGTTATTCGTCGTGCTGAAACCGAATATGATGCCAGATTTTGTCTACGTGCAGCCAAAAAAAAGTGATTCCCACGATGTCGTAAAAACACATGTGTATAATCGACTTTTTCTCGAAGACAAATTGTTCGCACGCAAACTTCGCGCATTGCACTCGTGTAGTTCGACAAGACGAAGCTATTGCATGCGGTTTCATCGGCCTACGACAATGTGTACTCAAGTTATATGCCATCATCTCGAACACGAATATCAACTTCAATGATTGAGTTTTTCGTGAGCTGTGGTCGCAAAGAAAACGATGTTGCATCAGTTTGCTTGGTTATTCGTCGTGCTGAAACCGAATATGATGCCAGATTTTGTCTACGTGCAGCCAAAAAAAAGTGATTCCCACGATGTCGTAAAAACACATGTGTATAATCGACTTTTTCTCGAAGACAAATTGTTCGCACGCAAACTTCGCGCATTGCACTCGTGTAGTTCGACAAGACGAAGCTATTGCACGCGGTTTCATCGGCCTACGACAATGTGTACTCAAGTTATATGCCATCATATCGAACACGAATATCAACTTCTATGATTGAGTTTTTCGTGAGCTGTGGTCGCAAAGAATACGATGTTGCATCAGTTTCCTTGGTTATTCGACGTGCTGAAACCGAATATAATGCCAGACTTTGTCTACGTGCAGCCAAAAAAAAGTGATTCCCACGATGTCGTAAAAACGCATATGTATAATCGACTTTTTCTCGAAGACAAATTGTTCGCACGCAAACTTCGCGCATTGCACTCGTGTAGTTCGACAAGACGAAGCTATTGCACGCGGTTTCATCGGCCTACGACAATGTGTACTCAAGTTAGATGCCATCATATCGAACACGAATATCAACTTCTATGATTGAGTTTTTCGTGAGCTGTGGTCGCAAAGAAAACGATGTTGCATCAGTTTCCTTGGTTATTCGACGTGCTGAAACCGAATATAATGCCAGACTTTGTGTACGTGCAGCCAAAAAAAAGTGATTCCCACGATGTCGTAAAAACGCATATGTATAATCGACTTTTTCTCGAAGACAAATTGTTCGCACGCAAACTTCGCGCATTGCACTCGTGTAGTTCGACAAGACGAAGCTATTGCACGCGGTTTCATCGGCCTACGACAATGTGTACTCAAGTTAGATGCCATCATATCGAACACGAATATCAACTTCTATGATTGAGTTTTTCGTGAGCTGTGGTCGCAAAGAAAACGATGTTGCATCAGTTTCCTTGGTTATTCGACGTGCTGAAACCGAATATAATGCCAGACTTTGTGTACGTGCAGCCAAAAAAAAGTGATTCCCACGATGTCGTAAAAACGCATATGTATAATCGACTTTTTCTCGAAGACAAATTGTTCGCACGCAAACTTCGCGCATTGCACTCGTGTAGTTCGACAAGACGAAGCTATTGCACGCGGTTTCATCGGCCTACGACAATGTGTACTCAAGTTATATGCCATCATCTCGAACACGAATATCAACTTCAATGATTGAGTTTTTCGTGAGCTGTGGTCGCAAAGAAAACGATGTTGCATCAGTTTGCTTGGTTATTCGTCGTGCTGAAACCGAATATGATGCCAGATTTTGTCTACGTGCAGCCAAAAAAAAGTGATTCCCACGATGTCGTAAAAACACATGTGTATAATCGACTTTTTCTCGAAGACAAATTGTTCGCACGCAAACTTCGCGCATTGCACTCGTGTAGTTCGACAAGACGAAGCTATTGCATGCGGTTTCATCGGCCTACGACAATGTGTACTCAAGTTATATGCCATCATCTCGAACACGAATATCAACTTCAATGATTGAGTTTTTCGTGAGCTGTGGTCGCAAAGAAAACGATGTTGCATCAGTTTGCTTGGTTATTCGTCGTGCTGAAACCGAATATGATGCCAGATTTTGTCTACGTGCAGCCAAAAAAAAGTGATTCCCACGATGTCGTAAAAACACATGTGTATAATCGACTTTTTCTCGAAGACAAATTGTTCGCACGCAAACTTCGCGCATTGCACTCGTGTAGTTCGACAAGACGAAGCTATTGCACGCGGTTTCATCGGCCTACGACAATGTGTACTCAAGTTATATGCCATCATATCGAACACGAATATCAACTTCTATGATTGAGTTTTTCGTGAGCTGTGGTCGCAAAGAAAACGATGTTGCATCAGTTTCCTTGGTTATTCGACGTGCTGAAACCGAATATAATGCCAGACTTTGTCTACGTGCAGCCAAAAAAAGTGATTCCCACGATGTCGTAAAAACGCATATGTATAATCGACTTTTTCTCGAAGACAAATTGTTCGCACGCAAACTTCGCGCATTGCACTCGTGTAGTTCGACAAGACGAAGCTATTGCACGCGGTTTCATCGGCCTACGACAATGTGTACTCAAGTTAGATGCCATCATATCGAACACGAATATCAACTTCTATGATTGAGTTTTTCGTGAGCTGTGGTCGCAAAGAAAACGATGTTGCATCAGTTTCCTTGGTTATTCGACGTGCTGAAACCGAATATAATGCCAGACTTTGTGTACGTGCAGCCAAAAAAAAGTGATTCCCACGATGTCGTAAAAACGCATATGTATAATCGACTTTTTCTCGAAGACAAATTGTTCGCACGCAAACTTCGCGCATTGCACTCGTGTAGTTCGACAAGACGAAGCTATTGCACGCGGTTTCATCGGCCTACGACAATGTGTACTCAAGTTATATGCCATCATCTCGAACACGAATATCAACTTCAATGATTGAGTTTTTCGTGAGCTGTGGTCGCAAAGAAAACGATGTTGCATCAGTTTGCTTGGTTATTCGTCGTGCTGAAACCGAATATGATGCCAGATTTTGTCTACGTGCAGCCAAAAAAAAGTGATTCCCACGATGTCGTAAAAACACATGTGTATAATCGACTTTTTCTCGAAGACAAATTGTTCGCACGCAAACTTCGCGCATTGCACTCGTGTAGTTCGACAAGCCGAAGCTATTGCATGCGGTTTCATCGGCCTACGACAATGTGTACTCAAGTTATATGCCATCATCTCGAACACGAATATCAACTTCAATGATTGAGTTTTTCGTGAGCTGTGGTCGCAAAGAAAACGATGTTGCATCAGTTTCCTTGGTTATTCGTCGTGCTGAAACCGAATATGATGCCAGATTTTGTCTACGTGCAGCCAAAAAAAAGTGATTCCCACGATGTCGTAAAAACACATGTGTATAATCGACTTTTTCTCGAAGACAAATTGTTCGCACGCAAACTTCGCGCATTGCACTCGTGTAGTTCGACAAGACGAAGCTATTGCATGCGGTTTCATCGGCCTACGACAATGTGTACTCAAGTTATATGCCATCATCTCGAACACGAATATCAACTTCTATGATTGAGTTTTTCGTGAGCTGTGGTCGCAAAGAAAACGATGTTGCATCAGTTTGCTTGGTTATTCGACGTGCTGAAACCGAATATGGTGCCAGATTTTGTCTACGTGCAGCCAAAAAAAAGTGATTCCCACGATGTCGTAAAAACGCATATGTATAATCGACTTTTTCTCGAAGACAAATTGTTCGCACGCAAACTTCGCGCATTGCACTCGTGTAGTTCGACAAGACGAAGCTATTGCACGCGGTTTCATCGGCCTACGACAATGTGTACTCAAGTTAGATGCCATCATATCGAACACGAATATCAACTTCTATGATTGAGTTTTTCGTGAGCTGTGGTCGCAAAGAAAACGATGTTGCATCAGTTTCCTTGGTTATTCGACGTGCTGAAACCGAATATAATGCCAGACTTTGTCTACGTGCAGCCAAAAAAAAGTGATTCCCACGATGTCGTAAAAACGCATATGTATAATCGACTTTTTCTCGAAGACAAATTTTTCGCACGCAAACTTCGCGCATTGCACTCGTGTAGTTCGACAAGACGAAGCTATTGCACGCGGTTTCATCGGCCTACGACAATGTGTACTCAAGTTATATGCCATCATCTCGAACACGAATATCAACTTCAATGATTGAGTTTTTCGTGAGCTGTGGTCGCAAAGAAAACGATGTTGCATCAGTTTGCTTGGTTATTCGTCGTGCTGAAACCGAATATGATGCCAGATTTTGTCTACGTGCAGCCAAAAAAAAGTGATTCCCACGATGTCGTAAAAACACATGTGTATAATCGACTTTTTCTCGAAGACAAATTGTTCGCACGCAAACTTCGCGCATTGCACTCGTGTAGTTCGACAAGACGAAGCTATTGCATGCGGTTTCATCGGCCTACGACAATGTGTACTCAAGTTATATGCCATCATATCGAACACGAATATCAACTTCTATGATTGAGTTTTTCGTGAGCTGTGGTCGCAAAGAAAACGATGTTGCATCAGTTTCCTTGGTTATTCGACGTGCTGAAACCGAATATAATGCCAGACTTTGTCTACGTGCAGCCAAAAAAAAGTGATTCCCACGATGTCGTAAAAACGCATATGTATAATCGACTTTTTCTCGAAGACAAATTGTTCGCACGCAAACTTCGCGCATTGCACTCGTGTAGTTCGACAAGACGAAGCTATTGCACGCGGTTTCATCGGCCTACGACAATGTGTACTCAAGTTATATGCCATCATCTCGAACACGAATATCAACTTCAATGATGGAGTTTTTCGTGAGCTGTGGTCGCAAAGAAAACGATGTTGCATCAGTTTGCTTGGTTATTCGTCGTGCTGAAACCGAATATGATGCCAGATTTTGTCTACGTGCAGCCAAAAAAAAGTGATTCCCACGATGTCGTAAAAACACATGTGTATAATCGACTTTTTCTCGAAGACAAATTGTTCGCACGCAAACTTCGCGCATTGCACTCGTGTAGTTCGACAAGACGAAGCTATTGCATGCGGTTTCATCGGCCTACGACAATGTGTACTCAAGTTATATGCCATCATCTCGAACACGAATATCAACTTCAATGATTGAGTTTTTCGTGAGCTGTGGTCGCAAAGAAAACGATGTTGCATCAGTTTGCTTGGTTATTCGTCGTGCTGAAACCGAATATGATGCCAGATTTTGTCTACGTGCAGCCAAAAAAAAGTGATTCCCACGATGTCGTAAAAACACATGTGTATAATCGACTTTTTCTCGAAGACAAATTGTTCGCACGCAAACTTCGCGCATTGCACTCGTGTAGTTCGACAAGACGAAGCTATTGCACGCGGTTTCATCGGCCTACGACAATGTGTACTCAAGTTATATGCCATCATATCGAACACGAATATCAACTTCTATGATTGAGTTTTTCGTGAGCTGTGGTCGCAAAGAATACGATGTTGCATCAGTTTCCTTGGTTATTCGACGTGCTGAAACCGAATATAATGCCAGACTTTGTCTACGTGCAGCCAAAAAAAAGTGATTCCCACGATGTCGTAAAAACGCATATGTATAATCGACTTTTTCTCGAAGACAAATTGTTCGCACGCAAACTTCGCGCATTGCACTCGTGTAGTTCGACAAGACGAAGCTATTGCACGCGGTTTCATCGGCCTACGACAATGTGTACTCAAGTTAGATGCCATCATATCGAACACGAATATCAACTTCTATGATTGAGTTTTTCGTGAGCTGTGGTCGCAAAGAAAACGATGTTGCATCAGTTTCCTTGGTTATTCGACGTGCTGAAACCGAATATAATGCCAGACTTTGTGTACGTGCAGCCAAAAAAAAGTGATTCCCACGATGTCGTAAAAACGCATATGTATAATCGACTTTTTCTCGAAGACAAATTGTTCGCACGCAAACTTCGCGCATTGCACTCGTGTAGTTCGACAAGACGAAGCTATTGCACGCGGTTTCATCGGCCTACGACAATGTGTACTCAAGTTAGATGCCATCATATCGAACACGAATATCAACTTCTATGATTGAGTTTTTCGTGAGCTGTGGTCGCAAAGAAAACGATGTTGCATCAGTTTCCTTGGTTATTCGACGTGCTGAAACCGAATATAATGCCAGACTTTGTGTACGTGCAGCCAAAAAAAAGTGATTCCCACGATGTCGTAAAAACGCATATGTATAATCGACTTTTTCTCGAAGACAAATTGTTCGCACGCAAACTTCGCGCATTGCACTCGTGTAGTTCGACAAGACGAAGCTATTGCACGCGGTTTCATCGGCCTACGACAATGTGTACTCAAGTTATATGCCATCATCTCGAACACGAATATCAACTTCAATGATTGAGTTTTTCGTGAGCTGTGGTCGCAAAGAAAACGATGTTGCATCAGTTTGCTTGGTTATTCGTCGTGCTGAAACCGAATATGATGCCAGATTTTGTCTACGTGCAGCCAAAAAAAAGTGATTCCCACGATGTCGTAAAAACACATGTGTATAATCGACTTTTTCTCGAAGACAAATTGTTCGCACGCAAACTTCGCGCATTGCACTCGTGTAGTTCGACAAGACGAAGCTATTGCATGCGGTTTCATCGGCCTACGACAATGTGTACTCAAGTTATATGCCATCATCTCGAACACGAATATCAACTTCAATGATTGAGTTTTTCGTGAGCTGTGGTCGCAAAGAAAACGATGTTGCATCAGTTTGCTTGGTTATTCGTCGTGCTGAAACCGAATATGATGCCAGATTTTGTCTACGTGCAGCCAAAAAAAAGTGATTCCCACGATGTCGTAAAAACACATGTGTATAATCGACTTTTTCTCGAAGACAAATTGTTCGCACGCAAACTTCGCGCATTGCACTCGTGTAGTTCGACAAGACGAAGCTATTGCACGCGGTTTCATCGGCCTACGACAATGTGTACTCAAGTTATATGCCATCATATCGAACACGAATATCAACTTCTATGATTGAGTTTTTCGTGAGCTGTGGTCGCAAAGAAAACGATGTTGCATCAGTTTCCTTGGTTATTCGACGTGCTGAAACCGAATATAATGCCAGACTTTGTCTACGTGCAGCCAAAAAAAGTGATTCCCACGATGTCGTAAAAACGCATATGTATAATCGACTTTTTCTCGAAGACAAATTGTTCGCACGCAAACTTCGCGCATTGCACTCGTGTAGTTCGACAAGACGAAGCTATTGCACGCGGTTTCATCGGCCTACGACAATGTGTACTCAAGTTAGATGCCATCATATCGAACACGAATATCAACTTCTATGATTGAGTTTTTCGTGAGCTGTGGTCGCAAAGAAAACGATGTTGCATCAGTTTCCTTGGTTATTCGACGTGCTGAAACCGAATATAATGCCAGACTTTGTGTACGTGCAGCCAAAAAAAAGTGATTCCCACGATGTCGTAAAAACGCATATGTATAATCGACTTTTTCTCGAAGACAAATTGTTCGCACGCAAACTTCGCGCATTGCACTCGTGTAGTTCGACAAGACGAAGCTATTGCACGCGGTTTCATCGGCCTACGACAATGTGTACTCAAGTTATATGCCATCATCTCGAACACGAATATCAACTTCAATGATTGAGTTTTTCGTGAGCTGTGGTCGCAAAGAAAACGATGTTGCATCAGTTTGCTTGGTTATTCGTCGTGCTGAAACCGAATATGATGCCAGATTTTGTCTACGTGCAGCCAAAAAAAAGTGATTCCCACGATGTCGTAAAAACACATGTGTATAATCGACTTTTTCTCGAAGACAAATTGTTCGCACGCAAACTTCGCGCATTGCACTCGTGTAGTTCGACAAGCCGAAGCTATTGCATGCGGTTTCATCGGCCTACGACAATGTGTACTCAAGTTATATGCCATCATCTCGAACACGAATATCAACTTCAATGATTGAGTTTTTCGTGAGCTGTGGTCGCAAAGAAAACGATGTTGCATCAGTTTCCTTGGTTATTCGTCGTGCTGAAACCGAATATGATGCCAGATTTTGTCTACGTGCAGCCAAAAAAAAGTGATTCCCACGATGTCGTAAAAACACATGTGTATAATCGACTTTTTCTCGAAGACAAATTGTTCGCACGCAAACTTCGCGCATTGCACTCGTGTAGTTCGACAAGACGAAGCTATTGCATGCGGTTTCATCGGCCTACGACAATGTGTACTCAAGTTATATGCCATCATCTCGAACACGAATATCAACTTCTATGATTGAGTTTTTCGTGAGCTGTGGTCGCAAAGAAAACGATGTTGCATCAGTTTGCTTGGTTATTCGACGTGCTGAAACCGAATATGGTGCCAGATTTTGTCTACGTGCAGCCAAAAAAAAGTGATTCCCACGATGTCGTAAAAACGCATATGTATAATCGACTTTTTCTCGAAGACAAATTGTTCGCACGCAAACTTCGCGCATTGCACTCGTGTAGTTCGACAAGACGAAGCTATTGCACGCGGTTTCATCGGCCTACGACAATGTGTACTCAAGTTAGATGCCATCATATCGAACACGAATATCAACTTCTATGATTGAGTTTTTCGTGAGCTGTGGTCGCAAAGAAAACGATGTTGCATCAGTTTCCTTGGTTATTCGACGTGCTGAAACCGAATATAATGCCAGACTTTGTCTACGTGCAGCCAAAAAAAAGTGATTCCCACGATGTCGTAAAAACGCATATGTATAATCGACTTTTTCTCGAAGACAAATTTTTCGCACGCAAACTTCGCGCATTGCACTCGTGTAGTTCGACAAGACGAAGCTATTGCACGCGGTTTCATCGGCCTACGACAATGTGTACTCAAGTTATATGCCATCATCTCGAACACGAATATCAACTTCAATGATTGAGTTTTTCGTGAGCTGTGGTCGCAAAGAAAACGATGTTGCATCAGTTTGCTTGGTTATTCGTCGTGCTGAAACCGAATATGATGCCAGATTTTGTCTACGTGCAGCCAAAAAAAAGTGATTCCCACGATGTCGTAAAAACACATGTGTATAATCGACTTTTTCTCGAAGACAAATTGTTCGCACGCAAACTTCGCGCATTGCACTCGTGTAGTTCGACAAGACGAAGCTATTGCATGCGGTTTCATCGGCCTACGACAATGTGTACTCAAGTTATATGCCATCATATCGAACACGAATATCAACTTCTATGATTGAGTTTTTCGTGAGCTGTGGTCGCAAAGAAAACGATGTTGCATCAGTTTCCTTGGTTATTCGACGTGCTGAAACCGAATATAATGCCAGACTTTGTCTACGTGCAGCCAAAAAAAAGTGATTCCCACGATGTCGTAAAAACGCATATGTATAATCGACTTTTTCTCGAAGACAAATTGTTCGCACGCAAACTTCGCGCATTGCACTCGTGTAGTTCGACAAGACGAAGCTATTGCATGCGGTTTCATCGGCCTACGACAATGTGTACTCAAGTTATATGCCATCATATCGAACACGAATATCAACTTCTATGATTGAGTTTTTCGTGAGCTGTGGTCGCAAAGAAAACGATGTTGCATCAGTTTGCTTGGTTATTCGACGTGCTGAAACCGAATATGGTGCCAGATTTTGTCTACGTGCAGCCAAAAAAAAGTGATTCCCACGATGTCGTAAAAACGCATATGTATAATCGACTTTTTCTCGAAGACAAATTGTTCGCACGCAAACTTCGCGCATTGCACTCGTGTAGTTCGACAAGACGAAGCTATTGCACGCGGTTTCATCGGCCTACGACAATGTGTACTCAAGTTAGATGCCATCATATCGAACACGAATATCAACTTCTATGATTGAGTTTTTCGTGAGCTGTGGTCGCAAAGAAAACGATGTTGCATCAGTTTCCTTGGTTATTCGACGTGCTGAAACCGAATATAATGCCAGACTTTGTCTACGTGCAGCCAAAAAAAAGTGATTCCCACGATGTCGTAAAAACACATGTGTATAATCGACTTTTTCTCGAAGACAAATTGTTCGCACGCAAACTTCGCGCATTGCACTCGTGTAGTTCGACAAGACGAAGCTATTGCATGCGGTTTCATCGGCCTACGACAATGTGTACTCAAGTTATATGCCATCATATCGAACACGAATATCAACTTCTATGATTGAGTTTTTCGTGAGCTGTGGTCGCAAAGAAAACGATGTTGCATCAGTTTCCTTGGTTATTCGACGTGCTGAAACCGAATATAATGCCAGACTTTGTCTACGTGCAGCCAAAAAAAAGTGATTCCCACGATGTCGTAAAAACGCATATGTATAATCGACTTTTTCTCGAAGACAAATTGTTCGCACGCAAACTTCGCGCATTGCACTCGTGTAGTTCGACATGACGAAGCTATTGCACGCGGTTTCATCGGCCTACGACAATGTGTACTCAAGTTATATGCCATCATCTCGAACACGAATATCAACTTCAATGATTGAGTTTTTCGTGAGCTGTGGTCGCAAAGAAAACGATGTTGCATCAGTTTCCTTGGTTATTCGACGTGCTGAAACCGAATATAATGCCAGACTTTGTCTACGTGCAGCCAAAAAAAAGTGATTCCCACGATGTCGTAAAAACGCATATGTATAATCGACTTTTTCTCGAAGACAAATTGTTCGCACGCAAACTTCGCGCATTGCACTCGTGTAGTTCGACAAGACGAAGCTATTGCACGCGGTTTCATCGGCCTACGACAATGTGTACTCAAGTTATATGCCATCATCTCGAACACGAATATCAACTTCAATGATTGAGTTTTTCGTGAGCTGTGGTCGCAAAGAAAACGATGTTGCATCAGTTTCCTTGGTTATTCGACGTGCTGAAACCGAATATGGTGCCAGATTTTGTCTACGTGCAGCCAAAAAAAAGTGATTCCCACGATGTCGTAAAAACGGATATGTATAATCGACTTTTTCTCGAAGACAAATTGTTCGCACGCAAACTTCGCGCATTGCACTCGTGTAGTTCGACAAGACGAAGCTATTGCACGCGGTTTCATCGGCCTACGACAATGTGTACTCAAGTTATATGCTATCATATCGAACACGAATATCAACTTCTATGATTGAGTTTTTCGTGAGCTGTGGTCGCAAAGAAAACGATGTTGCATCAGTTTCCTTGGTTATTCGACGTGCTGAAACCGAATATGATGCCAGACTTTGTCTACGTGCAGCCAAAAAAAAGTGATTCCCACGATGTCCTAAAAACGCATATGTATAATCGACTTTTTCTCGAAGACAAATTGTTCGCACGCAAACTTCGCGCATTGCACTCGTGTAGTTCGACAAGACGAAGCTATTGCACGCGGTTTCATCGGCCTACGACAATGTGTACTCAAGTTATATGCCATCATCTCGAACACGACTATCAACTTCAATGATTGAGTTTTTCGTGAGCTGTGGTCGCAAAGAAAACGATGTTGCATCAGTTTCCTTGGTTATTCGACGTGCTGAAACCGAATATGGTGCCAGATTTTGTCTACGTGCAGCCAAAAAAAAGTGATTCCCACGATGTCGTAAAAACGCATATGTATAATCGACTTTTTCTCGAAGACAAATTGTTCGCACGCAAACTTCGCGCATTGCACTCGTGTAGTTCGACAAGACGAAGCTATTGCACGCGGTTTCATCGGCCTACGACAATGTGTACTCAAGTTATATGCCATCATATCGAACACGAATATCAACTTATATGATTGAGTTTTTCGTGAGCTGTTGTCGCAAAGAAAACGATGTTGCATCAGTTTCCTTGGTTATTCGTCGTGCTGAAACCGAATATGATGCCAGATTTTGTCTACGTGCAGCCAAAAAAAAGTGATTCCCACGATGTCGTAAAAACACATGTGTATAATCGACTTTTTCTCGAAGACAAATTGTTCGCACGCAAACTTCGCGCATTGCACTCGTGTAGTTCGACAAGACGAAGCTATTGCACGCGGTTTCATCGGCCTACGACAATGTGTACTCAAGTTAGATGCCATCATATCGAACACGAATATCAACTTCTATGATTGAGTTTTTCGTGAGCTGTGGTCGCAAAGAAAACGATGTTGCATCAGTTTCCTTGGTTATTCGACGTGCTGAAACCGAATATGGTGCCAGATTTTGTCTACGTGCAGCCAAAAAAAAGTGATTCCCACGATGTCGTAAAAACGCATATGTATAATCGACTTTTTCTCGAAGACAAATTGTTCGCACGCAAACTTCGCGCATTGCACTCGTGTAGTTCGACAAGACGAAGCTATTGCACGCGGTTTCATCGGCCTACGACAATGTGTACTCAAGTTATATGCCATCATATCGAACACGAATATCAACTTATATGATTGAGTTTTTCGTGAGCTGTTGTCGCAAAGAAAACGATGTTGCATCAGTTTCCTTGGTTATTCGTCGTGCTGAAACCGAATATGATGCCAGATTTTGTCTACGTGCAGCCAAAAAAAAGTGATTCCCACGATGTCGTAAAAACACATGTGTATAATCGACTTTTTCTCGAAGACAAATTGTTCGCACGCAAACTTCGCGCATTGCACTCGTGTAGTTCGACAAGACGAAGCTATTGCATGCGGTTTCATCGGCCTACGACAATGTGTACTCAAGTTATATGCCATCATCTCGAACACGAATATCAACTTCTATGATTGAGTTTTTCGTGAGCTGTGGTCGCAAAGAAAACGATGTTGCATCAGTTTGCTTGGTTATTCGACGTGCTGAAACCGAATATGGTGCCAGATTTTGTCTACGTGCAGCCAAAAAAAAGTGATTCCCACGATGTCGTAAAAACGCATATGTATAATCGACTTTTTCTCGAAGACAAATTGTTCGCACGCAAACTTCGCGCATTGCACTCGTGTAGTTCGACAAGACGAAGCTATTGCACGCGGTTTCATCGGCCTACGACAATGTGTACTCAAGTTAGATGCCATCATATCGAACACGAATATCAACTTCTATGATTGAGTTTTTCGTGAGCTGTGGTCGCAAAGAAAACGATGTTGCATCAGTTTCCTTGGTTATTCGACGTGCTGAAACCGAATATAATGCCAGACTTTGTCTACGTGCAGCCAAAAAAAAGTGATTCCCACGATGTCGTAAAAACGCATATGTATAATCGACTTTTTCTCGAAGACAAATTGTTCGCACGCAAACTTCGCGCATTGCACTCGTGTAGTTCGACAAGACGAAGCTATTGCACGCGGTTTCATCGGCCTACGACAATGTGTACTCAAGTTAGATGCCATCATATCGAACACGAATATCAACTTCTATGATTGAGTTTTTCGTGAGCTGTGGTCGCAAAGAAATCGATGTTGCATCAGTTTCCTTGGTTATTCGACGTGCTGAAACCGAATATAATGCCAGACTTTGTCTACGTGCAGCCAAAAAAAAGTGATTCCCACGATGTCGTAAAAACGCATATGTATAATCGACTTTTTCTCGAAGACAAATTGTTCGCACGCAAACTTCGCGCATTGCACTCGTGTAGTTCGACAAGACGAAGCTATTGCACGCGGTTTCATCGGCCTACGACAATGTGTACTCAAGTTATATGCCATCATCTCGAACACGAATATCAACTTCAATGATGGAGTTTTTCGTGAGCTGTGGTCGCAAAGAAAACGATGTTGCATCAGTTTGCTTGGTTATTCGTCGTGCTGAAACCGAATATGATGCCAGATTTTGTCTACGTGCAGCCAAAAAAAAGTGATTCCCACGATGTCGTAAAAACACATGTGTATAATCGACTTTTTCTCGAAGACAAATTGTTCGCACGCAAACTTCGCGCATTGCACTCGTGTAGTTCGACAAGACGAAGCTATTGCATGCGGTTTCATCGGCCTACGACAATGTGTACTCAAGTTATATGCCATCATCTCGAACACGAATATCAACTTCAATGATTGAGTTTTTCGTGAGCTGTGGTCGCAAAGAAAACGATGTTGCATCAGTTTGCTTGGTTATTCGTCGTGCTGAAACCGAATATGATGCCAGATTTTGTCTACGTGCAGCCAAAAAAAAGTGATTCCCACGATGTCGTAAAAACACATGTGTATAATCGACTTTTTCTCGAAGACAAATTGTTCGCACGCAAACTTCGCGCATTGCACTCGTGTAGTTCGACAAGACGAAGCTATTGCACGCGGTTTCATCGGCCTACGACAATGTGTACTCAAGTTATATGCCATCATATCGAACACGAATATAAACTTCTATGATTGAGTTTTTCGTGAGCTGTGGTCGCAAAGAATACGATGTTGCATCAGTTTCCTTGGTTATTCGACGTGCTGAAACCGAATATAATGCCAGACTTTGTCTACGTGCAGCCAAAAAAAAGTGATTCCCACGATGTCGTAAAAACGCATATGTATAATCGACTTTTTCTCGAAGACAAATTGTTCGCACGCAAACTTCGCGCATTGCACTCGTGTAGTTCGACAAGACGAAGCTATTGCACGCGGTTTCATCGGCCTACGACAATGTGTACTCAAGTTAGATGCCATCATATCGAACACGAATATCAACTTCTATGATTGAGTTTTTCGTGAGCTGTGGTCGCAAAGAAAACGATGTTGCATCAGTTTCCTTGGTTATTCGACGTGCTGAAACCGAATATAATGCCAGACTTTGTGTACGTGCAGCCAAAAAAAAGTGATTCCCACGATGTCGTAAAAACACATGTGTATAATCGACTTTTTCTCGAAGACAAATTGTTCGCACGCAAACTTCGCGCATTGCACTCGTGTAGTTCGACAAGACGAAGCTATTGCATGCGGTTTCATCGGCCTACGACAATGTGTACTCAAGTTATATGCCATCATCTCGAACACGAATATCAACTTCTATGATTGAGTTTTTCGTGAGCTGTGGTCGCAAAGAAAACGATGTTGCATCAGTTTGCTTGGTTATTCGACGTGCTGAAACCGAATATGGTGCCAGATTTTGTCTACGTGCAGCCAAAAAAAAGTGATTCCCACGATGTCGTAAAAACGCTTATGTATAATCGACTTTTTCTCGAAGACAAATTGTTCGCACGCAAACTTCGCGCATTGCACTCGTGTAGTTCGACAAGACGAAGCTATTGCACGCGGTTTCATCGGCCTACGACAATGTGTACTCAAGTTAGATGCCATCATATCGAACACGAATATCAACTTCTATGATTGAGTTTTTCGTGAGCTGTGGTCGCAAAGAAATCGATGTTGCATCAGTTTCCTTGGTTATTCGACGTGCTGAAACCGAATATAATGCCAGACTTTGTCTACGTGCAGCCAAAAAAAAGTGATTCCCACGATGTCGTAAAAACGCATATGTATAATCGACTTTTTCTCGAAGACAAATTGTTCGCACGCAAACTTCGCGCATTGCACTCGTGTAGTTCGACAAGACGAAGCTATTGCACGCGGTTTCATCGGCCTACGACAATGTGTACTCAAGTTATATGCCATCATCTCGAACACGAATATCAACTTCAATGATTGAGTTTTTCGTGAGCTGTGGTCGCAAAGAAAACGATGTTGCATCAGTTTGCTTGGTTATTCGTCGTGCTGAAACCGAATATGATGCCAGATTTTGTCTACGTGCAGCCAAAAAAAAGTGATTCCCACGATGTCGTAAAAACACATGTGTATAATCGACTTTTTCTCGAAGACAAATTGTTCGCACGCAAACTTCGCGCATTGCACTCGTGTAGTTCGACAAGACGAAGCTATTGCACGCGGTTTCATCGGCCTACGACAATGTGTACTCAAGTTATATGCCATCATCTCGAACACGAATATCAACTTCAATGATGGAGTTTTTCGTGAGCTGTGGTCGCAAAGAAAACGATGTTGCATCAGTTTGCTTGGTTATTCGTCGTGCTGAAACCGAATATGATGCCAGATTTTGTCTACGTGCAGCCAAAAAAAAGTGATTCCCACGATGTCGTAAAAACACATGTGTATAATCGACTTTTTCTCGAAGACAAATTGTTCGCACGCAAACTTCGCGCATTGCACTCATGTAGTTCGACAAGACGAAGCTATTGCATGCGGTTTCATCGGCCTACGACAATGTGTACTCAAGTTATATGCCATCATCTCGAACACGAATATCAACTTCAATGATTGAGTTTTTCGTGAGCTGTGGTCGCAAAGAAAACGATGTTGCATCAGTTTGCTTGGTTATTCGTCGTGCTGAAACCGAATATGATGCCAGATTTTGTCTACGTGCAGCCAAAAAAAAGTGATTCCCACGATGTCGTAAAAACACATGTGTATAATCGACTTTTTCTCGAAGACAAATTGTTCGCACGCAAACTTCGCGCATTGCACTCGTGTAGTTCGACAAGACGAAGCTATTGCACGCGGTTTCATCGGCCTACGACAATGTGTACTCAAGTTATATGCCATCATATCGAACACGAATATCAACTTCTATGATTGAGTTTTTCGTGAGCTGTGGTCGCAAAGAATACGATGTTGCATCAGTTTCCTTGGTTATTCGACGTGCTGAAACCGAATATAATGCCAGACTTTGTCTACGTGCAGCCAAAAAAAAGTGATTCCCACGATGTCGTAAAAACGCATATGTATAATCGACTTTTTCTCGAAGACAAATTGTTCGCACGCAAACTTCGCGCATTGCACTCGTGTAGTTCGACAAGACGAAGCTATTGCACGCGGTTTCATCGGCCTACGACAATGTGTACTCAAGTTAGATGCCATCATATCGAACACGAATATCAACTTCTATGATTGAGTTTTTCGTGAGCTGTGGTCGCAAAGAAAACGATGTTGCATCAGTTTCCTTGGTTATTCGACGTGCTGAAACCGAATATAATGCCAGACTTTGTGTACGTGCAGCCAAAAAAAAGTGATTCCCACGATGTCGTAAAAACGCATATGTATAATCGACTTTTTCTCGAAGACAAATTGTTCGCACGCAAACTTCGCGCATTGCACTCGTGTAGTTCGACAAGACGAAGCTATTGCACGCGGTTTCATCGGCCTACGACAATGTGTACTCAAGTTAGATGCCATCATATCGAACACGAATATCAACTTCTATGATTGAGTTTTTCGTGAGCTGTGGTCGCAAAGAAAACGATGTTGCATCAGTTTCCTTGGTTATTCGACGTGCTGAAACCGAATATAATGCCAGACTTTGTGTACGTGCAGCCAAAAAAAAGTGATTCCCACGATGTCGTAAAAACGCATATGTATAATCGACTTTTTCTCGAAGACAAATTGTTCGCACGCAAACTTCGCGCATTGCACTCGTGTAGTTCGACAAGACGAAGCTATTGCACGCGGTTTCATCGGCCTACGACAATGTGTACTCAAGTTATATGCCATCATCTCGAACACGAATATCAACTTCAATGATTGAGTTTTTCGTGAGCTGTGGTCGCAAAGAAAACGATGTTGCATCAGTTTGCTTGGTTATTCGTCGTGCTGAAACCGAATATGATGCCAGATTTTGTCTACGTGCAGCCAAAAAAAAGTGATTCCCACGATGTCGTAAAAACACATGTGTATAATCGACTTTTTCTCGAAGACAAATTGTTCGCACGCAAACTTCGCGCATTGCACTCGTGTAGTTCGACAAGACGAAGCTATTGCACGCGGTTTCATCGGCCTACGACAATGTGTACTCAAGTTAGATGCCATCATATCGAACACGAATATCAACTTCTATGATTGAGTTTTTCGTGAGCTGTGGTCGCAAAGAAAACGATGTTGCATCAGTTTCCTTGGTTATTCGACGTGCTGAAACCGAATATGTTGCCAGATTTTGTCTACGTGCAGCCAAAAAAAAGTGATTCCCACGATGTCGTAAAAACACATGTGTATAATCGACTTTTTCTCGAAGACAAATTGTTCGCACGCAAACTTCGCGCATTGCACTCGTGTAGTTCGACAAGACGAAGCTATTGCACGCGGTTTCATCGGCCTACGACAATGTGTACTCAAGTTAGATGCCATCATATCGAACACGAATATCAACTTCTATGATTGAGTTTTTCATGAGCTGTGGTCGCAAAGAAAACGATGTTGCATCAGTTTCCTTGGTTATTCGACGTGCTGAAACCGAATATGATGCCAGATTTTGTCTACGTGCAGCCAAAAAAAAGTGATTCCCACGATGTCGTAAAAACACATGTGTATAATCGACTTTTTCTCGAAGACAAATTGTTCGCACGCAAACTTCGCGCATTGCACTCGTGTAGTTCGACAAGACGAAGCTATTGCATGCGGTTTCATCGGCCTACGACAATGTGTACTCAAGTTATATGCCATCATCTCGAACACGAATATCAACTTCTATGATTGAGTTTTTCGTGAGCTGTGGTCGCAAAGAAAACGATGTTGCATCAGTTTGCTTGGTTATTCGACGTGCTGAAACCGAATATGGTGCCAGATTTTGTCTACGTGCAGCCAAAAAAAAGTGATTCCCACGATGTCGTAAAAACGCATATGTATAATCGACTTTTTCTCGAAGACAAATTGTTCGCACGCAAACTTCGCGCATTGCACTCGTGTAGTTCGACAAGACGAAGCTATTGCACGCGGTTTCATCGGCCTACGACAATGTGTACTCAAGTTAGATGCCATCATATCGAACACGAATATCAACTTCTATGATTGAGTTTTTCGTGAGCTGTGGTCGCAAAGAAAACGATGTTGCATCAGTTTCCTTGGTTATTCGACGTGCTGAAACCGAATATAATGCCAGACTTTGTCTACGTGCAGCCAAAAAAAAGTGATTCCCACGATGTCGTAAAAACGCATATGTATAATCGACTTTTTCTCGAAGACAAATTGTTCGCACGCAAACTTCGCGCATTGCACTCGTGTAGTTCGACAAGACGAAGCTATTGCACGCGGTTTCATCGGCCTACGACAATGTGTACTCAAGTTATATGCCATCATCTCGAACACGAATATCAACTTCAATGATTGAGTTTTTCGTGAGCTGTGGTCGCAAAGAAAACGTTGTTGCATCAGTTTGCTTGGTTATTCGTCGTGCTGAAACCGAATATGATGCCAGATTTTGTCTACGTGCAGCCAAAAAAAAGTGATTCCCACGATGTCGTAAAAACACATGTGTATAATCGACTTTTTCTCGAAGACAAATTGTTCGCACGCAAACTTCGCGCATTGCACTCGTGTAGTTCGACAAGACGAAGCTATTGCATGCGGTTTCATCGGCCTACGACAATGTGTACTCAAGTTATATGCCATCATATCGAACACGAATATCAACTTCTATGATTGAGTTTTTCGTGAGCTGTGGTCGCAAAGAAAACGATGTTGCATCAGTTTCCTTGGTTATTCGACGTGCTGAAACCGAATATAATGCCAGACTTTGTCTACGTGCAGCCAAAAAAAAGTGATTCCCACGATGTCGTAAAAACGCATATGTATAATCGACTTTTTCTCGAAGACAAATTGTTCGCACGCAAACTTCGCGCATTGCACTCGTGTAGTTCGACAAGACGAAGCTATTGCACGCGGTTTCATCGGCCTACGACAATGTGTACTCAAGTTATATGCCATCATCTCGAACACGAATATCAACTTCAATGATTGAGTTTTTCGTGAGCTGTGGTCGCAAAGAAAACGATGTTGCATCAGTTTCCTTGGTTATTCGACGTGCTGAAACCGAATATAATGCCAGACTTTGTCTACGTGCAGCCAAAAAAAAGTGATTCCCACGATGTCGTAAAAACGCATATGTATAATCGACTTTTTCTCGAAGACAAATTGTTCGCACGCAAACTTCGCGCATTGCACTCGTGTAGTTCGACAAGACGAAGCTATTGCACGCGGTTTCATCGGCCTACGACAATGTGTACTCAAGTTATATGCCATCATCTCGAACACGAATATCAACTTCAATGATTGAGTTTTTCGTGAGCTGTGGTCGCAAAGAAAACGATGTTGCATCAGTTTGCTTGGTTATTCGACGTGCTGAAACCGAATATGGTGCCAGATTTTGTCTACGTGCAGCCAAAAAAAAGTGATTCCCACGATGTCGTAAAAACGCATATGTATAATCGACTTTTTCTCGAAGACAAATTGTTCGCACGCAAACTTCGCGCATTGCACTCGTGTAGTTCGACAAGACGAAGCTATTGCACGCGGTTTCATCGGCCTACGACAATGTGTACTCAAGTTAGATGCCATCATATCGAACACGAATATCAACTTCTATGATTGAGTTTTTCGTGAGCTGTGGTCGCAAAGAAAACGATGTTGCATCAGTTTCCTTGGTTATTCGACGTGCTGAAACCGAATATGGTGCCAGATTTTGTCTACGTGCAGCCAAAAAAAAGTGATTCCCACGATGTCGTAAAAACGCATATGTATAATCGACTTTTTCTCGAAGACAAATTGTTCGCACGCAAACTTCGCGCATTGCACTCGTGTAGTTCGACAAGACGAAGCTATTGCACGCGGTTTCATCGGCCTACGACAATGTGTACTCAAGTTATATGCCATCATCTCGAACACGAATATCAACTTCTATGATTGAGTTTTTCGTGAGCTGTGGTCGCAAAGAAAACGATGTTGCATCAGTTTGCTTGGTTATTCGACGTGCTGAAACCGAATATGGTGCCAGATTTTGTCTACGTGCAGCCAAAAAAAAGTGAATCCCACGATGTCGTAAAAACGCATATGTATAATCGACTTTTTCTCGAAGACAAATTGTTCGCACGCAAACTTCGCGCATTGCACTCGTGTAGTTCGACAAGACGAAGCTATTGCACGCGGTTTCATCGGCCTACGACAATGTGTACTCAAGTTAGATGCCATCATATCGAACACGAATATCAACTTCTATGATTGAGTTTTTCGTGAGCTGTGGTCGCAAAGAAAACGATGTTGCATCAGTTTCCTTGGTTATTCGACGTGCTGAAACCGAATATAATGCCAGACTTTGTCTACGTGCAGCCAAAAAAAAGTGATTCCCACGATGTCGTAAAAACGCATATGTATAATCGACTTTTTCTCGAAGACAAATTGTTCGCACGCAAACTTCGCGCATTGCACTCGTGTAGTTCGACAAGACGAAGCTATTGCACGCGGTTTCATCGGCCTACGACAATGTGTACTCAAGTTAGATGCCATCATATCGAACACGAATATCAACTTCTATGATTGAGTTTTTCGTGAGCTGTGGTCGCAAAGAAAACGATGTTGCATCAGTTTCCTTGGTTATTCGACGTGCTGAAACCGAATATGATGCCAGATTTTGTCTACGTGCAGCCAAAAAAAAGTGATTCCCACGATGTCGTAAAAACACATGTGTATAATCGACTTTTTCTCGAAGACAAATTGTTCGCACGCAAACTTCGCGCATTGCACTCGTGTAGTTCGACAAGACGAAGCTATTGCACGCGGTTTCATCGGCCTACGACAATGTGTACTCAAGTTAGATGCCATCATATCGAACACGAATATCAACTTCTATGATTGAGTTTTTCGTGAGCTGTGGTCGCAAAGAAAACGATGTTGCATCAGTTTCCTTGGTTATTCGACGTGCTGAAACCGAATATAATGCCAGACTTTGTCTACGTGCAGCCAAAAAAAAGTGATTCCCACGATGTCGTAAAAACGCATATGTATAATCGACTTTTTCTCGAAGACAAATTGTTCGCACGCAAACTTCGCGCATTGCACTCGTGTAGTTCGACAAGACGAAGCTATTGCACGCGGTTTCATCGGCCTACGACATTGTGTACTCAAGTTATATGCCATCATCTCGAACACGAATATCAACTTCAATGATTGAGTTTTTCGTGAGCTGTGGTCGCAAAGAAAACGATGTTGCATCAGTTTGCTTGGTTATTCGTCGTGCTGAAACCGAATATGATGCCAGATTTTGTCTACGTGCAGCCAAAAAAAAGTGATTCCCACGATGTCGTGAAAAAACACGTGTGTATAATCGACTTTTTCTCGAAGACAAATTGTTCGCACGCAAACTTCGCGCATTGCACTCGTGTAGTTCGACAAGACGAAGCTATTGCATGCGGTTTCATCGGCCTACGACAATGTGTACTCAAGTTATATGCCATCATATCGAACACGAATATCAACTTCTATGATTGAGTTTTTCGTGAGCTGTGGTCGCAAAGAAAACGATGTTGCATCAGTTTCCTTGGTTATTCGACGTGCTGAAACCGAATATAATGCCAGACTTTGTCTACGTGCAGCCAAAAAAAAGTGATTCCCACGATGTCGTAAAAACGCATATGTATAATCGACTTTTTCTCGAAGACAAATTGTTCGCACGCAAACTTCGCGCATTGCACTCGTGTAGTTCGACAAGACGAAGCTATTGCACGCGGTTTCATCGGCCTACGACAATGTGTACTCAAGTTATATGCCATCATCTCGAACACGAATATCAACTTCAATGATTGAGTTTTTCGTGAGCTGTGGTCGCAAAGAAAACGATGTTGCATCAGTTTGCTTGGTTATTCGTCGTGCTGAAACCGAATATGATGCCAGATTTTGTCTACGTGCAGCCAAAAAAAAGTGATTCCCACGATGTCGTAAAAACACATGTGTATAATCGACTTTTTCTCGAAGACAAATTGTTCGCACGCAAACTTCGCGCATTGCACTCGTGTAGTTCGACAAGACGAAGCTATTGCACGCGGTTTCATCGGCCTACGACAATGTGTACTCAAGTTATATGCCATCATATCGAACACGAATATCAACTTCTATGATTGAGTTTTTCGTGAGCTGTGGTCGCAAAGAAAACGATGTTGCATCAGTTTCCTTGGTTATTCGACGTGCTGAAACCGAATATAATGCCAGACTTTGTCTACGTGCAGCCAAAAAAAAGTGATTCCCACGATGTCGTAAAAACGCATATGTATAATCGACTTTTTCTCGAAGACAAATTGTTCGCACGCAAACTTCGCGCATTGCACTCGTGTAGTTCGACAAGACGAAGCTATTGCACGCGGTTTCATCGGCCTACGACAATGTGTACTCAAGTTAGATGCCATCATATCGAACACGAATATCAACTTCTATGATTGAGTTTTTCGTGAGCTGTGGTCGCAAAGAAAACGATGTTGCATCAGTTTCCTTGGTTATTCGACGTGCTGAAACCGAATATAATGCCAGACTTTGTGTACGTGCAGCCAAAAAAAAGTGATTCCCACGATGTCGTAAAAACGCATATGTATAATCGACTTTTTCTCGAAGACAAATTGTTCGCACGCAAACTTCGCGCATTGCACTCGTGTAGTTCGACAAGACGAAGCTATTGCACGCGGTTTCATCGGCCTACGACAATGTGTACTCAAGTTATATGCCATCATCTCGAACACGAATATCAACTTCAATGATTGAGTTTTTCGTGAGCTGTGGTCGCAAAGAAAACGATGTTGCATCAGTTTGCTTGGTTATTCGTCGTGCTGAAACCGAATATGATACCAGATTGTGTCTACGTGCAGCCAAAAAAAAGTGATTCCCACGATGTCGTAAAAACACATGTGTATAATCGACTTTTTCTCGAAGACAAATTGTTCGCACGCAAACTTCGCGCATTGCACTCGTGTAGTTCGACAAGACGAAGCTATTGCATGCGGTTTCATCGGCCTACGACAATGTGTACTCAAGTTATATGCCATCATCTCGAACACGAATATCAACTTCAATGATTGAGTTTTTCGTGAGCTGTGGTCGCAAAGAAAACGATGTTGCATCAGTTTGCTTGGTTATTCGTCGTGCTGAAACCGAATATGATGCCAGATTTTGTCTACGTGCAGCCAAAAAAAAGTGATTCCCACGATGTCGTAAAAACACATGTGTATAATCGACTTTTTCTCGAAGACAAATTGTTCGCACGCAAACTTCGCGCATTGCACTCGTGTAGTTCGACAAGACGAAGCTATTGCACGCGGTTTCATCGGCCTACGACAATGTGTACTCAAGTTATATGCCATCATATCGAACACGAATATCAACTTCTATGATTGAGTTTTTCGTGAGCTGTGGTCGCAAAGAAAACGATGTTGCATCAGTTTCCTTGGTTATTCGACGTGCTGAAACCGAATATAATGCCAGACTTTGTCTACGTGCAGCCAAAAAAAAGTGATTCCCACGATGTCGTAAAAACGCATATGTATAATCGACTTTTTCTCGAAGACAAATTGTTCGCACGCAAACTTCGCGCATTGCACTCGTGTAGTTCGACAAGACGAAGCTATTGCACGCGGTTTCATCGGCCTACGACAATGTGTACTCAAGTTATATGCCATCATCTCGAACACGAATATCAACTTCAATGATTGAGTTTTTCGTGAGCTGTGGTCGCAAAGAAAACGATGTTGCATCAGTTTGCTTGGTTATTCGTCGTGCTGAAACCGAATATGATGCCAGATTTTGTCTACGTGCAGCCAAAAAAAAGTGATTCCCACGATGTCGTAAAAACACATGTGTATAATCGACTTTTTCTCGAAGACAAATTGTTCGCACGCAAACTTCGCGCATTGCACTCGTGTAGTTCGACAAGACGAAGCTATTGCACGCGGTTTCATCGGCCTACGACAATGTGTACTCAAGTTATATGCCATCATATCGAACACGAATATCAACTTCTATGATTGAGTTTTTCGTGAGCTGTGGTCGCAAAGAAAACGATGTTGCATCAGTTTCCTTGGTTATTCGACGTGCTGAAACCGAATATAATGCCAGACTTTGTCTACGTGCAGCCAAAAAAAAGTGATTCCCACGATGTCGTAAAAACGCATATGTATAATCGACTTTTTCTCGAAGACAAATTGTTCGCACGCAAACTTCGCGCATTGCACTCGTGTAGTTCGACAAGACGAAGCTATTGCACGCGGTTTCATCGGCCTACGACAATGTGTACTCAAGTTAGATGCCATCATATCGAACACGAATATCAACTTCTATGATTGAGTTTTTCGTGAGCTGTGGTCGCAAAGAAAACGATGTTGCATCAGTTTCCTTGGTTATTCGACGTGCTGAAACCGAATATAATGCCAGACTTTGTGTACGTGCAGCCAAAAAAAAGTGATTCCCACGATGTCGTAAAAACGCATATGTATAATCGACTTTTTCTCGAAGACAAATTGTTCGCACGCAAACTTCGCGCATTGCACTCGTGTAGTTCGACAAGACGAAGCTATTGCACGCGGTTTCATCGGCCTACGACAATGTGTACTCAAGTTATATGCCATCATCTCGAACACGAATATCAACTTCAATGATTGAGTTTTTCGTGAGCTGTGGTCGCAAAGAAAACGATGTTGCATCAGTTTGCTTGGTTATTCGTCGTGCTGAAACCGAATATGATACCAGATTGTGTCTACGTGCAGCCAAAGAAAAGTGATTCCCACGATGTCGTAAAAACACATGTGTATAATCGACTTTTTCTCGAAGACAAATTGTTCGCACGCAAACTTCGCGCATTGCACTCGTGTAGTTCGACAAGACGAAGCTATTGCATGCGGTTTCATCGGCCTACGACAATGTGTACTCAAGTTATATGCCATCATCTCGAACACGAATATCAACTTCAATGATTGAGTTTTTCGTGAGCTGTGGTCGCAAAGAAAACGATGTTGCATCAGTTTGCTTGGTTATTCGTCGTGCTGAAACCGAATATGATGCCAGATTTTGTCTACGTGCAGCCAAAAAAAAGTGATTCCCACGATGTCGTAAAAACACATGTGTATAATCGACTTTTTCTCGAAGACAAATTGTTCGCACGCAAACTTCGCGCATTGCACTCGTGTAGTTCGACAAGACGAAGCTATTGCACGCGGTTTCATCGGCCTACGACAATGTGTACTCAAGTTAGATGCCATCATATCGAACACGAATATCAACTTCTATGATTGAGTTTTTCGTGAGCTGTGGTCGCAAAGAAAACGATGTTGCATCAGTTTCCTTGGTTATTCGACGTGCTGAAACCGAATATAATGCCAGACTTTGTCTACGTGCAGCCAAAAAAAAGTGATTCCCACGATGTCGTAAAAACGCATATGTATAATCGACTTTTTCTCGAAGACAAATTGTTCGCACGCAAACTTCGCGCATTGCACTCGTGTAGTTCGACAAGACGAAGCTATTGCACGCGGTTTCATCGGCCTACGACAATGTGTACTCAAGTTATATGCCATCATCTCGAACACGAATATCAACTTCAATGATTGAGTTTTTCGTGAGCTGTGGTCGCAAAGAAAACGATGTTGCATCAGTTTGCTTGGTTATTCGTCGTGCTGAAACCGAATATGATGCCAGATTTTGTCTACGTGCAGCCAAAAAAAAGTGATTCCCACGATGTCGTAAAAACACATGTGTATAATCGACTTTTTCTCGAAGACAAATTGTTCGCACGCAAACTTCGCGCATTGCACTCGTGTAGTTCGACAAGACGAAGCTATTGCACGCGGTTTCATCGGCCTACGACAATGTGTACTCAAGTTATATGCCATCATATCGAACACGAATATCAACTGCTATGATTGAGTTTTTCGTGAGCTGTGGTCGCAAAGAAAACGATGTTGCATCAGTTTCCTTGGTTATTCGACGTGCTGAAACCGAATATAATGCCAGACTTTGTCTACGTGCAGCCAAAAAAAAGTGATTCCCACGATGTCGTAAAAACGCATATGTATAATCGACTTTTTCTCGAAGACAAATTGTTCGCACGCAAACTTCGCGCATTGCACTCGTGTAGTTCGACAAGACGAAGCTATTGCACGCGGTTTCATCGGCCTACGACAATGTGTACTCAAGTTAGATGCCATCATATCGAACACGAATATCAACTTCTATGATTGAGTTTTTCGTGAGCTGTGGTCGCAAAGAAAACGATGTTGCATCAGTTTCCTTGGTTATTCGACGTGCTGAAACCGAATATAATGCCAGACTTTGTGTACGTGCAGCCAAAAAAAAGTGATTCCCACGATGTCGTAAAAACGCATATGTATAATCGACTTTTTCTCGAAGACAAATTGTTCGCACGCAAACTTCGCGCATTGCACTCGTGTAGTTCGACAAGACGAAGCTATTGCACGCGGTTTCATCGGCCTACGACAATGTGTACTCAAGTTATATGCCATCATCTCGAACACGAATATCAACTTCAATGATTGAGTTTTTCGTGAGCTGTGGTCGCAAAGAAAACGATGTTGCATCAGTTTGCTTGGTTATTCGTCGTGCTGAAACCGAATATGATACCAGATTGTGTCTACGTGCAGCCAAAAAAAAGTGATTCCCACGATGTCGTAAAAACACATGTGTATAATCGACTTTTTCTCGAAGACAAATTGTTCGCACGCAAACTTCGCGCATTGCACTCGTGTAGTTCGACAAGACGAAGCTATTGCATGCGGTTTCATCGGCCTACGACAATGTGTACTCAAGTTATATGCCATCATCTCGAACACGAATATCAACTTCAATGATTGAGTTTTTCGTGAGCTGTGGTCGCAAAGAAAACGATGTTGCATCAGTTTGCTTGGTTATTCGTCGTGCTGAAACCGAATATGATGCCAGATTTTGTCTACGTGCAGCCAAAAAAAAGTGATTCCCACGATGTCGTAAAAACACATGTGTATAATCGACTTTTTCTCGAAGACAAATTGTTCGCACGCAAACTTCGCGCATTGCACTCGTGTAGTTCGACAAGACGAAGCTATTGCACGCGGTTTCATCGGCCTACGACAATGTGTACTCAAGTTATATGCCATCATATCGAACACGAATATCAACTTCTATGATTGAGTTTTTCGTGAGCTGTGGTCGCAAAGAAAACGATGTTGCATCAGTTTCCTTGGTTATTCGACGTGCTGAAACCGAATATAATGCCAGACTTTGTCTACGTGCAGCCAAAAAAAAGTGATTCCCACGATGTCGTAAAAACGCATATGTATAATCGACTTTTTCTCGAAGACAAATTGTTCGCACGCAAACTTCGCGCATTGCACTCGTGTAGTTCGACAAGACGAAGCTATTGCACGCGGTTTCATCGGCCTACGACAATGTGTACTCAAGTTAGATGCCATCATATCGAACACGAATATCAACTTCTATGATTGAGTTTTTCGTGAGCTGTGGTCGCAAAGAAAACGATGTTGCATCAGTTTCCTTGGTTATTCGACGTGCTGAAACCGAATATAATGCCAGACTTTGTCTACGTGCAGCCAAAAAAAAGTGATTCCCACGATGTCGTAAAAACGCATATGTATAATCGACTTTTTCTCGAAGACAAATTGTTCGCACGCAAACTTCGCGCATTGCACTCGTGTAGTTCGACAAGACGAAGCTATTGCACGCGGTTTCATCGGCCTACGACAATGTGTACTCAAGTTAGATGCCATCATATCGAACACGAATATCAACTTCTATGATTGAGTTTTTCGTGAGCTGTGGTCGCAAAGAAAACGATGTTGCATCAGTTTCCTTGGTTATTCGACGTGCTGAAACCGAATATAATGCCAGACTTTGTGTACGTGCAGCCAAAAAAAAGTGATTCCCACGATGTCGTAAAAACGCATATGTATAATCGACTTTTTCTCGAAGACAAATTGTTCGCACGCAAACTTCGCGCATTGCACTCGTGTAGTTCGACAAGACGAAGCTATTGCACGCGGTTTCATCGGCCTACGACAATGTGTACTCAAGTTATATGCCATCATCTCGAACACGAATATCAACTTCAATGATTGAGTTTTTCGTGAGCTGTGGTCGCAAAGAAAACGATGTTGCATCAGTTTGCTTGGTTATTCGTCGTGCTGAAACCGAATATGATACCAGATTGTGTCTACGTGCAGCCAAAGAAAAGTGATTCCCACGATGTCGTAAAAACACATGTGTATAATCGACTTTTTCTCGAAGACAAATTGTTCGCACGCAAACTTCGCGCATTGCACTCGTGTAGTTCGACAAGACGAAGCTATTGCATGCGGTTTCATCGGCCTACGACAATGTGTACTCAAGTTATATGCCATCATCTCGAACACGAATATCAACTTCAATGATTGAGTTTTTCGTGAGCTGTGGTCGCAAAGAAAACGATGTTGCATCAGTTTGCTTGGTTATTCGTCGTGCTGAAACCGAATATGATGCCAGATTTTGTCTACGTGCAGCCAAAAAAAAGTGATTCCCACGATGTCGTAAAAACACATGTGTATAATCGACTTTTTCTCGAAGACAAATTGTTCGCACGCAAACTTCGCGCATTGCACTCGTGTAGTTCGACAAGACGAAGCTATTGCACGCGGTTTCATCGGCCTACGACAATGTGTACTCAAGTTAGATGCCATCATATCGAACACGAATATCAACTTCTATGATTGAGTTTTTCGTGAGCTGTGGTCGCAAAGAAAACGATGTTGCATCAGTTTCCTTGGTTATTCGACGTGCTGAAACCGAATATAATGCCAGACTTTGTCTACGTGCAGCCAAAAAAAAGTGATTCCCACGATGTCGTAAAAACGCATATGTATAATCGACTTTTTCTCGAAGACAAATTGTTCGCACGCAAACTTCGCGCATTGCACTCGTGTAGTTCGACAAGACGAAGCTATTGCACGCGGTTTCATCGGCCTACGACAATGTGTACTCAAGTTATATGCCATCATCTCGAACACGAATATCAACTTCAATGATTGAGTTTTTCGTGAGCTGTGGTCGCAAAGAAAACGATGTTGCATCAGTTTGCTTGGTTATTCGTCGTGCTGAAACCGAATATGATGCCAGATTTTGTCTACGTGCAGCCAAAAAAAAGTGATTCCCACGATGTCGTAAAAACACATGTGTATAATCGACTTTTTCTCGAAGACAAATTGTTCGCACGCAAACTTCGCGCATTGCACTCGTGTAGTTCGACAAGACGAAGCTATTGCACGCGGTTTCATCGGCCTACGACAATGTGTACTCAAGTTATATGCCATCATATCGAACACGAATATCAACTGCTATGATTGAGTTTTTCGTGAGCTGTGGTCGCAAAGAAAACGATGTTGCATCAGTTTCCTTGGTTATTCGACGTGCTGAAACCGAATATAATGCCAGACTTTGTCTACGTGCAGCCAAAAAAAAGTGATTCCCACGATGTCGTAAAAACGCATATGTATAATCGACTTTTTCTCGAAGACAAATTGTTCGCACGCAAACTTCGCGCATTGCACTCGTGTAGTTCGACAAGACGAAGCTATTGCACGCGGTTTCATCGGCCTACGACAATGTGTACTCAAGTTAGATGCCATCATATCGAACACGAATATCAACTTCTATGATTGAGTTTTTCGTGAGCTGTGGTCGCAAAGAAAACGATGTTGCATCAGTTTCCTTGGTTATTCGACGTGCTGAAACCGAATATAATGCCAGACTTTGTGTACGTGCAGCCAAAAAAAAGTGATTCCCACGATGTCGTAAAAACGCATATGTATAATCGACTTTTTCTCGAAGACAAATTGTTCGCACGCAAACTTCGCGCATTGCACTCGTGTAGTTCGACAAGACGAAGCTATTGCACGCGGTTTCATCGGCCTACGACAATGTGTACTCAAGTTATATGCCATCATCTCGAACACGAATATCAACTTCAATGATTGAGTTTTTCGTGAGCTGTGGTCGCAAAGAAAACGATGTTGCATCAGTTTGCTTGGTTATTCGTCGTGCTGAAACCGAATATGATACCAGATTGTGTCTACGTGCAGCCAAAAAAAAGTGATTCCCACGATGTCGTAAAAACACATGTGTATAATCGACTTTTTCTCGAAGACAAATTGTTCGCACGCAAACTTCGCGCATTGCACTCGTGTAGTTCGACAAGACGAAGCTATTGCATGCGGTTTCATCGGCCTACGACAATGTGTACTCAAGTTATATGCCATCATCTCGAACACGAATATCAACTTCAATGATTGAGTTTTTCGTGAGCTGTGGTCGCAAAGAAAACGATGTTGCATCAGTTTGCTTGGTTATTCGTCGTGCTGAAACCGAATATGATGCCAGATTTTGTCTACGTGCAGCCAAAAAAAAGTGATTCCCACGATGTCGTAAAAACACATGTGTATAATCGACTTTTTCTCGAAGACAAATTGTTCGCACGCAAACTTCGCGCATTGCACTCGTGTAGTTCGACAAGACGAAGCTATTGCACGCGGTTTCATCGGCCTACGACAATGTGTACTCAAGTTATATGCCATCATATCGAACACGAATATCAACTTCTATGATTGAGTTTTTCGTGAGCTGTGGTCGCAAAGAAAACGATGTTGCATCAGTTTCCTTGGTTATTCGACGTGCTGAAACCGAATATAATGCCAGACTTTGTCTACGTGCAGCCAAAAAAAAGTGATTCCCACGATGTCGTAAAAACGCATATGTATAATCGACTTTTTCTCGAAGACAAATTGTTCGCACGCAAACTTCGCGCATTGCACTCGTGTAGTTCGACAAGACGAAGCTATTGCACGCGGTTTCATCGGCCTACGACAATGTGTACTCAAGTTAGATGCCATCATATCGAACACGAATATCAACTTCTATGATTGAGTTTTTCGTGAGCTGTGGTCGCAAAGAAAACGATGTTGCATCAGTTTCCTTGGTTATTCGTCGTGCTGAAACCGAATATGATGCCAGATTTTGTCTACGTGCAGCCAAAAAAAAGTGATTCCCACGATGTCGTAAAAACACATGTGTATAATCGACTTTTTCTCGAAGACAAATTGTTCGCACGCAAACTTCGCGCATTGCACTCGTGTAGTTCGACAAGACGAAGCTATTGCATGCGGTTTCATCGGCCTACGACAATGTGTACTCAAGTTATATGCCATCATCTCGAACACGAATATCAACTTCTATGATTGAGTTTTTCGTGAGCTGTGGTCGCAAAGAAAACGATGTTGCATCAGTTTGCTTGGTTATTCGACGTGCTGAAACCGAATATGGTGCCAGATTTTGTCTACGTGCAGCCAAAAAAAAGTGATTCCCACGATGTCGTAAAAACGCATATGTATAATCGACTTTTTCTCGAAGACAAATTGTTCGCACGCAAACTTCGCGCATTGCACTCGTGTAGTTCGACAAGACGAAGCTATTGCACGCGGTTTCATCGGCCTACGACAATGTGTACTCAAGTTAGATGCCATCATATCGAACACGAATATCAACTTCTATGATTGAGTTTTTCGTGAGCTGTGGTCGCAAAGAAAACGATGTTGCATCAGTTTCCTTGGTTATTCGACGTGCTGAAACCGAATATAATGCCAGACTTTGTCTACGTGCAGCCAAAAAAAAGTGATTCCCACGATGTCGTAAAAACGCATATGTATAATCGACTTTTTCTCGAAGACAAATTGTTCGCACGCAAACTTCGCGCATTGCACTCGTGTAGTTCGACAAGACGAAGCTATTGCACGCGGTTTCATCGGCCTACGACAATGTGTACTCAAGTTATATGCCATCATCTCGAACACGAATATCAACTTCAATGATTGAGTTTTTCGTGAGCTGTGGTCGCAAAGAAAACGATGTTGCATCAGTTTGCTTGGTTATTCGTCGTGCTGAAACCGAATATGATGCCAGATTTTGTCTACGTGCAGCCAAAAAAAAGTGATTCCCACGATGTCGTAAAAACACATGTGTATAATCGACTTTTTCTCGAAGACAAATTGTTCGCACGCAAACTTCGCGCATTGCACTCGTGTAGTTCGACAAGACGAAGCTATTGCATGCGGTTTCATCGGCCTACGACAATGTGTACTCAAGTTATATGCCATCATATCGAACACGAATATCAACTTCTATGATTGAGTTTTTCGTGAGCTGTGGTCGCAAAGAAAACGATGTTGCATCAGTTTCCTTGGTTATTCGACGTGCTGAAACCGAATATAATGCCAGACTTTGTCTACGTGCAGCCAAAAAAAAGTGATTCCCACGATGTCGTAAAAACGCATATGTATAATCGACTTTTTCTCGAAGACAAATTGTTCGCACGCAAACTTCGCGCATTGCACTCGTGTAGTTCGACAAGACGAAGCTATTGCACGCGGTTTCATCGGCCTACGACAATGTGTACTCAAGTTATATGCCATCATCTCGAACACGAATATCAACTTCAATGATTGAGTTTTTCGTGAGCTGTGGTCGCAAAGAAAACGATGTTGCATCAGTTTGCTTGGTTATTCGTCGTGCTGAAACCGAATATGATGCCAGATTTTGTCTACGTGCAGCCAAAAAAAAGTGATTCCCACGATGTCGTAAAAACACATGTGTATAATCGACTTTTTCTCGAAGACAAATTGTTCGCACGCAAACTTCGCGCATTGCACTCGTGTAGTTCGACAAGACGAAGCTATTGCACGCGGTTTCATCGGCCTACGACAATGTGTACTCAAGTTAGATGCCATCATATCGAACACGAATATCAACTTCTATGATTGAGTTTTTCGTGAGCTGTGGTCGCAAAGAAAACGATGTTGCATCAGTTTCCTTGGTTATTCGACGTGCTGAAACCGAATATAATGCCAGACTTTGTCTACGTGCAGCCAAAAAAAAGTGATTCCCACGATGTCGTAAAAACGCATATGTATAATCGACTTTTTCTCGAAGACAAATTGTTCGCACGCAAACTTCGCGCATTGCACTCGTGTAGTTCGACAAGACGAAGCTATTGCATGCGGTTTCATCGGCCTACGACAATGTGTACTCAAGTTATATGCCATCATATCGAACACGAATATCAACTTCTATGATTGAGTTTTTCGTGAGCTGTGGTCGCAAAGAAAACGATGTTGCATCAGTTTCCTTGGTTATTCGACGTGCTGAAACCGAATATAATGCCAGACTTTGTCTACGTGCAGCCAAAAAAAAGTGATTCCCACGATGTCGTAAAAACGCATATGTATAATCGACTTTTTCTCGAAGACAAATTGTTCGCACGCAAACTTCGCGCATTGCACTCGTGTAGTTCGACAAGACGAAGCTATTGCACGCGGTTTCATCGGCCTACGACAATGTGTACTCAAGTTATATGCCATCATCTCGAACACGAATATCAACTTCAATGATTGAGTTTTTCGTGAGCTGTGGTCGCAAAGAAAACGATGTTGCATCAGTTTGCTTGGTTATTCGTCGTGCTGAAACCGAATATGATGCCAGATTTTGTCTACGTGCAGCCAAAAAAAAGTG
Organism: Diachasmimorpha longicaudata; assembly: GCF_034640455.1. Taxonomy (NCBI): domain Eukaryota; kingdom Metazoa; phylum Arthropoda; class Insecta; order Hymenoptera; family Braconidae; genus Diachasmimorpha; species Diachasmimorpha longicaudata. The sequence continues at coordinate 2,177,481 of NC_087227.1, read as the reverse complement.
ATTCCCACGATGTCGTAAAAACACATGTGTATAATCGACTTTTTCTCGAAGACAAATTGTTCGCACGCAAACTTCGCGCATTGCACTCGTGTAGTTCGACAAGACGAAGCTATTGCACGCGGTTTCATCGGCCTACGACAATGTGTACTCAAGTTAGATGCCATCATATCGAACACGAATATCAACTTCTATGATTGAGTTTTTCGTGAGCTGTGGTCGCAAAGAAAACGATGTTGCATCAGTTTCCTTGGTTATTCGACGTGCTGAAACCGAATATAATGCCAGACATTGTGTACGTGCAGCCAAAAAAAAGTGATTCCCACGATGTCGTAAAAACGCATATGTATAATCGACTTTTTCTCGAAGACAAATTGTTCGCACGCAAACTTCGCGCATTGCACTCGTGTAGTTCGACAAGACGAAGCTATTGCACGCGGTTTCATCGGCCTACGACAATGTGTACTCAAGTTAGATGCCATCATATCGAACACGAATATCAACTTCTATGATTGAGTTTTTCGTGAGCTGTGGTCGCAAAGAAAACGATGTTGCATCAGTTTCCTTGGTTATTCGACGTGCTGAAACCGAATATAATGCCAGACTTTGTCTACGTGCAGCCAAAAAAAAGTGATTCCCACGATGTCGTAAAAACGCATATGTATAATCGACTTTTTCTCGAAGACAAATTGTTCGCACGCAAACTTCGCGCATTGCACTCGTGTAGTTCGACAAGACGAAGCTATTGCACGCGGTTTCATCGGCCTACGACAATGTGTACTCAAGTTATATGCCATCATCTCGAACACGAATATCAACTTCAATGATTGAGTTTTTCGTGAGCTGTGGTCGCAAAGAAAACGATGTTGCATCAGTTTGCTTGGTTATTCGTCGTGCTGAAACCGAATATGATGCCAGATTTTGTCTACGTGCAGCCAAAAAAAAGTGATTCCCACGATGTCGTAAAAACACATGTGTATAATCGACTTTTTCTCGAAGACAAATTGTTCGCACGCAAACTTCGCGCATTGCACTCGTGTAGTTCGACAAGACGAAGCTATTGCATGCGGTTTCATCGGCCTACGACAATGTGTACTCAAGTTATATGCCATCATATCGAACACGAATATCAACTTCTATGATTGAGTTTTTCGTGAGCTGTGGTCGCAAAGAAAACGATGTTGCATCAGTTTCCTTGGTTATTCGACGTGCTGAAACCGAATATAATGCCAGACTTTGTCTACGTGCAGCCAAAAAAAAGTGATTCCCACGATGTCGTAAAAACGCATATGTATAATCGACTTTTTCTCGAAGACAAATTGTTCGCACGCAAACTTCGCGCATTGCACTCGTGTAGTTCGACAAGACGAAGCTATTGCACGCGGTTTCATCGGCCTACGACAATGTGTACTCAAGTTATATGCCATCATCTCGAACACGAATATCAACTTCAATGATTGAGTTTTTCGTGAGCTGTGGTCGCAAAGAAAACGATGTTGCATCAGTTTGCTTGGTTATTCGTCGTGCTGAAACCGAATATGATGCCAGATTTTGTCTACGTGCAGCCAAAAAAAAGTGATTCCCACGATGTCGTAAAAACACATGTGTATAATCGACTTTTTCTCGAAGACAAATTGTTCGCACGCAAACTTCGCGCATTGCACTCGTGTAGTTCGACAAGACGAAGCTATTGCACGCGGTTTCATCGGCCTACGACAATGTGTACTCAAGTTAGATGCCATCATATCGAACACGAATATCAACTTCTATGATTGAGTTTTTCGTGAGCTGTGGTCGCAAAGAAAACGATGTTGCATCAGTTTCCTTGGTTATTCGACGTGCTGAAACCGAATATAATGCCAGACTTTGTGTACGTGCAGCCAAAAAAAAGTGATTCCCACGATGTCGTAAAAACGCATATGTATAATCGACTTTTTCTCGAAGACAAATTGTTCGCACGCAAACTTCGCGCATTGCACTCGTGTAGTTCGACAAGACGAAGCTATTGCACGCGGTTTCATCGGCCTACGACAATGTGTACTCAAGTTATATGCCATCATCTCGAACACGAATATCAACTTCAATGATTGAGTTTTTCGTGAGCTGTGGTCGCAAAGAAAACGATGTTGCATCAGTTTGCTTGGTTATTCGTCGTGCTGAAACCGAATATGATACCAGATTGTGTCTACGTGCAGCCAAAAAAAAGTGATTCCCACGATGTCGTAAAAACACATGTGTATAATCGACTTTTTCTCGAAGACAAATTGTTCGCACGCAAACTTCGCGCATTGCACTCGTGTAGTTCGACAAGACGAAGCTATTGCATGCGGTTTCATCGGCCTACGACAATGTGTACTCAAGTTATATGCCATCATCTCGAACACGAATATCAACTTCAATGATTGAGTTTTTCGTGAGCTGTGGTCGCAAAGAAAACGATGTTGCATCAGTTTGCTTGGTTATTCGTCGTGCTGAAACCGAATATGATGCCAGATTTTGTCTACGTGCAGCCAAAAAAAAGTGATTCCCACGATGTCGTAAAAACACATGTGTATAATCGACTTTTTCTCGAAGACAAATTGTTCGCACGCAAACTTCGCGCATTGCACTCGTGTAGTTCGACAAGACGAAGCTATTGCACGCGGTTTCATCGGCCTACGACAATGTGTACTCAAGTTATATGCCATCATATCGAACACGAATATCAACTTCTATGATTGAGTTTTTCGTGAGCTGTGGTCGCAAAGAAAACGATGTTGCATCAGTTTCCTTGGTTATTCGACGTGCTGAAACCGAATATAATGCCAGACTTTGTCTACGTGCAGCCAAAAAAAAGTGATTCCCACGATGTCGTAAAAACGCATATGTATAATCGACTTTTTCTCGAAGACAAATTGTTCGCACGCAAACTTCGCGCATTGCACTCGTGTAGTTCGACAAGACGAAGCTATTGCACGCGGTTTCATCGGCCTACGACAATGTGTACTCAAGTTAGATGCCATCATATCGAACACGAATATCAACTTCTATGATTGAGTTTTTCGTGAGCTGTGGTCGCAAAGAAAACGATGTTGCATCAGTATCCTTGGTTATTCGTCGTGCTGAAACCGAATATGATGCCAGATTTTGTCTACGTGCAGCCAAAAAAAAGTGATTCCCACGATGTCGTAAAAACACATGTGTATAATCGACTTTTTCTCGAAGACAAATTGTTCGCACGCAAACTTCGCGCATTGCACTCGTGTAGTTCGACAAGACGAAGCTATTGCATGCGGTTTCATCGGCCTACGACAATGTGTACTCAAGTTATATGCCATCATCTCGAACACGAATATCAACTTCTATGATTGAGTTTTTCGTGAGCTGTGGTCGCAAAGAAAACGATGTTGCATCAGTTTGCTTGGTTATTCGACGTGCTGAAACCGAATATGGTGCCAGATTTTGTCTACGTGCAGCCAAAAAAAAGTGATTCCCACGATGTCGTAAAAACGCATATGTATAATCGACTTTTTCTCGAAGACAAATTGTTCGCACGCAAACTTCGCGCATTGCACTCGTGTAGTTCGACAAGACGAAGCTATTGCACGCGGTTTCATCGGCCTACGACAATGTGTACTCAAGTTAGATGCCATCATATCGAACACGAATATCAACTTCTATGATTGAGTTTTTCGTGAGCTGTGGTCGCAAAGAAAACGATGTTGCATCAGTTTCCTTGGTTATTCGACGTGCTGAAACCGAATATAATGCCAGACTTTGTCTACGTGCAGCCAAAAAAAAGTGATTCCCACGATGTCGTAAAAACGCATATGTATAATCGACTTTTTCTCGAAGACAAATTGTTCGCACGCAAACTTCGCGCATTGCACTCGTGTAGTTCGACAAGACGAAGCTATTGCACGCGGTTTCATCGGCCTACGACAATGTGTACTCAAGTTATATGCCATCATCTCGAACACGAATATCAACTTCAATGATTGAGTTTTTCGTGAGCTGTGGTCGCAAAGAAAACGATGTTGCATCAGTTTGCTTGGTTATTCGTCGTGCTGAAACCGAATATGATGCCAGATTTTGTCTACGTGCAGCCAAAAAAAAGTGATTCCCACGATGTCGTAAAAACACATGTGTATAATCGACTTTTTCTCGAAGACAAATTGTTCGCACGCAAACTTCGCGCATTGCACTCGTGTAGTTCGACAAGACGAAGCTATTGCATGCGGTTTCATCGGCCTACGACAATGTGTACTCAAGTTATATGCCATCATATCGAACACGAATATCAACTTCTATGATTGAGTTTTTCGTGAGCTGTGGTCGCAAAGAAAACGATGTTGCATCAGTTTCCTTGGTTATTCGACGTGCTGAAACCGAATATAATGCCAGACTTTGTCTACGTGCAGCCAAAAAAAAGTGATTCCCACGATGTCGTAAAAACGCATATGTATAATCGACTTTTTCTCGAAGACAAATTGTTCGCACGCAAACTTCGCGCATTGCACTCGTGTAGTTCGACAAGACGAAGCTATTGCACGCGGTTTCATCGGCCTACGACAATGTGTACTCAAGTTATATGCCATCATCTCGAACACGATTATCAACTTCAATGATTGAGTTTTTCGTGAGCTGTGGTCGCAAAGAAAACGATGTTGCATCAGTTTGCTTGGTTATTCGTCGTGCTGAAACCGAATATGATGCCAGATTTTGTCTACGTGCAGCCAAAAAAAAGTGATTCCCACGATGTCGTAAAAACACATGTGTATAATCGACTTTTTCTCGAAGACAAATTGTTCGCACGCAAACTTCGCGCATTGCACTCGTGTAGTTCGACAAGACGAAGCTATTGCACGCGGTTTCATCGGCCTACGACAATGTGTACTCAAGTTAGATGCCATCATATCGAACACGAATATCAACTTCTATGATTGAGTTTTTCGTGAGCTGTGGTCGCAAAGAAAACGATGTTGCATCAGTTTCCTTGGTTATTCGACGTGCTGAAACCGAATATAATGCCAGACTTTGTCTACGTGCAGCCAAAAAAAAGTGATTCCCACGATGTCGTAAAAACGCATATGTATAATCGACTTTTTCTCGAAGACAAATTGTTCGCACGCAAACTTCGCGCATTGCACTCGTGTAGTTCGACAAGACGAAGCTATTGCATGCGGTTTCATCGGCCTACGACAATGTGTACTCAAGTTATATGCCATCATATCGAACACGAATATCAACTTCTATGATTGAGTTTTTCGTGAGCTGTGGTCGCAAAGAAAACGATGTTGCATCAGTTTCCTTGGTTATTCGACGTGCTGAAACCGAATATAATGCCAGACTTTGTCTACGTGCAGCCAAAAAAAAGTGATTCCCACGATGTCGTAAAAACGCATATGTATAATCGACTTTTTCTCGAAGACAAATTGTTCGCACGCAAACTTCGCGCATTGCACTCGTGTAGTTCGACAAGACGAAGCTATTGCACGCGGTTTCATCGGCCTACGACAATGTGTACTCAAGTTATATGCCATCATCTCGAACACGAATATCAACTTCAATGATTGAGTTTTTCGTGAGCTGTGGTCGCAAAGAAAACGATGTTGCATCAGTTTGCTTGGTTATTCGTCGTGCTGAAACCGAATATGATGCCAGATTTTGTCTACGTGCAGCCAAAAAAAAGTGATTCCCACGATGTCGTAAAAACACATGTGTATAATCGACTTTTTCTCGAAGACAAATTGTTCGCACGCAAACTTCGCGCATTGCACTCGTGTAGTTCGACAAGACGAAGCTATTGCACGCGGTTTCATCGGCCTACGACAATGTGTACTCAAGTTAGATGCCATCATATCGAACACGAATATCAACTTCTATGATTGAGTTTTTCGTGAGCTGTGGTCGCAAAGAAAACGATGTTGCATCAGTTTCCTTGGTTATTCGACGTGCTGAAACCGAATATAATGCCAGACATTGTGTACGTGCAGCCAAAAAAAAGTGATTCCCACGATGTCGTAAAAACGCATATGTATAATCGACTTTTTCTCGAAGACAAATTGTTCGCACGCAAACTTCGCGCATTGCACTCGTGTAGTTCGACAAGACGAAGCTATTGCACGCGGTTTCATCGGCCTACGACAATGTGTACTCAAGTTAGATGCCATCATATCGAACACGAATATCAACTTCTATGATTGAGTTTTTCGTGAGCTGTGGTCGCAAAGAAAACGATGTTGCATCAGTTTCCTTGGTTATTCGACGTGCTGAAACCGAATATAATGCCAGACTTTGTCTACGTGCAGCCAAAAAAAAGTGATTCCCACGATGTCGTAAAAACGCATATGTATAATCGACTTTTTCTCGAAGACAAATTGTTCGCACGCAAACTTCGCGCATTGCACTCGTGTAGTTCGACAAGACGAAGCTATTGCACGCGGTTTCATCGGCCTACGACAATGTGTACTCAAGTTATATGCCATCATCTCGAACACGAATATCAACTTCAATGATTGAGTTTTTCGTGAGCTGTGGTCGCAAAGAAAACGATGTTGCATCAGTTTGCTTGGTTATTCGTCGTGCTGAAACCGAATATGATGCCAGATTTTGTCTACGTGCAGCCAAAAAAAAGTGATTCCCACGATGTCGTAAAAACACATGTGTATAATCGACTTTTTCTCGAAGACAAATTGTTCGCACGCAAACTTCGCGCATTGCACTCGTGTAGTTCGACAAGACGAAGCTATTGCATGCGGTTTCATCGGCCTACGACAATGTGTACTCAAGTTATATGCCATCATATCGAACACGAATATCAACTTCTATGATTGAGTTTTTCGTGAGCTGTGGTCGCAAAGAAAACGATGTTGCATCAGTTTCCTTGGTTATTCGACGTGCTGAAACCGAATATAATGCCAGACTTTGTCTACGTGCAGCCAAAAAAAAGTGATTCCCACGATGTCGTAAAAACGCATATGTATAATCGACTTTTTCTCGAAGACAAATTGTTCGCACGCAAACTTCGCGCATTGCACTCGTGTAGTTCGACAAGACGAAGCTATTGCACGCGGTTTCATCGGCCTACGACAATGTGTACTCAAGTTATATGCCATCATCTCGAACACGAATATCAACTTCAATGATTGAGTTTTTCGTGAGCTGTGGTCGCAAAGAAAACGATGTTGCATCAGTTTGCTTGGTTATTCGTCGTGCTGAAACCGAATATGATGCCAGATTTTGTCTACGTGCAGCCAAAAAAAAGTGATTCCCACGATGTCGTAAAAACACATGTGTATAATCGACTTTTTCTCGAAGACAAATTGTTCGCACGCAAACTTCGCGCATTGCACTCGTGTAGTTCGACAAGACGAAGCTATTGCACGCGGTTTCATCGGCCTACGACAATGTGTACTCAAGTTAGATGCCATCATATCGAACACGAATATCAACTTCTATGATTGAGTTTTTCGTGAGCTGTGGTCGCAAAGAAAACGATGTTGCATCAGTTTCCTTGGTTATTCGACGTGCTGAAACCGAATATAATGCCAGACTTTGTGTACGTGCAGCCAAAAAAAAGTGATTCCCACGATGTCGTAAAAACGCATATGTATAATCGACTTTTTCTCGAAGACAAATTGTTCGCACGCAAACTTCGCGCATTGCACTCGTGTAGTTCGACAAGACGAAGCTATTGCACGCGGTTTCATCGGCCTACGACAATGTGTACTCAAGTTATATGCCATCATCTCGAACACGAATATCAACTTCAATGATTGAGTTTTTCGTGAGCTGTGGTCGCAAAGAAAACGATGTTGCATCAGTTTGCTTGGTTATTCGTCGTGCTGAAACCGAATATGATGCCAGATTTTGTCTACGTGCAGCCAAAAAAAAGTGATTCCCACGATGTCGTAAAAACACATGTGTATAATCGACTTTTTCTCGAAGACAAATTGTTCGCACGCAAACTTCGCGCATTGCACTCGTGTAGTTCGACAAGACGAAGCTATTGCATGCGGTTTCATCGGCCTACGACAATGTGTACTCAAGTTATATGCCATCATATCGAACACGAATATCAACTTCTATGATTGAGTTTTTCGTGAGCTGTGGTCGCAAAGAAAACGATGTTGCATCAGTTTCCTTGGTTATTCGACGTGCTGAAACCGAATATAATGCCAGACTTTGTCTACGTGCAGCCAAAAAAAAGTGATTCCCACGATGTCGTAAAAACGCATATGTATAATCGACTTTTTCTCGAAGACAAATTGTTCGCACGCAAACTTCGCGCATTGCACTCGTGTAGTTCGACAAGACGAAACTATTGCACGCGGTTTCATCGGCCTACGACAATGTGTACTCAAGTTATATGCCATCATCTCGAACACGAATATCAACTTCAATGATTGAGTTTTTCGTGAGCTGTGGTCGCAAAGAAAACGATGTTGCATCAGTTTGCTTGGTTATTCGTCGTGCTGAAACCGAATATGATGCCAGATTTTGTCTACGTGCAGCCAAAAAAAAGTGATTCCCACGATGTCGTAAAAACACATGTGTATAATCGACTTTTTCTCGAAGACAAATTGTTCGCACGCAAACTTCGCGCATTGCACTCGTGTAGTTCGACAAGACGAAGCTATTGCATGCGGTTTCATCGGCCTACGACAATGTGTACTCAAGTTAGATGCCATCATATCGAACACGAATATCAACTTCTATGATTGAGTTTTTCGTGAGCTGTGGTCGCAAAGAAAACGATGTTGCATCAGTTTCCTTGGTTATTCGACGTGCTGAAACCGAATATAATGCCAGACTTTGTCTACGTGCAGCCAAAAAAAAGTGATTCCCACGATGTCGTAAAAACGCATATGTATAATCGACTTTTTCTCGAAGACAAATTGTTCGCACGCAAACTTCGCGCATTGCACTCGTGTAGTTCGACAAGACGAAGCTATTGCACGCGGTTTCATCGGCCTACGACAATGTGTACTCAAGTTATATGCCATCATCTCGAACACGAATATCAACTTCAATGATTGAGTTTTTCGTGAGCTGTGGTCGCAAAGAAAACGATGTTGCATCAGTTTGCTTGGTTATTCGTCGTGCTGAAACCGAATATGATGCCAGATTTTGTCTACGTGCAGCCAAAAAAAAGTGATTCCCACGATGTCGTAAAAACACATGTGTATAATCGACTTTTTCTCGAAGACAAATTGTTCGCACGCAAACTTCGCGCATTGCACTCGTGTAGTTCGACAAGACGAAGCTATTGCATGCGGTTTCATCGGCCTACGACAATGTGTACTCAAGTTATATGCCATCATATCGAACACGAATATCAACTTCTATGATTGAGTTTTTCGTGAGCTGTGGTCGCAAAGAAAACGATGTTGCATCAGTTTCCTTGGTTATTCGACGTGCTGAAACCGAATATAATGCCAGACTTTGTCTACGTGCAGCCAAAAAAAAGTGATTCCCACGATGTCGTAAAAACGCATATGTATAATCGACTTTTTCTCGAAGACAAATTGTTCGCACGCAAACTTCGCGCATTGCACTCGTGTAGTTCGACAAGACGAAGCTATTGCACGCGGTTTCATCGGCCTACGACAATGTGTACTCAAGTTATATGCCATCATCTCGAACACGAATATCAACTTCAATGATTGAGTTTTTCGTGAGCTGTGGTCGCAAAGAAAACGATGTTGCATCAGTTTGCTTGGTTATTCGTCGTGCTGAAACCGAATATGATGCCAGATTTTGTCTACGTGCAGCCAAAAAAAAGTGATTCCCACGATGTCGTAAAAACACATGTGTATAATCGACTTTTTCTCGAAGACAAATTGTTCGCACGCAAACTTCGCGCATTGCACTCGTGTAGTTCGACAAGACGAAGCTATTGCACGCGGTTTCATCGGCCTACGACAATGTGTACTCAAGTTAGATGCCATCATATCGAACACGAATATCAACTTCTATGATTGAGTTTTTCGTGAGCTGTGGTCGCAAAGAAAACGATGTTGCATCAGTTTCCTTGGTTATTCGACGTGCTGAAACCGAATATAATGCCAGACTTTGTGTACGTGCAGCCAAAAAAAAGTGATTCCCACGATGTCGTAAAAACGCATATGTATAATCGACTTTTTCTCGAAGACAAATTGTTCGCACGCAAACTTCGCGCATTGCACTCGTGTAGTTCGACAAGACGAAGCTATTGCACGCGGTTTCATCGGCCTACGACAATGTGTACTCAAGTTATATGCCATCATCTCGAACACGAATATCAACTTCAATGATTGAGTTTTTCGTGAGCTGTGGTCGCAAAGAAAACGATGTTGCATCAGTTTGCTTGGTTATTCGTCGTGCTGAAACCGAATATGATGCCAGATTTTGTCTACGTGCAGCCAAAAAAAAGTGATTCCCACGATGTCGTAAAAACACATGTGTATAATCGACTTTTTCTCGAAGACAAATTGTTCGCACGCAAACTTCGCGCATTGCACTCGTGTAGTTCGACAAGACGAAGCTATTGCATGCGGTTTCATCGGCCTACGACAATGTGTACTCAAGTTATATGCCATCATATCGAACACGAATATCAACTTCTATGATTGAGTTTTTCGTGAGCTGTGGTCGCAAAGAAAACGATGTTGCATCAGTTTCCTTGGTTATTCGACGTGCTGAAACCGAATATAATGCCAGACTTTGTCTACGTGCAGCCAAAAAAAAGTGATTCCCACGATGTCGTAAAAACGCATATGTATAATCGACTTTTTCTCGAAGACAAATTGTTCGCACGCAAACTTCGCGCATTGCACTCGTGTAGTTCGACAAGACGAAACTATTGCACGCGGTTTCATCGGCCTACGACAATGTGTACTCAAGTTATATGCCATCATCTCGAACACGAATATCAACTTCAATGATTGAGTTTTTCGTGAGCTGTGGTCGCAAAGAAAACGATGTTGCATCAGTTTGCTTGGTTATTCGTCGTGCTGAAACCGAATATGATGCCAGATTTTGTCTACGTGCAGCCAAAAAAAAGTGATTCCCACGATGTCGTAAAAACACATGTGTATAATCGACTTTTTCTCGAAGACAAATTGTTCGCACGCAAACTTCGCGCATTGCACTCGTGTAGTTCGACAAGACGAAGCTATTGCATGCGGTTTCATCGGCCTACGACAATGTGTACTCAAGTTAGATGCCATCATATCGAACACGAATATCAACTTCTATGATTGAGTTTTTCGTGAGCTGTGGTCGCAAAGAAAACGATGTTGCATCAGTTTCCTTGGTTATTCGACGTGCTGAAACCGAATATAATGCCAGACATTGTGTACGTGCAGCCAAAAAAAAGTGATTCCCACGATGTCGTAAAAACGCATATGTATAATCGACTTTTTCTCGAAGACAAATTGTTCGCACGCAAACTTCGCGCATTGCACTCGTGTAGTTCGACAAGACGAAGCTATTGCACGCGGTTTCATCGGCCTACGACAATGTGTACTCAAGTTATATGCCATCATCTCGAACACGAATATCAACTTCAATGATGGAGTTTTTCGTGAGCTGTGGTCGCAAAGAAAACGATGTTGCATCAGTTTGCTTGGTTATTCGTCGTGCTGAAACCGAATATGATGCCAGATTTTGTCTACGTGCAGCCAAAAAAAAGTGATTCCCACGATGTCGTAAAAACACATGTGTATAATCGACTTTTTCTCGAAGACAAATTGTTCGCACGCAAACTTCGCGCATTGCACTCGTGTAGTTCGACAAGACGAAGCTATTGCATGCGGTTTCATCGGCCTACGACAATGTGTACTCAAGTTATATGCCATCATCTCGAACACGAATATCAACTTCAATGATTGAGTTTTTCGTGAGCTGTGGTCGCAAAGAAAACGATGTTGCATCAGTTTGCTTGGTTATTCGTCGTGCTGAAACCGAACATGATGCCAGATTTTGTCTACGTGCAGCCAAAAAAAAGTGATTCCCACGATGTCGTAAAAACACATGTGTATAATCGACTTTTTCTCGAAGACAAATTGTTCGCACGCAAACTTCGCGCATTGCACTCGTGTAGTTCGACAAGACGAAGCTATTGCACGCGGTTTCATCGGCCTACGACAATGTGTACTCAAGTTATATGCCATCATATCGAACACGAATATCAACTTCTATGATTGAGTTTTTCGTGAGCTGTGGTCGCAAAGAAAACGATGTTGCATCAGTTTCCTTGGTTATTCGACGTGCTGAAACCGAATATAATGCCAGACTTTGTCTACGTGCAGCCAAAAAAAAGTGATTCCCACGATGTCGTAAAAACGCATATGTATAATCGACTTTTTCTCGAAGACAAATTGTTCGCACGCAAACTTCGCGCATTGCACTCGTGTAGTTCGACAAGACGAAGCTATTGCACGCGGTTTCATCGGCCTACGACAATGTGTACTCAAGTTATATGCCATCATCTCGAACACGAATATCAACTTCAATGATTGAGTTTTTCGTGAGCTGTGGTCGCAAAGAAAACGATGTTGCATCAGTTTGCTTGGTTATTCGTCGTGCTGAAACCGAATATGATGCCAGATTTTGTCTACGTGCAGCCAAAAAAAAGTGATTCCCACGATGTCGTAAAAACACATGTGTATAATCGACTTTTTCTCGAAGACAAATTGTTCGCACGCAAACTTCGCGCATTGCACTCGTGTAGTTCGACAAGACGAAGCTATTGCATGCGGTTTCATCGGCCTACGACAATGTGTACTCAAGTTATATGCCATCATCTCGAACACGAATATCAACTTCAATGATTGAGTTTTTCGTGAGCTGTGGTCGCAAAGAAAACGATGTTGCATCAGTTTGCTTGGTTATTCGTCGTGCTGAAACCGAATATGATGCCAGATTTTGTCTACGTGCAGCCAAAAAAAAGTGATTCCCACGATGTCGTAAAAACACATGTGTATAATCGACTTTTTCTCGAAGACAAATTGTTCGCACGCAAACTTCGCGCATTGCACTCGTGTAGTTCGACAAGACGAAGCTATTGCACGCGGTTTCATCGGCCTACGACAATGTGTACTCAAGTTATATGCCATCATATCGAACACGCATATCAACTTCTATGATTGAGTTTTTCGTGAGCTGTGGTCGCAAAGAAAACGATGTTGCATCAGTTTCCTTGGTTATTCGACGTGCTGAAACCGAATATAATGCCAGACTTTGTCTACGTGCAGCCAAAAAAAAGTGATTCCCACGATGTCGTAAAAACGCATATGTATAATCGACTTTTTCTCGAAGACAAATTGTTCGCACGCAAACTTCGCGCATTGCACTCGTGTAGTTCGACAAGACGAAGCTATTGCACGCGGTTTCATCGGCCTACGACAATGTGTACTCAAGTTAGATGCCATCATATCGAACACGAATATCAACTTCTATGATTGAGTTTTTCGTGAGCTGTGGTCGCAAAGAAAACGATGTTGCATCAGTTTCCTTGGTTATTCGACGTGCTGAAACCGAATATAATGCCAGACTTTGTGTACGTGCAGCCAAAAAAAAGTGATTCCCACGATGTCGTAAAAACGCATATGTATAATCGACTTTTTCTCGAAGACAAATTGTTCGCACGCAAACTTCGCGCATTGCATTCGTGTAGTTCGACAAGACGAAGCTATTGCACGCCGTTTCATCGGCCTACGACAATGTGTACTCAAGTTATATGCCATCATCTCGAACACGAATATCAACTTCAATGATTGAGTTTTTCGTGAGCTGTGGTCGCAAAGAAAACGATGTTGCATCAGTTTGCTTGGTTATTCGTCGTGCTGAAACCGAATATGATGCCAGATTTTGTCTACGTGCAGCCAAAAAAAAGTGATTCCCACGATGTCGTAAAAACACATGTGTATAATCGACTTTTTCTCGAAGACAAATTGTTCGCACGCAAACTTCGCGCATTGCACTCGTGTAGTTCGACAAGACGAAGCTATTGCATGCGGTTTCATCGGCCTACGACAATGTGTACTCAAGTTATATGCCATCATATCGAACACGAATATCAACTTCTATGATTGAGTTTTTCGTGAGCTGTGGTCGCAAAGAAAACGATGTTGCATCAGTTTCCTTGGTTATTCGACGTGCTGAAACCGAATATAATGCCAGACTTTGTCTACGTGCAGCCAAAAAAAAGTGATTCCCACGATGTCGTAAAAACGCATATGTATAATCGACTTTTTCTCGACGACAAATTGTTCGCACGCAAACTTCGCGCATTGCACTCGTGTAGTTCGACAAGACGAAACTATTGCACGCGGTTTCATCGGCCTACGACAATGTGTACTCAAGTTATATGCCATCATCTCGAACACGAATATCAACTTCAATGATTGAGTTTTTCGTGAGCTGTGGTCGCAAAGAAAACGATGTTGCATCAGTTTGCTTGGTTATTCGTCGTGCTGAAACCGAATATGATGCCAGATTTTGTCTACGTGCAGCCAAAAAAAAGTGATTCCCACGATGTCGTAAAAACACATGTGTATAATCGACTTTTTCTCGAAGACAAATTGTTCGCACGCAAACTTCGCGCATTGCACTCGTGTAGTTCGACAAGACGAAGCTATTGCATGCGGTTTCATCGGCCTACGACAATGTGTACTCAAGTTAGATGCCATCATATCGAACACGAATATCAACTTCTATGATTGAGTTTTTCGTGAGCTGTGGTCGCAAAGAAAACGATGTTGCATCAGTTTCCTTGTTTATTCGACGTGCTGAAACCGAATATAATGCCAGACATTGTGTACGTGCAGCCAAAAAAAAGTGATTCCCACGATGTCGTAAAAACGCATATGTATAATCGACTTTTTCTCGAAGACAAATTGTTCGCACGCAAACTTCGCGCATTGCACTCGTGTAGTTCGACAAGACGAAGCTATTGCACGCGGTTTCATCGGCCTACGACAATGTGTACTCAAGTTATATGCCATCATCTCGAACACGAATATCAACTTCAATGATGGAGTTTTTCGTGAGCTGTGGTCGCAAAGAAAACGATGTTGCATCAGTTTGCTTGGTTATTCGTCGTGCTGAAACCGAATATGATGCCAGATTTTGTCTACGTGCAGCCAAAAAAAAGTGATTCCCACGATGTCGTAAAAACACATGTGTATAATCGACTTTTTCTCGAAGACAAATTGTTCGCACGCAAACTTCGCGCATTGCACTCGTGTAGTTCGACAAGACGAAGCTATTGCATGCGGTTTCATCGGCCTACGACAATGTGTACTCAAGTTATATGCCATCATCTCGAACACGAATATCAACTTCAATGATTGAGTTTTTCGTGAGCTGTGGTCGCAAAGAAAACGATGTTGCATCAGTTTGCTTGGTTATTCGTCGTGCTGAAACCGAATATGATGCCAGATTTTGTCTACGTGCAGCCAAAAAAAAGTGATTCCCACGATGTCGTAAAAACACATGTGTATAATCGACTTTTTCTCGAAGACAAATTGTTCGCACGCAAACTTCGCGCATTGCACTCGTGTAGTTCGACAAGACGAAGCTATTGCACGCGGTTTCATCGGCCTACGACAATGTGTACTCAAGTTATATGCCATCATATCGAACACGAATATCAACTTCTATGATTGAGTTTTTCGTGAGCTGTGGTCGCAAAGAAAACGATGTTGCATCAGTTTCCTTGGTTATTCGACGTGCTGAAACCGAATATAATGCCAGACTTTGTCTACGTGCAGCCAAAAAAAAGTGATTCCCACGATGTCGTAAAAACGCATATGTATAATCGACTTTTTCTCGAAGACAAATTGTTCGCACGCAAACTTCGCGCATTGCACTCGTGTAGTTCGACAAGACGAAGCTATTGCACGCGGTTTCATCGGCCTACGACAATGTGTACTCAAGTTAGATGCCATCATATTGAACACGAATATCAACTTCTATGATTGAGTTTTTCGTGAGCTGTGGTCGCAAAGAAAACGATGTTGCATCAGTTTCCTTGGTTATTCGACGTGCTGAAACCGAATATAATGCCAGACTTTGTGTACGTGCAGCCAAAAAAAAGTGATTCCCACGATGTCGTAAAAACGCATATGTATAATCGACTTTTTCTCGAAGACAAATTGTTCGCACGCAAACTTCGCGCATTGCACTCGTGTAGTTCGACAAGACGAAGCTATTGCACGCGGTTTCATCGGCCTACGACAATGTGTACTCAAGTTATATGCCATCATCTCGAACACGAATATCAACTTCAATGATTGAGTTTTTCGTGAGCTGTGGTCGCAAAGAAAACGATGTTGCATCAGTTTGCTTGGTTATTCGTCGTGCTGAAACCGAATATGATGCCAGATTTTGTCTACGTGCAGCCAAAAAAAAGTGATTCCCACGATGTCGTAAAAACACATGTGTATAATCGACTTTTTCTCGAAGACAAATTGTTCGCACGCAAACTTCGCGCATTGCACTCGTGTAGTTCGACAAGACAAAGCTATTGCATGCGGTTTCATCGGCCTACGACAATGTGTACTCAAGTTAGATGCCATCATATCGAACACGAATATCAACTTCAATGATTGAGTTTTTCGTGAGCTGTGGTCGCAAAGAAAACGATGTTGCATCAGTTTGCTTGGTTATTCGTCGTGCTGAAACCGAATATGATGCCAGATTTTGTCTACGTGCAGCCAAAAAAAAGTGATTCCCACGATGTCGTAAAAACACATGTGTATAATCGACTTTTTCTCGAAGACAAATTGTTCGCACGCAAACTTCGCGCATTGCACTCGTGTAGTTCGACAAGACGAAGCTATTGCACGCGGTTTCATCGGCCTACGACAATGTGTACTCAAGTTATATGCCATCATATCGAACACGAATATCAACTTCTATGATTGAGTTTTTCGTGAGCTGTGGTCGCAAAGAAAACGATGTTGCATCAGTTTCCTTGGTTATTCGACGTGCTGAAACCGAATATAATGCCAGACTTTGTCTACGTGCAGCCAAAAAAAAGTGATTCCCACGATGTCGTAAAAACGCATATGTATAATCGACTTTTTCTCGAAGACAAATTGTTCGCACGCAAACTTCGCGCATTGCACTCGTGTAGTTCGACAAGACGAAGCTATTGCACGCGGTTTCATCGGCCTACGACAATGTGTACTCAAGTTAGATGCCATCATATCGAACACGAATATCAACTTCTATGATTGAGTTTTTCGTGAGCTGTGGTCGCAAAGAAAACGATGTTGCATCAGTTTCCTTGGTTATTCGACGTGCTGAAACCGAATATAATGCCAGACTTTGTGTACGTGCAGCCAAAAAAAAGTGATTCCCACGATGTCGTAAAAACGCATATGTATAATCGACTTTTTCTCGAAGACAAATTGTTCGCACGCAAACTTCGCGCATTGCATTCGTGTAGTTCGACAAGACGAAGCTATTGCACGCGGTTTCATCGGCCTACGACAATGTGTACTCAAGTTATATGCCATCATCTCGAACACGAATATCAACTTCAATGATTGAGTTTTTCGTGAGCTGTGGTCGCAAAGAAAACGATGTTGCATCAGTTTGCTTGGTTATTCGTCGTGCTGAAACCGAATATGATGCCAGATTTTGTCTACGTGCAGCCAAAAAAAAGTGATTCCCACGATGTCGTAAAAACACATGTGTATAATCGACTTTTTCTCGAAGACAAATTGTTCGCACGCAAACTTCGCGCATTGCACTCGTGTAGTTCGACAAGACGAAGCTATTGCATGCGGTTTCATCGGCCTACGACAATGTGTACTCAAGTTATATGCCATCATCTCGAACACGAATATCAACTTCAATGATTGAGTTTTTCGTGAGCTGTGGTCGCAAAGAAAACGATGTTGCATCAGTTTGCTTGGTTATTCGTCGTGCTGAAACCGAATATGATGCCAGATTTTGTCTACGTGCAGCCAAAAAAAAGTGATTCCCACGATGTCGTAAAAACACATGTGTATAATCGACTTTTTCTCGAAAACAAATTGTTCGCACGCAAACTTCGCGCATTGCACTCGTGTAGTTCGACAAGACGAAGCTATTGCACGCGGTTTCATCGGCCTACGACAATGTGTACTCAAGTTATATGCCATCATATCGAACACGAATATCAACTTCTATGATTGAGTTTTTCGTGAGCTGTGGTCGCAAAGAAAACGATGTTGCATCAGTTTCCTTGGTTATTCGACGTGCTGAAACCGAATATAATGCCAGACTTTGTCTACGTGCAGCCAAAAAAAAGTGATTCCCACGATGTCGTAAAAACGCATATGTATAATCGACTTTTTCTTGAAGACAAATTGTTCGCACGCAAACTTCGCGCATTGCACTCGTGTAGTTCGACAAGACGAAGCTATTGCACGCGGTTTCATCGGCCTACGACAATGTGTTCTCAAGTTAGATGCCATCATATCGAACACGAATATCAACTTCTATGATTGAGTTTTTCGTGAGCTGTGGTCGCAAAGAAAACGATGTTGCATCAGTTTCCTTGGTTATTCGTCGTGCTGAAACCGAATATGATGCCAGATTTTGTCTACGTGCAGCCAAAAAAAAGTGATTCCCACGATGTCGTAAAAACACATGTGTATAATCGACTTTTTCTCGAAGACAAATTGTTCGCACGCAAACTTCGCGCATTGCACTCGTGTAGTTCGACAAGACGAAGCTATTGCATGCGGTTTCATCGGCCTACGACAATGTGTACTCAAGTTATATGCCATCATCTCGAACACGAATATCAACTTCTATGATTGAGTTTTTCGTGAGCTGTGGTCGCAAAGAAAACGATGTTGCATCAGTTTGCTTGGTTATTCGACGTGCTGAAACCGAATATGGTGCCAGATTTTGTCTACGTGCAGCCAAAAAAAAGTGATTCCCACGATGTCGTAAAAACGCATATGTATAATCGACTTTTTCTCGAAGACAAATTGTTCGCACGCAAACTTCGCGCATTGCACTCGTGTAGTTCGACAAGACGAAGCTATTGCACGCGGTTTCATCGGCCTACGACAATGTGTACTCAAGTTAGATGCCATCATATCGAACACGAATATCAACTTCTATGATTGAGTTTTTCGTGAGCTGTGGTCGCAAAGAAAACGATGTTGCATCAGTTTCCTTGGTTATTCGACGTGCTGAAACCGAATATAATGCCAGACTTTGTGTACGTGCAGCCAAAAAAAAGTGATTCCCACGATGTCGTAAAAACGCATACGTATAATCGACTTTTTCTCGAAGACAAATTGTTCGCACGCAAACTTCGCGCATTGCACTCGTGTAGTTCGACAAGACGAAGCTATTGCACGCGGTTTCATCGGCCTACGACAATGTGTACTCAAGTTATATGCCATCATCTCGAACACGAATATCAACTTCAATGATTGAGTTTTTCGTGAGCTGTGGTCGCAAAGAAAACGATGTTGCATCAGTTTGCTTGGTTATTCGTCGTGCTGAAACCGAATATGATGCCAGATTTTGTCTACGTGCAGCCAAAAAAAAGTGATTCCCACGATGTCGTAAAAACACATGTGTATAATCGACTTTTTCTCGAAGACAAATTGTTCGCACGCAAACTTCGCGCATTGCACTCGTGTTGTTCGACAAGACGAAGCTATTGCATGCGGTTTCATCGGCCTACGACAATGTGTACTCAAGTTATATGCCATCATCTCGAACACGAATATCAACTTCAATGATTGAGTTTTTCGTGAGCTGTGGTCGCAAAGAAAACGATGTTGCATCAGTTTCCTTGGTTATTCGACGTGCTGAAACCGAATATAATGCCAGACTTTGTCTACGTGCAGCCAAAAAAAAGTGATTCCCACGATGTCGTAAAAACGCATATGTATAATCGACTTTTTCTCGAAGACAAATTGTTCGCACGCAAACTTCGCGCATTGCACTCGTGTAGTTCGACAAGACGAAGCTATTGCACGCGGTTTCATCGGCCTACGACAATGTGTTCTCAAGTTAGATGCCATCATATCGAACACGAATATCAACTTCTATGATTGAGTTTTTCGTGAGCTGTGGTCGCAAAGAAAACGATGTTGCATCAGTTTGCTTGGTTATTCGTCGTGCTGAAACCGAATATGATGCCAGATTTTGTCTACGTGCAGCCAAAAAAAAGTGATTCCCACGATGTCGTAAAAACACATGTGTATAATCGACTTTTTCTCGAAGACAAATTGTTCGCACGCAAACTTCGCGCATTGCACTCGTGTAGTTCGACAAGACGAAGCTATTGCACGCGGTTTCATCGGCCTACGACAATGTGTACTCAAGTTATATGCCATCATATCGAACACGAATATCAACTTCTATGATTGAGTTTTTCGTGAGCTGTGGTCGCAAAGAAAACGATGTTGCATCAGTTTCCTTGGTTATTCGACGTGCTGAAACCGAATATAATGCCAGACTTTGTCTACGTGCAGCCAAAAAAAAGTGATTCCCACGATGTCGTAAAAACGCATATGTATAATCGACTTTTTCTCGAAGACAAATTGTTCGCACGCAAACTTCGCGCATTGCACTCGTGTAGTTCGACAAGACGAAGCTATTGCACGCGGTTTCATCGGCCTACGACAATGTGTACTCAAGTTAGATGCCATCATATTGAACACGAATATCAACTTCTATGATTGAGTTTTTCGTGAGCTGTGGTCGCAAAGAAAACGATGTTGCATCAGTTTCCTTGGTTATTCGACGTGCTGAAACCGAATATAATGCCAGACTTTGTGTACGTGCAGCCAAAAAAAAGTGATTCCCACGATGTCGTAAAAACGCATATGTATAATCGACTTTTTCTCGAAGACAAATTGTTCGCACGCAAACTTCGCGCATTGCACTCGTGTAGTTCGACAAGACGAAGCTATTGCACGCGGTTTCATCGGCCTACGACAATGTGTACTCAAGTTATATGCCATCATCTCGAACACGAATATCAACTTCAATGATTGAGTTTTTCGTGAGCTGTGGTCGCAAAGAAAACGATGTTGCATCAGTTTGCTTGGTTATTCGTCGTGCTGAAACCGAATATGATGCCAGATTTTGTCTACGTGCAGCCAAAAAAAAGTGATTCCCACGATGTCGTAAAAACACATGTGTATAATCGACTTTTTCTCGAAGACAAATTGTTCGCACGCAAACTTCGCGCATTGCACTCGTGTAGTTCGACAAGACAAAGCTATTGCATGCGGTTTCATCGGCCTACGACAATGTGTACTCAAGTTAGATGCCATCATATCGAACACGAATATCAACTTCAATGATTGAGTTTTTCGTGAGCTGTGGTCGCAAAGAAAACGATGTTGCATCAGTTTGCTTGGTTATTCGTCGTGCTGAAACCGAATATGATGCCAGATTTTGTCTACGTGCAGCCAAAAAAAAGTGATTCCCACGATGTCGTAAAAACACATGTGTATAATCGACTTTTTCTCGAAGACAAATTGTTCGCACGCAAACTTCGCGCATTGCACTCGTGTAGTTCGACAAGACGAAGCTATTGCACGCGGTTTCATCGGCCTACGACAATGTGTA
This sequence comes from Diachasmimorpha longicaudata, assembly GCF_034640455.1. Taxonomy (NCBI): domain Eukaryota; kingdom Metazoa; phylum Arthropoda; class Insecta; order Hymenoptera; family Braconidae; genus Diachasmimorpha; species Diachasmimorpha longicaudata. The sequence goes on along the minus strand of NC_087227.1, from coordinate 2,155,914 downwards.
CTCAAGTTATATGCCATCATATCGAACACGAATATCAACTTCTATGATTGAGTTTTTCGTGAGCTGTGGTCGCAAAGAAAACGATGTTGCATCAGTTTCCTTGGTTATTCGACGTGCTGAAACCGAATATAATGCCAGACTTTGTCTACGTGCAGCCAAAAAAAAGTGATTCCCACGATGTCGTAAAAACGCATATGTATAATCGACTTTTTCTCGAAGACAAATTGTTCGCACGCAAACTTCGCGCATTGCACTCGTGTAGTTCGACAAGACGAAGCTATTGCACGCGGTTTCATCGGCCTACGACAATGTGTACTCAAGTTAGATGCCATCATATCGAACACGAATATCAACTTCTATGATTGAGTTTTTCGTGAGCTGTGGTCGCAAAGAAAACGATGTTGCATCAGTTTCCTTGGTTATTCGACGTGCTGAAACCGAATATAATGCCAGACTTTGTGTACGTGCAGCCAAAAAAAAGTGATTCCCACGATGTCGTAAAAACGCATATGTATAATCGACTTTTTCTCGAAGACAAATTGTTCGCACGCAAACTTCGCGCATTGCATTCGTGTAGTTCGACAAGACGAAGCTATTGCACGCGGTTTCATCGGCCTACGACAATGTGTACTCAAGTTATATGCCATCATCTCGAACACGAATATCAACTTCAATGATTGAGTTTTTCGTGAGCTGTGGTCGCAAAGAAAACGATGTTGCATCAGTTTGCTTGGTTATTCGTCGTGCTGAAACCGAATATGATGCCAGATTTTGTCTACGTGCAGCCAAAAAAAAGTGATTCCCACGATGTCGTAAAAACACATGTGTATAATCGACTTTTTCTCGAAGACAAATTGTTCGCACGCAAACTTCGCGCATTGCACTCGTGTAGTTCGACAAGACGAAGCTATTGCATGCGGTTTCATCGGCCTACGACAATGTGTACTCAAGTTATATGCCATCATCTCGAACACGAATATCAACTTCAATGATTGAGTTTTTCGTGAGCTGTGGTCGCAAAGAAAACGATGTTGCATCAGTTTGCTTGGTTATTCGTCGTGCTGAAACCGAATATGATGCCAGATTTTGTCTACGTGCAGCCAAAAAAAAGTGATTCCCACGATGTCGTAAAAACACATGTGTATAATCGACTTTTTCTCGAAGACAAATTGTTCGCACGCAAACTTCGCGCATTGCACTCGTGTAGTTCGACAAGACGAAGCTATTGCACGCGGTTTCATCGGCCTACGACAATGTGTACTCAAGTTATATGCCATCATATCGAACACGAATATCAACTTCTATGATTGAGTTTTTCGTGAGCTGTGGTCGCAAAGAAAACGATGTTGCATCAGTTTCCTTGGTTATTCGACGTGCTGAAACCGAATATAATGCCAGACTTTGTCTACGTGCAGCCAAAAAAAAGTGATTCCCACGATGTCGTAAAAACGCATATGTATAATCGACTTTTTCTCGAAGACAAATTGTTCGCACGCAAACTTCGCGCATTGCACTCGTGTAGTTCGACAAGACGAAGCTATTGCACGCGGTTTCATCGGCCTACGACAATGTGTTCTCAAGTTAGATGCCATCATATCGAACACGAATATCAACTTCTATGATTGAGTTTTTCGTGAGCTGTGGTCGCAAAGAAAACGATGTTGCATCAGTTTCCTTGGTTATTCGTCGTGCTGAAACCGAATATGATGCCAGATTTTGTCTACGTGCAGCCAAAAAAAAGTGATTCCCACGATGTCGTAAAAACACATGTGTATAATCGACTTTTTCTCGAAGACAAATTGTTCGCACGCAAACTTCGCGCATTGCACTCGTGTAGTTCGACAAGACGAAGCTATTGCATGCGGTTTCATCGGCCTACGACAATGTGTACTCAAGTTATATGCCATCATCTCGAACACGAATATCAACTTCTATGATTGAGTTTTTCGTGAGCTGTGGTCGCAAAGAAAACGATGTTGCATCAGTTTGCTTGGTTATTCGACGTGCTGAAACCGAATATGGTGCCAGATTTTGTCTACGTGCAGCCAAAAAAAAGTGATTCCCACGATGTCGTAAAAACGCATATGTATAATCGACTTTTTCTCGAAGACAAATTGTTCGCACGCAAACTTCGCGCATTGCACTCGTGTAGTTCGACAAGACGAAGCTATTGCACGCGGTTTCATCGGCCTACGACAATGTGTACTCAAGTTAGATGCCATCATATCGAACACGAATATCAACTTCTATGATTGAGTTTTTCGTGAGCTGTGGTCGCAAAGAAAACGATGTTGCATCAGTTTCCTTGGTTATTCGACGTGCTGAAACCGAATATAATGCCAGACTTTGTGTACGTGCAGCCAAAAAAAAGTGATTCCCACGATGTCGTAAAAACGCATACGTATAATCGACTTTTTCTCGAAGACAAATTGTTCGCACGCAAACTTCGCGCATTGCACTCGTGTAGTTCGACAAGACGAAGCTATTGCACGCGGTTTCATCGGCCTACGACAATGTGTACTCAAGTTATATGCCATCATCTCGAACACGAATATCAACTTCAATGATTGAGTTTTTCGTGAGCTGTGGTCGCAAAGAAAACGATGTTGCATCAGTTTGCTTGGTTATTCGTCGTGCTGAAACCGAATATGATGCCAGATTTTGTCTACGTGCAGCCAAAAAAAAGTGATTCCCACGATGTCGTAAAAACACATGTGTATAATCGACTTTTTCTCGAAGACAAATTGTTCGCACGCAAACTTCGCGCATTGCACTCGTGTAGTTCGACAAGACGAAGCTATTGCATGCGGTTTCATCGGCCTACGACAATGTGTACTCAAGTTATATGCCATCATCTCGAACACGAATATCAACTTCAATGATTGAGTTTTTCGTGAGCTGTGGTCGCAAAGAAAACGATGTTGCATCAGTTTCCTTGGTTATTCGACGTGCTGAAACCGAATATAATGCCAGACTTTGTCTACGTGCAGCCAAAAAAAAGTGATTCCCACGATGTCGTAAAAACGCATATGTATAATCGACTTTTTCTCGAAGACAAATTGTTCGCACGCAAACTTCGCGCATTGCACTCGTGTAGTTCGACAAGACGAAGCTATTGCACGCGGTTTCATCGGCCTACGACAATGTGTACTCAAGTTATATGCCATCATCTCGAACACGAATATCAACTTCAATGATTGAGTTTTTCGTGAGCTGTGGTCGCAAAGAAAACGATGTTGCATCAGTTTGCTTGGTTATTCGTCGTGCTGAAACCGAATATGATGCCAGATTTTGTCTACGTGCAGCCAAAAAAAAGTGATTCCCACGATGTCGTAAAAACACATGTGTATAATCGACTTTTTCTCGAAGACAAATTGTTCGCACGCAAACTTCGCGCATTGCACTCGTGTAGTTCGACAAGACGAAGCTATTGCATGCGGTTTCATCGGCCTACGACAATGTGTACTCAAGTTATATGCCATCATCTCGAACACGAATATCAACTTCAATGATTGAGTTTTTCGTGAGCTGTGGTCGCAAAGAAAACGATGTTGCATCAGTTTGCTTGGTTATTCGTCGTGCTGAAACCGAATATGATGCCAGATTTTGTCTACGTGCAGCCAAAAAAAAGTGATTCCCACGATGTCGTAAAAACACATGTGTATAATCGACTTTTTCTCGAAGACAAATTGTTCGCACGCAAACTTCGCGCATTGCACTCGTGTAGTTCGACAAGACGAAGCTATTGCACGCGGTTTCATCGGCCTACGACAATGTGTACTCAAGTTATATGCCATCATATCGAACACGAATATCAACTTCTATGATTGAGTTTTTCGTGAGCTGTGGTCGCAAAGAAAACGATGTTGCATCAGTTTCCTTGGTTATTCGTCGTGCTGAAACCGAATATGATGCCAGATTTTGTCTACGTGCAGCCAAAAAAAAGTGATTCCCACGATGTCGTAAAAACACATGTGTATAATCGACTTTTTCTCGAAGACAAATTGTTCGCACGCAAACTTCGCGCATTGCACTCGTGTAGTTCGACAAGACGAAGCTATTGCATGCGGTTTCATCGGCCTACGACAATGTGTACTCAAGTTATATGCCATCATCTCGAACACGAATATCAACTTCTATGATTGAGTTTTTCGTGAGCTGTGGTCGCAAAGAAAACGATGTTGCATCAGTTTGCTTGGTTATTCGACGTGCTGAAACCGAATATGGTGCCAGATTTTGTCTACGTGCAGCCAAAAAAAAGTGATTCCCACGATGTCGTAAAAACGCATATGTATAATCGACTTTTTCTCGAAGACAAATTGTTCGCACGCAAACTTCGCGCATTGCACTCGTGTAGTTCGACAAGACGAAGCTATTGCACGCGGTTTCATCGGCCTACGACAATGTGTACTCAAGTTAGATGCCATCATATCGAACACGAATATCAACTTCTATGATTGAGTTTTTCGTGAGCTGTGGTCGCAAAGAAAACGATGTTGAATCAGTTTCCTTGGTTATTCGACGTGCTGAAACCGAATATAATGCCAGACTTTGTCTACGTGCAGCCAAAAAAAAGTGATTCCCACGATGTCGTAAAAACGCATATGTATAATCGACTTTTTCTTGAAGACAAATTGTTCGCACGCAAACTTCGCGCATTGCACTCGTGTAGTTCGACAAGACGAAGCTACTGCACGCGGTTTCATCGGCCTACGACAATGTGTACTCAAGTTATATGCCATCATCTCGAACACGAATATCAACTTCAATGATTGAGTTTTTCGTGAGCTGTGGTCGCAAAGAAAACGATGTTGCATCAGTTTGCTTGGTTATTCGTCGTGCTGAAACCGAATATGATGCCAGATTTTGTCTACGTGCAGCCAAAAAAAAGTGATTCCCACGATGTCGTAAAAACACATGTGTATAATCGACTTTTTCTCGAAGACAAATTGTTCGCACGCAAACTTCGCGCATTGCACTCGTGTAGTTCGACAAGACGAAGCTATTGCATGCGGTTTCATCGGCCTACGACAATGTGTACTCAAGTTATATGCCATCATATCGAACACGAATATCAACTTCTATGATTGAGTTTTTCGTGAGCTGTGGTCGCAAAGAAAACGATGTTGCATCAGTTTCCTTGGTTATTCGACGTGCTGAAACCGAATATAATGCCAGACTTTGTCTACGTGCAGCCAAAAAAAAGTGATTCCCACGATGTCGTAAAAACGCATATGTATAATCGACTTTTTCTCGAAGACAAATTGTTCGCACGCAAACTTCGCGCATTGCACTCGTGTAGTTCGACAAGACGAAGCTATTGCACGCGGTTTCATCGGCCTACGACAATGTGTACTCAAGTTATATGCCATCATCTCGAACACGAATATCAACTTCAATGATTGAGTTTTTCGTGAGCTGTGGTCGCAAAGAAAACGATATTGCATCACTTTGCTTGGTTATTCGTCGTGCTGAAACCGAATATGATGCCAGATTTTGTCTACGTGCAGCCAAAAAAAAGTGATTCCCACGATGTCGTAAAAACACATGTGTATAATCGACTTTTTCTCGAAGACAAATTGTTCGCACGCAAACTTCGCGCATTGCACTCGTGTAGTTCGACAAGACGAAGCTATTGCACGCGGTTTCATCGGCCTACGACAATGTGTACTCAAGTTATATGCCATCATATCGAACACGAATATCAACTTCTAAGATTGAGTTTTTCGTGAGCTGTGGTCGCAAAGAAAACGATGTTGCATCAGTTTCCTTGGTTATTCGACGTGCTGAAACCGAATATAATGCCAGACTTTGTCTACGTGCAGCCAAAAAAAAGTGATTCCCACGATGTCGTAAAAACGCATATGTATAATCGACTTTTTCTCGAAGACAAATTGTTCGCACGCAAACTTCGCGCATTGCACTCGTGTAGTTCGACAAGACGAAGCTATTGCACGCGGTTTCATCGGCCTACGACAATGTGTACTCAAGTTATATGCCATCATCTCGAACACGAATATCAACTTCAATGATTGAGTTTTTCGTGAGCTGTGGTCGCAAAGAAAACGATGTTGCATCAGTTTGCTTGGTTATTCGTCGTGCTGAAACCGAATATGATGCCAGATTTTGTCTACGTGCAGCCAAAAAAAAGTGATTCCCACGATGTCGTAAAAACACATGTGTAATCGACTTTTTCTCGAAGACAAATTGTTCGCACGCAAACTTCGCGCATTGCACTCGTGTAGTTCGACAAGACGAAGCTATTGCACGCGGTTTCATCGGCCTACGACAATGTGTACTCAAGTTATATGCTATCATATCGAACACGAATATCAACTTCTATGATTGAGTTTTTCGTGAGCTGTGGTCGCAAAGAAAACGATGTTGCATCAGTTTCCTTGGTTATTCGACGTGCTGAAACCGAATATAATGCCAGACTTTGTCTACGTGCAGCCAAAAAAAAGTGATTCCCACGATGTCGTAAAAACGCATATGTATAATCGACTTTTTCTCGAAGACAAATTGTTCGCACGCAAACTTCGCGCATTGCACTCGTGTAGTTCGACAAGACGAAGCTATTGCACGCGGTTTCATCGGCCTACGACAATGTGTACTCAAGTTATATGCCATCATCTCGAACACGAATATCAACTTCTATGATTGAGTTTTTCGTGAGCTGTGGTCGCAAAGAAAACGATGTTGCATCAGTTTGCTTGGTTATTCGACGTGCTGAAACCGAATATAATGCCAGACTTTGTCTACGTGCAGCCAAAAAAAATTGATTCCCACGATGTCGTAAAAACGCATATGTATAATCGACTTTTTCTCGAAGACAAATTGTTCGCACGCAAACTTCGCGCATTGCACTCGTGTAGTTCGACAAGCCGAAGCTATTGCACGCGGTTTCATCGGCCTACGACAATGTGTACTCAAGTTATATGCCATCATATCGAACACGAATATCAACTTCTATGATTGAGTTTTTCGTGAGCTGTGGTCGCAAAGAAAACGATGTTGCATCAGTTTCCTTGGTTATTCGACGTGCTGAAACCGAATATAATGCCAGACTTTGTCTACGTGCAGCCAAAAAAAAGTGATTCCCACGATGTCGTAAAAACGCATATGTATAATCGACTTTTTCTCGAAGACAAATTGTTCGCACGCAAACTTCGCGCAATGCACTCGTGTAGTTCGACAAGACGAAGCTATTGCACGCGGTTTCATCGGCCTACGACAATGTGTACTCAAGTTAGATGCCATCATATCGAACACGAATATCAACTTCTATGATTGAGTTTTTCGTGAGCTGTGGTCGCAAAGAAAACGATGTTGCATCAGTTTCCTTGGTTATTCGACGTGCTGAAACCGAATATAATGCCAGACGTTGTCTACGTGCAGCCAAAAAAAAGTGATTCCCACGATGTCGTAAAAACGCATATGTATAATCGACTTTTTCTCGAAGACAAATTGTTCGCACGCAAACTTCGCGCATTGCACTCGTGTAGTTCGACAAGACGAAGCTATTGCACGCGGTTTCATCGGCCTACGACAATGTGTACTCAAGTTATATGCCATCATCTCGAACACGAATATCAACTTCAATGATTGAGTTTTTCGTGAGCTGTGGTCGCAAAGAAAACGGTGTTGCATCAGTTTGCTTGGTTATTCGTCGTGCTGAAACCGAATATGATGCCAGATTTTGTCTACGTGCAGCCAAAAAAAAGTGATTCCCACGATGTCGTAAAAACACATGTGTATAATCGACTTTTTCTCGAAGACAAATTGTTCGCACGCAAACTTCGCGCATTGCACTCGTGTAGTTCAACAAGACGAAGCTATTGCACGCGGTTTCATCGGCCTACGACAATGTGTACTCTAGTTATATGCCATCATCTCGAACACGAATATCAACTTCTATGATTGAGTTTTTCGTGAGCTGTGGTCGCAAAGAAAACGATGTTGCATCAGTTTCCTTGGTTATTCGACGTGCTGAAACCGAATATGATGCCAGACTTTGTCTACGTGCAGCCAAAAAAAAGTGATTCCCACGATGTCCTAAAAACGCATGTGTATAATCGACTTTTTCTCGAAGACAAATTGTTCGCACGCAAACTTCGCGCATTGCACTCGTGTAGTTCGACAAGACGAAGCTATTGCACGCGGTTTCATCGGCCTACGACAATGTGTACTCAAGTTATATGCCATCATATCGAACACGAATATCAACTTCTATGATTGAGTTTTTCGTGAGCTGTGGTCGCAAAGAAAACGATGTTGCATCAGTTTCCTTGGTTATTCGACGTGCTGAAACCGAATATAATGCCAGACTTTGTCTACGTGCAGCCAAAAAAAAGTGATTCCCACGATGTCGTAAAAACGCATATGTATAATCGACTTTTTCTCGAAGACAAATTGTTCGCACGCAAACTTCGCGCATTGCACTCGTGTAGTTCGACAAGACGAAGCTATTGCACGCGGTTTCATCGGCCTACGACAATGTGTACTCAAGTTAGATGCCATCATATCGAACACGAATATCAACTTCTATGATTGAGTTTTTCGTGAGCTGTGGTCGCAAAGAAAACGATGTTGCATCAGTTTCCTTGGTTATTCGACGTGCTGAAACCGAATATAATGCCAGACTTTGTGTACGTGCAGCCAAAAAAAAGTGATTCCCACGATGTCGTAAAAACGCATATGTATAATCGACTTTTTCTCGAAGACAAATTGTTCGCACGCAAACTTCGCGCATTGCACTCGTGTAGTTCGACAAGACGAAGCTATTGCACGCGGTTTCATCGGCCTACGACAATGTGTACTCAAGTTATATGCCATCATCTCGAACACGAATATCAACTTCAATGATTGAGTTTTTCGTGAGCTGTGGTCGCAAAGAAAACGATGTTGCATCAGTTTGCTTGGTTATTCGTCGTGCTGAAACCGAATATGATGCCAGATTTTGTCTACGTGCAGCCAAAAAAAAGTGATTCTCACGATGTCGTAAAAACACATGTGTAATCGACTTTTTCTCGAAGACAAATTGTTCGCACGCAAACTTCGCGCATTGCACTCGTGTAGTTCGACAAGACGAAGCTATTGCACGCGGTTTCATCGGCCTACGACAATGTGTACTCAAGTTATATGCTATCATATCGAACACGAATATCAACTTCTATGATTGAGTTTTTCGTGAGCTGTGGTCGCAAAGAAAACGATGTTGCATCAGTTTCCTTGGTTATTCGACGTGCTGAAACCGAATATAATGCCAGACTTTGTCTACGTGCAGCCAAAAAAAAGTGATTCCCACGATGTCGTAAAAACGCATATGTATAATCGACTTTTTCTCGAAGACAAATTGTTCGCACGCAAACTTCGCGCATTGCACTCGTGTAGTTCGACAAGACGAAGCTATTGCACGCGGTTTCATCGGCCTACGACAATGTGTACTCAAGTTATATGCCATCATCTCGAACACGAATATCAACTTCTATGATTGAGTTTTTCGTGAGCTGTGGTCGCAAAGAAAACGATGTTGCATCAGTTTGCTTGGATATTCGACGTGCTGAAACCGAATATAATGCCAGACTTTGTCTACGTGCAGCCAAAAAAAATTGATTCCCACGATGTCGTAAAAACGCATATGTATAATCGACTTTTTCTCGAAGACAAATTGTTCGCACGCAAACTTCGCGCATTGCACTCGTGTAGTTCGACAAGACGAAGCTATTGCACGCGGTTTCATCGGCCTACGACAATGTGTACTCAAGTTATATGCCATCATCTCGAACACGAATATCAACTTCTATGATTGAGTTTTTCGTGAGCTGTGGTCGCAAAGAAAACGATGTTGCATCAGTTTGCTTGGTTATTCGACGTGCTGAAACCGAATATAATGCCAGACTTTGTCTACGTGCAGCCAAAAAAAATTGATTCCCACGATGTCGTAAAAACGCATATGTATAATCGACTTTTTCTCGAAGACAAATTGTTCGCACGCAAACTTCGCGCATTGCACTCGTGTAGTTCGACAAGACGAAGCTATTGCACGCGGTTTCATCGGCCTACGACAATGTGTACTCAAGTTATATGCCATCATATCGAACACGAATATCAACTTCTATGATTGAGTTTTTCGTGAGCTGTGGTCGCAAAGAAAACGATGTTGCATCAGTTTCCTTGGTTATTCGACGTGCTGAAACCGAATATAATGCCAGACTTTGTCTACGTGCAGCCAAAAAAAAGTGATTCCCACGATGTCGTAAAAACGCATATGTATAATCGACTTTTTCTCGAAGACAAATTGTTCGCACGCAAACTTCGCGCAATGCACTCGTGTAGTTCGACAAGACGAAGCTATTGCACGCGGTTTCATCGGCCTACGACAATGTGTACTCAAGTTAGATGCCATCATATCGAACACGAATATCAACTTCTATGATTGAGTTTTTCGTGAGCTGTGGTCGCAAAGAAAACGATGTTGCATCAGTTTCCTTGGTTATTCGACGTGCTGAAACCGAATATAATGCCAGACGTTGTCTACGTGCAGCCAAAAAAAAGTGATTCCCACGATGTCGTAAAAACGCATATGTATAATCGACTTTTTCTCGAAGACAAATTGTTCGCACGCAAACTTCGCGCATTGCACTCGTGTAGTTCGACAAGACGAAGCTATTGCACGCGGTTTCATCGGCCTACGACAATGTGTACTCAAGTTATATGCCATCATCTCGAACACGAATATCAACTTCAATGATTGAGTTTTTCGTGAGCTGTGGTCGCAAAGAAAACGATGTTGCATCAGTTTGCTTGGTTATTCGTCGTGCTGAAACCGAATATGATGCCAGATTTTGTCTACGTGCAGCCAAAAAAAAGTGATTCCCACGATGTCGTAAAAACACATGTGTATAATCGACTTTTTCTCGAAGACAAATTGTTCGCACGCAAACTTCGCGCATTGCACTCGTGTAGTTCAACAAGACGAAGCTATTGCACGCGGTTTCATCGGCCTACGACAATGTGTACTCTAGTTATATGCCATCATCTCGAACACGAATATCAACTTCTATGATTGAGTTTTTCGTGAGCTGTGGTCGCAAAGAAAACGATGTTGCATCAGTTTCCTTGGTTATTCGACGTGCTGAAACCGAATATGATGCCAGACTTTGTCTACGTGCAGCCAAAAAAAAGTGATTCCCACGATGTCCTAAAAACGCATGTGTATAATCGACTTTTTCTCGAAGACAAATTGTTCGCACGCAAACTTCGCGCATTGCACTCGTGTAGTTCGACAAGACGAAGCTATTGCACGCGGTTTCATCGGCCTACGACAATGTGTACTCAAGTTATATGCCATCATATCGAACACGAATATCAACTTCTATGATTGAGTTTTTCGTGAGCTGTGGTCGCAAAGAAAACGATGTTGCATCAGTTTCCTTGGTTATTCGACGTGCTGAAACCGAATATAATGCCAGACGTTGTCTACGTGCAGCCAAAAAAAAGTGATTCCCACGATGTCGTAAAAACGCATATGTATAATCGACTTTTTCTCGAAGACAAATTGTTCGCACGCAAACTTCGCGCAATGCACTCGTGTAGTTCGACAAGACGAAGCTATTGCACGCGGTTTCATCGGCCTACGACAATGTGTACTCAAGTTAGATGCCATCATATCGAACACGAATATCAACTTCTATGATTGAGTTTTTCGTGAGCTGTGGTCGCAAAGAAAACGATGTTGCATCAGTTTCCTTGGTTATTCGACGTGCTGAAACCGAATATAATGCCAGACGTTGTCTACGTGCAGCCAAAAAAAAGTGATTCCCACGATGTCGTAAAAACGCATATGTATAATCGACTTTTTCTCGAAGACAAATTGTTCGCACGCAAACTTCGCGCATTGCACTCGTGTAGTTCGACAAGACGAAGCTATTGCACGCGGTTTCATCGGCCTACGACAATGTGTACTCAAGTTATATGCCATCATCTCGAACACGAATATCAACTTCAATGATTGAGTTTTTCGTGAGCTGTGGTCGCAAAGAAAACGATGTTGCATCAGTTTGCTTGGTTATTCGTCGTGCTGAAACCGAATATGATGCCAGATTTTGTCTACGTGCAGCCAAAAAAAAGTGATTCCCACGATGTCGTAAAAACACATGTGTATAATCGACTTTTTCTCGAAGACAAATTGTTCGCACGCAAACTTCGCGCATTGCACTCGTGTAGTTCAACAAGACGAAGCTATTGCACGCGGTTTCATCGGCCTACGACAATGTGTACTCTAGTTATATGCCATCATCTCGAACACGAATATCAACTTCTATGATTGAGTTTTTCGTGAGCTGTGGTCGCAAAGAAAACGATGTTGCATCAGTTTCCTTGGTTATTCGACGTGCTGAAACCGAATATGATGCCAGACTTTGTCTACGTGCAGCCAAAAAAAAGTGATTCCCACGATGTCCTAAAAACGCATGTGTATAATCGACTTTTTCTCGAAGACAAATTGTTCGCACGCAAACTTCGCGCATTGCACTCGTGTAGTTCGACAAGACGAAGCTATTGCACGCGGTTTCATCGGCCTACGACAATGTGTACTCAAGTTATATGCCATCATATCGAACACGAATATCAACTTCTATGATTGAGTTTTTCGTGAGCTGTGGTCGCAAAGAAAACGATGTTGCATCAGTTTCCTTGGTTATTCGACGTGCTGAAACCGAATATAATGCCAGACGTTGTCTACGTGCAGCCAAAAAAAAGTGATTCCCACGATGTCGTAAAAACGCATATGTATAATCGACTTTTTCTCGAAGACAAATTGTTCGCACGCAAACTTCGCGCAATGCACTCGTGTAGTTCGACAAGACGAAGCTATTGCACGCGGTTTCATCGGCCTACGACAATGTGTACTCAAGTTAGATGCCATCATATCGAACACGAATATCAACTTCTATGATTGAGTTTTTCGTGAGCTGTGGTCGCAAAGAAAACGATGTTGCATCAGTTTCCTTGGTTATTCGACGTGCTGAAACCGAATATAATGCCAGACGTTGTCTACGTGCAGCCAAAAAAAAGTGATTCCCACGATGTCGTAAAAACGCATATGTATAATCGACTTTTTCTCGAAGACAAATTGTTCGCACGCAAACTTCGCGCATTGCACTTGTGTAGTTCGACAAGACGAAGCTATTGCACGCGGTTTCATCGGCCTACGACAATGTGTACTCAAGTTATATGCCATCATCTCGAACACGAATATCAACTTCAATGATTGAGTTTTTCGTGAGCTGTGGTCGCAAAGAAAACGATGTTGCATCAGTTTGCTTGGTTATTCGTCGTGCTGAAACCGAATATGATGCCAGATTTTGTCTACGTGCAGCCAAAAAAAAGTGATTCCCACGATGTCGTAAAAACACATGTGTATAATCGACTTTTTCTCGAAGACAAATTGTTCGCACGCAAACTTCGCGCATTGCACTCGTGTAGTTCAACAAGACGAAGCTATTGCACGCGGTTTCATCGGCCTACGACAATGTGTACTCTAGTTATATGCCATCATCTCGAACACGAATATCAACTTCTATGATTGAGTTTTTCGTGAGCTGTGGTCGCAAAGAAAACGATGTTGCATCAGTTTCCTTGGTTATTCGACGTGCTGAAACCGAATATGATGCCAGACTTTGTCTACGTGCAGCCAAAAAAAAGTGATTCCCACGATGTCCTAAAAACGCATATGTATAATCGACTTTTTCTCGAAGACAAATTGTTCGCACGCAAACTTCGCGCATTGCACTCGTGTAGTTCGACGAGACGAAGCTATTGCACGCGGTTTCATCGGCCTACGACAATGTGTACTCAAGTTAGATGCCATCATATCGAACACGAATATCAACTTCTATGATTGAGTTTTTCGTGAGCTGTGGTCGCAAAGAAAACGATGTTGCATCAGTTTCCTTGGTTATTCGACGTGCTGAAACCGAATATAATGCCAGACTTTGTCTACGTGCAGCCAAAAAAAAGTGATTCCCACGATGTCGTAAAAACGCATATGTATAATCGACTTTTTCTCGAAGACAAATTGTTCGCACGCAAACTTCGCGCATTGCACTCGTGTAGTTCGACAAGACGAAGCTATTGCACGCGGTTTCATCGGCCTACGACAATGTGTACTCAAGTTATATGCCATCATCTCGAACACGAATATCAACTTCTATGATTGAGTTTTTCGTGAGCTGTGGTCGCAAAGAAAACGATGTTGCATCAGTTTGCTTTGTTATTCGACGTGCTGAAACCGAATATAATGCCAGACTTTGTCTACGTGCAGCCAAAAAAAATTGATTCCCACGATGTCGTAAAAACGCATATGTATAATCGACTTTTTCTCGAAGACAAATTGTTCGCACGCAAACTTCGCGCATTGCACTCGTGTAGTTCGACAAGACGAAGCTATTGCACGCGGTTTCATCGGCCTACGACAATGTGTACTCAAGTTATATGCCATCATATCGAACACGAATATCAACTTCTATGATTGAGTTTTTCGTGAGCTGTGGTCGCAAAGAAAACGATGTTGCATCAGTTTCCTTGGTTATTCGACGTGCTGAAACCGAATATAATGCCAGACTTTGTCTACGTGCAGCCAAAAAAAAGTGATTCCCACGATGTCGTAAAAACGCATATGTATAATCGACTTTTTCTCGAAGACAAATTGTTCGCACGCAAACTTCGCGCAATGCACTCGTGTAGTTCGACAAGACGAAGCTATTGCACGCGGTTTCATCGGCCTACGACAATGTGTACTCAAGTTAGATGCCATCATATCGAACACGAATATCAACTTCTATGATTGAGTTTTTCGTGAGCTGTGGTCGCAAAGAAAACGATGTTGCATCAGTTTCCTTGGTTATTCGACGTGCTGAAACCGAATATAATGCCAGACGTTGTCTACGTGCAGCCAAAAAAAAGTGATTCCCACGATGTCGTAAAAACGCATATGTATAATCGACTTTTTCTCGAAGACAAATTGTTCGCACGCAAACTTCGCGCAATGCACTCGTGTAGTTCGACAAGACGAAGCTATTGCACGCGGTTTCATCGGCCTACGACAATGTGTACTCAAGTTAGATGCCATCATATCGAACACGAATATCAACTTCTATGATTGAGTTTTTCGTGAGCTGTGGTCGCAAAGAAAACGATGTTGCATCAGTTTCCTTGGTTATTCGACGTGCTGAAACCGAATATAATGCCAGACTTTGTCTACGTGCAGCCAAAAAAAAGTGATTCCCACGATGTCGTAAAAACGCATATGTATAATCGACTTTTTCTCGAAGACAAATTGTTCGCACGCAAACTTCGCGCAATGCACTCGTGTAGTTCGACAAGACGAAGCTATTGCACGCGGTTTCATCAGCCTACGACAATGTGTACTCAAGTTAGATGCCATCATATCGAACACGAATATCAACTTCTATGATTGAGTTTTTCGTGAGCTGTGGTCGCAAAGAAAACGATGTTGCATCAGTTTCCTTGGTTATTCGACGTGCTGAAACCGAATATAATGCCAGACGTTGTCTACGTGCAGCCAAAAAAAAGTGATTCCCAAGATGTCGTAAAAACGCATATGTATAATCGACTTTTTCTCGAAGACAAATTGTTCGCACGCAAACTTCGCGCAATGCACTCGTGTAGTTCGACAAGACGAAGCTATTGCACGCGGTTTCATCGGCCTACGACAATGTGTACTCAAGTTAGATGCCATCATATCGAACACGAATATCAACTTCTATGATTGAGTTTTTCGTGAGCTGTGGTCGCAAAGAAAACGATGTTGCATCAGTTTCCTTGGTTATTCGACGTGCTGAAACCGAATATAATGCCAGACGTTGTCTACGTGCAGCCAAAAAAAAGTGATTCCCACGATGTCGTAAAAACGCATATGTATAATCGACTTTTTCTCGAAGACAAATTGTTCGCACGCAAACTTCGCGCATTGCACTCGTGTAGTTCGACAAGACGAAGCTATTGCACGCGGTTTCATCGGCCTACGACAATGTGTACTCAAGTTATATGCCATCATCTCGAACACGAATATCAACTTCAATGATTGAGTTTTTCGTGAGCTGTGGTCGCAAAGAAAACGATGTTGCATCAGTTTGCTTGGTTATTCGTCGTGCTGAAACCGAATATGATGCCAGATTTTGTCTACGTGCAGCCAAAAAAAAGTGATTCCCACGATGTCGTAAAAACACATGTGTATAATCGACTTTTTCTCGAAGACAAATTGTTCGCACGCAAACTTCGCGCATTGCACTCGTGTAGTTCAACAAGACGAAGCTATTGCACGCGGTTTCATCGGCCTACGACAATGTGTACTCTAGTTATATGCCATCATCTCGAACACGAATATCAACTTCTATGATTGAGTTTTTCGTGAGCTGTGGTCGCAAAGAAAACGATGTTGCATTAGTTTCCTTGGTTATTCGACGTGCTGAAACCGAATATGATGCCAGACTTTGTCTACGTGCAGCCAAAAAAAAGTGATTCCCACGATGTCCTAAAAACGCATATGTATAATCGACTTTTTCTCGAAGACAAATTGTTCGCACGCAAACTTCGCGCATTGCACTCGTGTAGTTCGACAAGACGAAGCTATTGCACGCGGTTTCATCGGCCTACGACAATGTGTACTCAAGTTAGATGCCATCATATCGAACACGAATATCAACTTCTATGATTGAGTTTTTCGTGAGCTGTGGTCGCAAAGAAAACGATGTTGCATCAGTTTCCTTGGTTATTCGACGTGCTGAAACCGAATATAATGCCAGACTTTGTCTACGTGCAGCCAAAAAAAAGTGATTCCCACGATGTCGTAAAAACGCATATGTATAATCGACTTTTTCTCGAAGACAAATTGTTCGCACGCAAACTTCGCGCATTGCACTCGTGTAGTTCAACAAGACGAAGCTATTGCACGCGGTTTCATCGGCCTACGACAATGTGTACTCTAGTTATATGCCATCATCTCGAACACGAATATCAACTTCTATGATTGAGTTTTTCGTGAGCTGTGGTCGCAAAGAAAACGATGTTGCATCAGTTTCCTTGGTTATTCGACGTGCTGAAACCGAATATAATGCCAGACTTTGTCTACGTGCAGCCAAAAAAAAGTGATTCCCACGATGTCGTAAAAACGCATATGTATAATCGACTTTTTCTCGAAGACAAATTGTTCGCACGCAAACTTCGCGCAATGCACTCGTGTAGTTCGACAAGACGAAGCTATTGCACGCGGTTTCATCGGCCTACGACAATGTGTACTCAAGTTAGATGCCATCATATCGAACACGAATATCAACTTCTATGATTGAGTTTTTCGTGAGCTGTGGTCGCAAAGAAAACGATGTTGCATCAGTTTCCTTGGTTATTCGACGTGCTGAAACCGAATATAATGCCAGACGTTGTCTACGTGCAGCCAAAAAAAAGTGATTCCCACGATGTCGTAAAAACGCATATGTATAATCGACTTTTTCTCGAAGACAAATTGTTCGCACGCAAACTTCGCGCAATGCACTCGTGTAGTTCGACAAGACGAAGCTATTGCACGCGGTTTCATCGGCCTACGACAATGTGTACTCAAGTTAGATGCCATCATATCGAACACGAATATCAACTTCTATGATTGAGTTTTTCGTGAGCTGTGGTCGCAAAGAAAACGATGTTGCATCAGTTTCCTTGGTTATTCGACGTGCTGAAACCGAATATAATGCCAGACGTTGTCTACGTGCAGCCAAAAAAAAGTGATTCCCACGATGTCGTAAAAACGCATATGTATAATCGACTTTTTCTCGAAGACAAATTGTTCGCACGCAAACTTCGCGCATTGCACTCGTGTAGTTCGACAAGACGAAGCTATTGCACGCGGTTTCATCGGCCTACGACAATGTGTACTCAAGTTATATGCCATCATCTCGAACACGAATATCAACTTCAATGATTGAGTTTTTCGTGAGCTGTGGTCGCAAAGAAAACGATGTTGCATCAGTTTGCTTGGTTATTCGTCGTGCTGAAACCGAATATGATGCCAGACTTTGTCTACGTGCAGCCAAAAAAAAGTGATTCCCACGATGTCGTAAAAACGCATATGTATAATCGACTTTTTCTCGAAGACAAATTGTTCGCACGCAAACTTCGCGCATTGCACTCGTGTAGTTCAACAAGACGAAGCTATTGCACGCGGTTTCATCGGCCTACGACAATGTGTACTCAAGTTATATACCATCATATCGAACACGAATATCAACTTCTATGATTGATTTTTTCGTGAGCTGTGGTCGCAAAGAAAACGATGTTGCATCAGTTTCCTTGGTTATTCGACGTGCTGAAACCGAATATAATGCCAGACGTTGTCTACGTGCAGCCAAAAAAAAGTGATTCCCACGATGTCGTAAAAACGCATATGTATAATCGACTTTTTCTCGAAGACAAATTGTTCGCACGCAAACTTCGCGCATTGCACTCGTGTAGTTCGACAAGACGAAGCTATTGCACGCGGTTTCATCGGCCTACGACAATGTGTACTCAAGTTATATGCCATCATATCGAACACGAATATCAACTTCTATGATTGAGTTTTTCGTGAGCTGTGGTCGCAAAGAAAACGATGTTGCATCAGTTTCCTTGGTTATTCGACGTGCTGAAACCGAATATAATGCCAGACTTTGTCTACGTGCAGCCAAAAAAAAGTGATTCCCACGATGTCGTAAAAACGCATATGTATAATCGACTTTTTCTCGAAGACAAATTGTTCGCACGCAAACTTCGCGCATTGCACTCGTGTAGTTCGACAAGACGAAGCTATTGCACGCGGTTTCATCGGCCTACGACAATGTGTACTCAAGTTAGATGCCATCATATCGAACACGAATATCAACTTCTATGATTGAGTTTTTCGTGAGCTGTGGTCGCAAAGAAAACGATGTTGCATCAGTTTCCTTGGTTATTCGACGTGCTGAAACCGAATATAATGCCAGACTT
This sequence comes from Diachasmimorpha longicaudata, assembly GCF_034640455.1. NCBI lineage: Eukaryota > Metazoa > Arthropoda > Insecta > Hymenoptera > Braconidae > Diachasmimorpha > Diachasmimorpha longicaudata. Next base: position 2,136,876 of record NC_087227.1, on the reverse strand, counting down.
TGTGTACGTGCAGCCTAAAAAAAGTGATTCCCACGATGTCGTAAAAACGCATATGTATAATCGACTTTTTCTCGAAGACAAATCGTTCACACGCAAACTTCGCGCATTGCACTCGTGTAGTTCGACAAGACGAAGCTATTGCACGCGGTTTCATCGGCCTACGACAATGTGTACTCAAGTTATATGCCATCATCTCGAACACGAATATCAACTTCAATGATTGAGTTTTTCGTGAGCTGTGGTCGCAAAGAAAACGATGTTGCATCAGTTTGCTTGGTTATTCGTCGTGCTGAAACCGAATATGATGCCAGATTTTGTCTACGTGCAGCCAAAAAAAAGTGATTCCCACGATGTCGTAAAAACACATGTGTATAATCGACTTTTTCTCGAAGACAAATTGTTCGCACGCAAACTTCGCGCATTGCACTCGTGTAGTTCGACAAGACGAAGCTATTGCATGCGGTTTCATCGGCCTACGACAATGTGTACTCAAGTTATATGCCATCATCTCGAACACGAACATCAACTTCTATGATTGAGTTTTTCGTGAGCTGTGGTCGCAAAGAAAACGATGTTGCATCAGTTTGCTTGGTTATTCGTCGTGCTGAAACCGAATATGATGCCAGATTTTGTCTACGTGCAGCCAAAAAAAAGTGATTCCCACGATGTCGTAAAAACACATGTGTATAATCGACTTTTTCTCGAAGACAAATTGTTCGCACGCAAACTTCGCGCATTGCACTCGTGTAGTTCGACAAGACGAAGCTATTGCATGCGGTTTCATCGGCCTACGACAATGTGTACTCAAGTTATATGCCATCATCTCGAACACGAATATCAACTTCTATGATTGAGTTTTTCGTGAGCTGTGGTCGCAAAGAAAACGATGTTGCATCAGTTTGCTTGGTTATTCGACGTGCTGAAACCGAATATGGTGCCAGATTTTGTCTACGTGCAGCCAAAAAAAAGTGATTCCCACGATGTCGTAAAAACGCATATGTATAATCGACTTTTTCTCGAAGACAAATTGTTCGCACGCAAACTTCGCGCATTGCACTCGTGTAGTTCGACAAGACGAAGCTATTGCACGCGGTTTCATCGGCCTACGACAATGTGTACTCAAGTTATATGCCATCATATCGAACACGAATATCAACTTCTATGATTGAGTTTTTCGTGAGCTGTGGTCGCAAAGAAAACGATGTTGCATCAGTTTCCTTGGTTATTCGACGTGCTGAAACCGAATATAATGCCAGACTTTGTCTACGTGCAGCCAAAAAAAAGTGATTCCCACGATGTCGTAAAAACGCATATGTATAATCGACTTTTTCTCGAAGACGAATTGTTCGCACGCAAACTTCGCGCATTGCACTCGTGTAGTTCGACAAGACGAAGCTATTGCACGCGGTTTCATCGGCCTACGACAATGTGTACTCAAGTTAGATGCCATCATATCGAACACGAATATCAACTTCTATGATTGAGTTTTTCGTGAGCTGTGGTCGCAAAGAAAACGATGTTGCATGAGTTTCCTTGGTTATTCGACGTGCTGAAACCGAATATAATGCCAGACTTTGTGTACGTGCAGCCAAAAAAAAGTGATTCCCACGATGTCGTAAAAACGCATATGTATAATCGACTTTTTCTCGAAGACAAATTGTTCGCACGCAAACTTCGCGCATTGCACTCGTGTAGTTCGACAAGACGAAGCTATTGCACGCGGTTTCATCGGCCTACGACAATGTGTACTCAAGTTATATGCCATCATCTCGAACACGAATATCAACTTCAATGATTGAGTTTTTCGTGAGCTGTGGTCGCAAAGAAAACGATGTTGCATCAGTTTGCTTGGTTATTCGTCGTGCTGAAACCGAATATGATGCCAGATTTTGTCTACGTGCAGCCAAAAAAAAGTGATTCCCACGATGTCGTAAAAACACATGTGTATAATCGACTTTTTCTCGAAGACAAATTGTTCGCACGCAAACTTCGCGCATTGCACTCGTGTAGTTCGACAAGACGAAGCTATTGCATGCGGTTTCATCGGCCTACGACAATGTGTACTCAAGTTATATGCCATCATATCGAACACGAATATCAACTTCTATGATTGAGTTTTTCGTGAGCTGTGGTCGCAAAGAAAACGCTGTTGCATCAGTTTCCTTGATTATTCGACGTGCTGAAACCGAATATAATGCCAGACTTTGTCTACGTGCAGCCAAAAAAAAGTGATTCCCACGATGTCGTAAAAACGCATATGTATAATCGACTTTTTCTCGAAGACAAATTGTTCGCACGCAAACTTCGCGCATTGCACTCGTGTAGTTCGACAAGACGAAGCTATTGCACGCGGTTTCATCGGCCTACGACAATGTGTACTCAAGTTATATGCCATCATCTCGAACACGAATATCAACTTCAATGATTGAGTTTTTCGTGAGCTGTGGTCGCAAAGAAAACGATGTTGCATCAGTTTGCTTGGTTATTCGTCGTGCTGAAACCGAATATGATGCCAGATTTTGTCTACGTGCAGCCAAAAAAAAGTGATTCCCACGATGTCGTAAAAACACATGTGTATAATCGACTTTTTCTCGAAGACAAATTGTTCGCACGCAAACTTCGCGCATTGCACTCGTGTAGTTCGACAAGACGAAGCTATTGCACGCGGTTTCATCGGCCTACGACAATGTGTACTCAAGTTATATGCCATCATATCGAACACGAATATCAACTTCTATGATTGAGTTTTTCGTGAGCTGTGGTCGCAAAGAAAACGATGTTGCATCAGTTTCCTTGGTTATTCGACGTGCTGAAACCGAATATAATGCCAGACTTTGTCTACGTGCAGCCAAAAAAAAGTGATTCCCACGATGTCGTAAAAACGCATATGTATAATCGACTTTTTCTCGAAGACAAATTGTTCGCACGCAAACTTCGCGCATTGCACTCGTGTAGTTCGACAAGACGAAGCTATTGCACGCGGTTTCATCGGCCTACGAAAATGTGTACTCAAGTTAGATGCCATCATATCGAACACGAATATCAACTTCTATGATTGAGTTTTTCGTGAGCTGTGGTCGCAAAGAAAACGATGTTGCATCAGTTTCCTTGGTTATTCGACGTGCTGAAACCGAATATAATGCCAGACTTTGTCTACGTGCAGCCAAAAAAAAGTGATTCCCACGATGTCGTAAAAACGCATATGTATAATCGACTTTTTCTCGAAGACAAATTGTTCGCACGCAAACTTCGCGCATTGCACTCGTGTAGTTCGACAAGACGAAGCTATTGCACGCGGTTTCATCGGCCTACGACAATGTGTACTCAAGTTATATGCCATCATCTCGAACACGAATATCAACTTCAATGATTGAGTTTTTCGTGAGCTGTGGTCGCAAAGAAAACGATGTTGCATCAGTTTCCTTGGTTATTCGACGTGCTGAAACCGAATATAATGCCAGACTTTGTCTACGTGCAGCCAAAAAAAAGTGATTCCCACGATGTCGTAAAAACGCATATGTATAATCGACTTTTTCTCGAAGACAAATTGTTCGCACGCAAACTTCGCGCATTGCACTCGTGTAGTTCGACAAGACGAAGCTATTGCACGCGGTTTCATCGGCCTACGACAATGTGTACTCAAGTTATATGCCATCATATCGAACACGAATATCAACTTCTATGATTGAGTTTTTCGTGAGCTGTGGTCGCAAAGAAAACGATGTTGCATCAGTTTCCTTGGTTATTCGACGTGCTGAAACCGAATATAATGCCAGACTTTGTCTACGTGCAGCCAAAAAAAAGTGATTCCCACGATGTCGTAAAAACGCATATGTATAATCGACTTTTTCTCGAAGACAAATTGTTCGCACGCAAACTTCGCGCATTGCACTCGTGTAGTTCGACAAGACGAAGCTATTGCACGCGGTTTCATCGGCCTACGACAATGTGTACTCAAGTTATATGCCATCATCTCGAACACGAATATCAACTTCAATGATTGAGTTTTTCGTGAGCTGTGGTCGCAAAGAAAACGATGTTGCATCAGTTTGCTTGGTTATTCGTCGTGCTGAAACCGAATATGATGCCAGATTTTGTCTACGTGCAGCCAAAAAAAAGTGATTCCCACGATGTCGTAAAAACTGTGACGAGGCAACAGAACCTTAGAGGTTATGTTGATTTTCCCCCTCCGCACGCCCCCTATTTTTACTAAATATTCATGCACTTATTTATACACCGTTGAGGAGCCCCTTTCCTTAGTTCCTTCCCCTTCCCCCAATCCCCTACTCACCGCGCTCGGACAGCGCGAGAAACACCAACAAGAAGCACCACTGAAGGATGGGATGACGTAGGCCGTCCCCCTCCTTCCCGCGGTCCCCTACTCACCGCGCTCAGCCACCAACGTAAGAGGATGATGACGTAGCGCGTCCCCCTCCGCCGCAGTCCCCTGTTCACCACGCGCTACAGGACAATGGGCGCACACGCACGTTGCGTAGTGCGCCACCCCGCCACCCCTCAGCCCCCGAAGATGCCCACAAGCATCGATCGGTGGATCAGGGGAAGGCGAAGAACTCACCCCGGAAACGGACGAAATTGGGCCGAGGACCCCCGAATACTTCGGGGAGTTCCTCAAGCGGACAATAACTCGTCACTCGTTGTTCGGCTGTCAATTAAGTGATACAGTGCGCCCCATTATTCTGAATATAATAAATCGCGGAAGAATAGTTGAGTGGCCCAGGACGTCCGAGCTGGAAAAGAGGCTCATACTGGACCAGGATCAACCTGTTGCCCCCCAGGAAGAGGCACAGACCCGGAGGACCCCAAATAAGGAGGACAGGACCCCCAGAAATAAGGGAAATTGGCATCACCCGAGTGAGTACCCTTTCTTTTCCCCTCATCACCCAGCGGCATCATTCTCCCCAATTACAATTCGCGGAACCCCTCCAACGGTGTAAATCATCATTATTTCTTTTCTAGGGATTATTAATATTCTGATTGTATTGTTTCTAATATTATTATTGTTGGATCCCTCAATTCTTCCCCTTTTGTTTCAAAGTAGAGCCACCCCCTTTTTTCATTATATAATATAAAAAGTGGTCCGACAAGTGACCTGCCTGCCCCACACCCCTGAGATATTCCAAGAAACAGGCATTATTTTCTATATTGTAATTTAAACAAAACATTGTAATTCTATTAATTAATATTTATAATAAATGTATTTAATATAACAGCCTCTGCCCCGTTTTATTTAACATTTGACCCGCCCTCTAAATTATTAACTAATAATTAGGGAAAAGGTCACAAATTGGCGCCCAACGTGGGGCAGGCGCTGTATATCGGCTATTTTTCGTCCCCCCCCCCCAAAATAATTCGTTTTTATTCTCACCGTTGGAGGTGGGAAAAAATTTAATAAAAATAGGGAGTAGAATAATTATTTAGAAAAATATCCCCCCTTCATTTTTTCATTAGATTAATTTCATTTTGTATTATTTTGTATTATTTTATTGGATCATTTATTATTTCTTCGTTTTCCAAGTTGTACAATTTCCCCCGTGCAAACCCCTTCGCCCCGCGATTTCTTCCGCCCCTCTTTCCCCGTGACCCCCATTTGCTATTCTATTGTCCAAATCGCCGTGATTTGAAATCGGTTTCTTTGTTCATTCTCCCCCATTCAAATCGGGAAAATAATACCCGACCATAATAAAATTAATTCTCGGAAATCGTCAATGTGAATTTTTCACGATATAATATTTCTTTTGTACTTGACCCGCGTATAGTCAAGGAATTCGTTCGCGCGGCCGTGTTTACATCGGCACATAAACAGACCCGCCCCTTGAGTTATCGAGGTCTCCCTCATTCCCTATCCATCCCGACTCGAAAAGATCCCTTCAATATTATTCTGCCCCCCCCCTTTTCCCCTTGCCTAATTGCTATTCCCTTTCACCTATCCGTCCTAATCCGAAAATAATATCACAATTTCGGGTTAGAAATAATTATTATTTGAAAATTCTTTCTTTTTTGATTCTTTTGTAAATCTCCCCCCCTTTTTTTTTGATTATTAATTGAACAATACTCTAAAATAAAATCTTTTCCCAAATAAAATTTAAACTTTTCCCGAATAAAATAAAATCTTTTTCTAATTAAAATAAAATCCTTTTCTAATTAAAATAAAAATCTTTCCTATATAAAATTAAATTATTTTTAAACAATAAAAAGCAGATTCCCTGGTTACCGGCCTTTTTTGTTCAGTTCTTTTTTTTTTTCTTGATTCTTTTCAAGGATTTTGATTAATTATTAATAAATTATTTCAATTCCGGCCGATTTTCATTAATTTTGAATTTTTTCAACTTTTTCTCCTTTCATTGAATTCCTTTGTATTTCCCCCACCATGGACCCCACAGATCCCCCTATTCCTGGAATGCCTTTGTATTCGGAGGTAGTTGCTACTACTACCTCCCCTCCTGTCACTTCCGTGAGTACCACCGCGGTCACTCACGTTCACACCCCCTCTTCCCCCTGTACTTGCGCTCACGGTATTACCGCTGGCGCTAGTACATATGTCACTACGGCGACGTCCATGGATACTTACCCTCGAATGGTCCCCTCACTACCTCCCCCTCTCCCACCCCCGGAACCAGGTCCCTCGGAAATATCCCAATTTAAATGCGAATTGGAAAATCGGTATGACGGCCTCCACCCACGCGATCATATGATTCTATTAGATTCGCTGGGTCTTTCGACAGTCGGGTCATACGCGACCCTTAAGGATCGATTCGTTCGGGCCGAAATCAGGCGAAAATTCGGGCCTCACGCCGCTTATTGGGATACGTCTAACGATTCCATGACGGTTCCCTTAACCACAATCGGTTTTCAACTCGTCCCCGAAGTCGACGATTCTCTTCGCGATCGAACTCGCGAATATCTTAGAACAGGACAAAGTATGGGAATTTATCAGGATCCCATCCCCCTCGGGCAGACTCAATGTTCCCCTACCCACGACTCCCCCCAGACTGATCACCGTTCCCCTAATCGAGTCACCTTTAACCTCCCTGTTACCACTTCCCCTTACGCCCCCCCTATTACCACCTCCTCTTACAACTTAATTCCCCTTACCACCCCCCAACCCCTCTCTACCCACACCGATCCTCAGGTATCTCTACCCTATTCCCAGACATACCCCATTCAATCCACTCCCCGTCCCCGGCCCACTACCCTTTTCCCCCCTTTCCCCTCTACCAATTACCCCACTGAGTCCCATCCCACTGCCCCTCCTGCTACCTATCCACCCCCTCCTACTGCCCACTCTACGTACAATGTAGATGAGCCAGTATTCCCTCCTCGCACCAACCCCCGATATCCCTTCCCCCCCACCAACAGACCCCGTCCCCCTACCCACAGACCTTCCCGTACCCTGAATTTTGCCTCCCAAATTCCCCCTCTCACCCTCAATGATTATGATCCCTCTGAACAGCCCCAACCATCCTTTCCCCACACCCCTCATCATACCACTTTCCGCGATCAGGGATCGTCGGACCCTACGTCCCGCGAATTAAAAATTAGTTCGGTTTTTAAGAGGGATGGAATCACTTTTTCGGGAGCGAAAAGTGAGGATCCCTATCTATTTCTGGACCAAATTGGTGACAGTTGTGCGGCATACAACCTCACCGAGGAGGAGACCCTTCGCGCCCTCGCCTTTGCATTTCGGGGAAATGCAAGGACGTGGTATCGTACAGAACACCCCTATTTGATTACCTTCGACGATTTTGTATCGTCGTTTACTGCCACTTTCTGTCCCTTCGGAAGGGAAGAAAGTATTTGGCAAGATATTCGCCGACGTACTCAGGCCCCCAAAGAATCCATTCGGGATTACATTATCTGTATGCGTGGTCTTTTCGCGAACCTCCACCCCCCTCCCCCCTTAACCAGACAACTAAATATTGTGCATTCCCAAATGCACCCCTCGTTCGCTAAAGAAATTAAAAGAAAATCTTTCAACACATACGCCCAGCTCTTGGAGAGCGCCCATGAGGTGGAATACACCGCCATTAATGCGTCCCGTTATCAGCCTCCCCCCTCAGCTGAAGATAGTTATGCTTCGGCCTACGCCTTCAACATTCCCACCCCCAAAGGACAGAGACGAAACACGACCCATTATTCGGCTCTGGGTGCACAACCCTCGAGAGCCCCTGACGTCCCCCCAGCACAGTTCGCCACCAATCCTTACGCCCCCCCTCCTGATCATACTGTCCCCTTTCCCCGTCCTCCGCCCACACATGGAATCCCAACAAGTCCCCCGCACAGTCCTGTTCCCCAAAGACGTTCACGAACTCCCCCCACCTTCTCCACTCCTGATACCCAATACCGTTACCCTCCCCCTTTAATGAGTCTGGTAATACCACCCCCTCCTATCACCACCCCTTCCAACAGTGGATCGCTGGAGAAATTCACCTGCTTCCGCTGTCATCAGCCTGGACATTTCGCCCGTGAATGTCCTATTTATCCTACCCCAATAAGACGAAATCCTCCTCCCCAATATTATCCCCAACAACCCACACAAAACCAACCCCAACGAACCCCCCCTTCCTATCCCCATTACTCCCAACAACCATATCCCCCTCAGGGAAACTAAGATCGGGGGGGACCAATAATACCTCCCCCCCACGACCAAGACGCCCGTACCCACAAAAACGCGTACGTTTCCAACTGACGACTGACGTGACAAAAAACCCTCCTCCAAACCGTGAATCCCACATTCCTGATCATCCCCCAACAATACCTGACCCTGAACTTCCCCTTCCACCCCCTGAAAATTTTGCCGATCCCCCTATCCCAGTCACCACCCCCTTACGCCCTGTAATTAACCCCGTAAATCCTACCCCTAAAAATCCCACTAAATCCCCTGCTCCCCTAGCTACCTCTCCAGACCCAGTCAGCACCCCTATAAATCCCATCCCTAAACTCCCTACCCAAGCAACCCTTCCCCCTTCTCCCGTTCCCTCTACCTCTGCCCCTTTACCTTCGACCCCCATACCACAAACTTCCTGCATCCCCACACCCCGCCGACGCCAAAAAACCCCGATTCCCAGCAACCCTCCCCCCGAAGAGATCCCGACCCTACTGACCCTGACAGCCAATGACCGAAATAATCCCGACTTTATTACCTATGAAGATTTTTTAACCCTCGTCTATGATGACCCCTCCGAGAATAGATATTTTGCCCAGCTTAACCTTGGTAGGATGAAGCTACGGACCTTGATCGATTCCGGTGCTAATCGATCTTTCATCAGCACCGAAATAGGACCCCATTTGCGTAATTACGCTGTTGACGTCGGTGAAGACGTTATGCTAGGAAGCGGGGAATCAAGGCCCCTTGAAGGATGTGTCGCAATGCGACTGATCTCCGAGTCCCATTTTAGTATTATCCCTTTTCGGCTTACTAATGCCTTAGCTTTTGATTGCGTTCTCGGGATGGACGCCCTTCAACAATTAGGGCTGAACCTCGAGTGTCGAAAGTATTATCGAGATGACCCTGCCCGTCCCTTTATTACCCTAACCGCTCAACCCCTCACTATTTGGTACCCTTCAGACGGACCTTCTCCTAAACCTATCAACCTCGACAGACCCCCTCCCTGCACCCTCACCTCCCTAGCCATTATCCCAGAGGATCAATCAGCTTCTCTGAGAGAGAAATTTAAAAGCTGGATCAAACCTGCCCCAGAAGTCGCTAACGTTTGTCCCCTATTGACGATGCATATTGACACCCAAGGACATCCCCCTATACGCAGCCCCACAAGACGATACGCCCCCCAAATTCTTAAAGTTGCCCAAGAGAAAACTAAAAAATTATTAGAACAAGGAATAGTAGAACCGTCCCAAAGCGATTGGTGTAGTTGGCCCGTATTAGTCAGAAAACCCGATGACAGTTATCGATTATGCATCGATTACCGCCCCCTTAACGCTGTTACAAAACACCTAGCCGTCCCCATGCAGAGTCTTGAAGATTTACTTGACTGTGCTCATGGAACGGTCTATGTGTCCAAAATAGATGTTAGCCAAGCCTTCCATCATATCCCCCTGGACGACGAAAGTAAGGAGAAAACTGCCTTCGCGATCCCTGGACTACCCCCCGGTTTATTTCAATACAAGCGAATGCCCTTTGGGCTGAAAAATGGCCCTGCCATGTTCCAGCTCCTCACTGACATGATAATTCCCGCCCAATGGTCCACCAATGTCCGTAAATATGCGGACGACTTCCTGATTTTTACCCGAACTTTAGAGGAACACGAATGGTTCGTTTCCCAACTCCTCAAAAGACTGCAGGACAATAACCTGACAGTAAATCCCGACAAATGCTCCTTCCTATGTGACCGACTTGAATTCCTTGGATATATCCTCACCCCTGACGGATTAGCGGCTGACCCTGAAAAGACTGCCCCTATCACTAATTACCCCCCACCCCGAAATATCAAGGAATTACAACGATTTCTTGGTATGGTAGGGTGGTATTCCCGATTCCTGCCCCAATTATCCAACGACAAAGTCCCCCTCCTCCTCCTCTTACATAAAGACCAACCCTGGACCTGGACCGACGATCAACAGACTGCCTTCGACGCCCTTAAACAATCCCTCATCACCACCCCCGTCCTCGCCCGACCTGACTTCGACAAGCCCTTTACCATCCAGACTGACGCCAGTGACGTGGCCATCGGAGCCGTCCTTACGCAAGAGTCCGAATTTGGTTCCGACCATTTAAATAATAAAGCCTCCCTTGGCTCTGACCGACCCATTTATTTCGCCAGCCGAATTCTTACCCCGGCTGAGCGTAACTATACTGTGACCGAAAGAGAGTGCCTCGCAGTCCTGTGGGCTATTAGGAAATTCCGCCCTTATCTCGAAGGAAGTAAATTTAGAGTCATCACTGACCATGCTAGCCTGAAATGGCTAGTGAATTTCAAGAACGCCACCGGCCGAGTAGCCCGTTGGGCCCTCGAACTCCAGTCCCATGACTTTGACCTAGTCCACCGTAAAGGATCCCTTCATGTCGTCCCCGACGCCCTTTCCCGTATTTGTCCCCATACCCTAGCCGCCCTTGACCTAATGCAATCCTCCCCTGACAGATGGTACCAGAAGAAAAAGACAGACGTCAAAGAAAATCCCCATAAATACCCTGACTGGACAGTAGACGACGACGTTCTATACTATTTACGCCCCTGTCCCCAGATTGATCCGACAGTCCCTGATCTGAACCGATGGAAGACCGTTCTTCCCCCGGGACTCAGACTTGCCACTATTCAGGATGCCCATGACAGTCCCTATGCTGCCCATGGAGGTATCGATAAAACGTACCAAAGGGTTTCGACTTATTTTTATTGGCCGGGTATTTATCGCGATGTCGCTAAGTATGTCCGAGCTTGCCCCTCCTGTCAGCGATATAAATCGATCCAAACCGGACCCCGTGGATTAATGCGCGAGCGGACGACCACCGAACCCTGGTCCACCGTCGCAGGTGATATTATGGGCCCCTTTCCCCCCAGTCGTAGCCAAAACCGGTACATACTTGTCCTTGAGGACGTTTTCACCCGGTATGTAGAATTAAAACCCCTTCGAAAGGCCACTGCAAAAAATATTTGGAAGATCCTGTATGAAACAGTGATCCTGCGCTGGGGAAAACCGCAGTTTTTCCTCAGCGATAATGGTACGGAATTTGTAGGAAAAGACTTGGCCCAACCCTTAGCCCAATTAGGAATTACCCACATAACCACCCCTCCCTACCATCCCCAGTCCAACCCTGTCGAACGAGTTAATCGATCCCTGAAACCCATGCTTGGCATTTATACGGGAGAAGATCATAGGAATTGGGACCAATTCCTACCCGAATTTGCCTTCGCCCTCAACACCTCAGTCCACTCCTCCCTTGGCCTTTCCCCAGCATTCCTGAATATGGGTCGTATCCCTGCTCCCCCCAGTCCTATTGCCGAATCAACCCCCAAATCACCTGAACCCTTAACCTCTTCACCCCCGGGACCGTGGCAGTCGCGCGTTGAGCGTATGACTTATTTTTATGACCTCGCACGAAAATATATGGGTGAAGCTTTCGCGAAGCAAGCCGAACGGTATAACCTCGGACGGAAAGATCTCGCGTTCGCGGTCGGAGACCTGGTTCTACGAAAACATCGCCCCCTCTCCCATGCCGCTACCCATTTCACCGCAAAGTTAGCCCCTAAATACGACGGCCCCTACCTCGTCTTAAACGTAATTTCCCCTATAATGTATGACTTGGAAGACCCCCATGGTAATCGAATCCCCAAAATTCACATATCTGACCTCAGACCCTTTGTCTCCCGCTCCCCTTTAGGTATCACCGACAATGCTAAGGATGAAAAGGACTCCCCTCTTCGGGAGAGGGCCATATCGTGCCCCAGTGGGGGAGGTAACCCCCAAAACGCCACCCCACACCCAGGAATGGTGGGAGATGGAGGAGATGCTCCGTCAAGCCCGGATGGAGACGGACCAGTACCGCCAATACGGACACCCACCGGTCAGGAGCCCCCCCAGGACGAGGACGTCGGAGACGTCCACATACAGGACCCCGGAGACGTCGACCAGGGAAGACTCGGAGGAGCCCTCCCTTCCCCCCTCGCCCGTTCCCTCCCTGGACATCCCCACCCCTCGCTCACTCTCCCCCATCGAGTATCCCCATTTCCAACCCACCTCGTCAGAAGACGAGGTCGCCCCCGAAAAATCCCCACTCTCCCCCTCACCAACCCCCGAGACCTTGAGCCCGTCGCCAACCGGCTCCGATCCCGAAATCCCTGATTTCCCCCTTCAACTATCCCCCCTCAGACGTCCACCCACCCCACGAATCTCCCTCATGAGCCTCCACACCCCCTCCACTTCCTCACACATCCCCCAAAATCAACCCCCAAAACCCATCCCTGCTCTGATGTCCCTTCACATCCCTCGACCCGCAAACCTCCCTCCCAGCTCTGTCCCTTCATCCCCCAAACCCTCTATCAATCGCTCCCACAAACCCTCTCCCAAGCGTTCCCATTACGTGAGGCGAGCCCCTGGATTCCCCCAATTGGCCCCCATCCCCAAGCACTCCCCCCTCCTCTTCACCGGTTGCTGGAAGTGCAACGGGGCCCACCAGGCTAGTATTTGCCCCATCGGTGCCCGCCGTTGTTACTTCTGTGGCCGGTGGGGGGAGGATGTTCGTACCTGCCCCGACTGCAGGCTCCTACCCTAAGAAGATCCGGTGGATGACCCATGAACTCTGTCTTCTTTCATTTCGTTCTTTCGTTTCTTTTTCATGTACAGTTAGTATAATGTGTATTTTTTCTTTTATAATAAATATTCTGTACAGTTCATAAATTACCAATTATGATTTTTAGTTGACCTTATTGACGCTCCCCATAGTTTATACGCTAGATTAGGATAATTATTGTTGTTAAGCGGAAAAGTCACCCGCGGAGAAACTCTGCTGGGTTGAGGGAAAAGCAGGGGTATCTTTTAAGTTTTGATAAACTAACTTTGCTAAGCTGTTCTAATCGCCTACTAGCCTCTCTTCCAGCTCGCTGCTCCTGGAGTCGACGTTGGATGAATCCGTACAAAGGTTTGATTTCGTTCAACATGGGGTTGTGGAAACCCCATGTATTCTCTACCCCCGGGACAGCTGTGACGAGGCAACAGAACCTTAGAGGTTATGTTGATTTTCCCCCTCCGCACGCCCCCTATTTTTACTAAATATTCATGCACTTATTTATACACCGTTGGAGAGCCCCTTTCCTTAGTTCCTTCCCCTTCCCCCAATCCCCTACTCACCGCGCTCGGACAGCGCGAGAAACACCAACAAGAAGCACCACTGAAGGATGGGATGACGTAGGCCGTCCCCCTCCTTCCCGCGGTCCCCTACTCACCGCGCTCAGCCACCAACGTAAGAGGATGATGACGTAGCGCGTCCCCCTCCGCCGCAGTCCCCTGTTCACCACGCGCTACAGGACAATGGGCGCACACGCACGTTGCGTAGTGCGCCACCCCGCCACCCCTCAGCCCCCGAAGATGCCCACAAGCATCGATCGGTGGATCAGGGGAAGGCGAAGAACTCACCCCGGAAACGGACGAAATTGGGCCGAGGACCCCCGAATACTTCGGGGAGTTCCTCAAGCGGACAATAACTCGTCACTCGTTGTTCGGCTGTCAATTAAGTGATACAGTGCGCCCCATTATTCTGAATATAATAAATCGCGGAAGAATAGTTGAGTGGCCCAGGACGTCCGAGCTGGAAAAGAGGCTCATACTGGACCAGGATCAACCTGTTGCCCCCCAGGAAGAGGCACAGACCCGGAGGACCCCAAATAAGGAGGACAGGACCCCCAGAAATAAGGGAAATTGGCATCACCCGAGTGAGTACCCTTTCTTTTCCCCTCATCACCCAGCGGCATCATTCTCCCCAATTACAATTCGCGGAACCCCTCCAACGGTGTAAATCATTATTATTTCTTTTCTAGGGATTATTAATATTCTGATTGTATTGTTTCTAATATTATTATTGTTGGATCCCTCAATTCTTCCCCTTTTGTTTCAAAGTAGAGCCACCCCCTTTTTTCATTATATAATATAAAAAGTGGTCCGACAAGTGACCTGCCTGCCCCACACCCCTGAGATATTCCAAGAAACAGGCATTATTTTCTATATTGTAATTTAAACAAAACATTGTAATTCTATTAATTAATATTTATAATAAATGTATTTAATATAACAGCCTCTGCCCCGTTTTATTTAACATTTGACCCGCCCTCTAAATTATTAACTAATAATTAGGGAAAAGGTCACAAAACACATGTGTATAATCGACTTTTTCTCGAAGACAAATTGTTCGCACGCAAACTTCGCGCATTGCACTCGTGTAGTTCGACAAGACGAAGCTATTGCATGCGGTTTCATCGGCCTACGACAATGTGTACTCAAGTTATATGCCATCATCTCGAACACGAATATCAACTTCTATGATTGAGTTTTTCGTGAGCTGTGGTCGCAAAGAAAACGATGTTGCATCAGTTTGCTTGGTTATTCGTCGTGCTGAAACCGAATATGATGCCAGATTTTGTCTACGTGCAGCCAAAAAAAAGTGATTCCCACGATGTCGTAAAAACACATGTGTATAATCGACTTTTTCTCGAAGACAAATTGTTCGCACGCAAACTTCGCGCATTGCACTCGTGTAGTTCGACAAGACGAAGCTATTGCATGCGGTTTCATCGGCCTACGACAATGTGTACTCAAGTTATATGCCATCATCTCGAACACGAATATCAACTTCTATGATTGAGTTTTTCGTGAGCTGTGGTCGCAAAGAAAACGATGTTGCATCAGTTTGCTTGGTTATTCGACGTGCTGAAACCGAATATGGTGCCAGATTTTGTCTACGTGCAGCCAAAAAAAAGTGATTCCCACGATGTCGTAAAAACGCATATGTATAATCGACTTTTTCTCGAAGACAAATTGTTCGCACGCAAACTTCGCGCATTGCACTCGTGTAGTTCGACAAGACGAAGCTATTGCACGCGGTTTCATCGGCCTACGACAATGTGTACTCAGGTTATATGCCATCATATCGAACACGAATATCAACTTCTATGATTGAGTTTTTCGTGAGCTGTGGTCGCAAAGAAAACGATGTTGCATCAGTTTCCTTGGTTATTCGACGTGCTGAAACCGAATATAATGCCAGACTTTGTGTACGTGCAGCCAAAAAAAAGTGATTCCCACGATGTCGTAAAAACGCATATGTATAATCGACTTTTTCTCGAAGACAAATTGTTCGCACGCAAACTTCGCGCATTGCACTCGTGTAGTTCGACAAGACGAAGCTATTGCACGCGGTTTCATCGGCCTACGACAATGTGTACTCAAGTTATATGCCATCATCTCGAACACGAATATCAACTTCAATGATTGAGTTTTTCGTGAGCTGTGGTCGCAAAGAAAACGATGTTGCATCAGTTTGCTTGGTTATTCGTCGTGCTGAAACCGAATATGATGCCAGATTTTGTCTACGTGCAGCCAAAAAAAAGTGATTCCCACGATGTCGTAAAAACACATGTGTATAATCGACTTTTTCTCGAAGACAAATTGTTCGCACGCAAACTTCGCGCATTGCACTCGTGTAGTTCGACGAGATGAAGCTATTGCATGCGGTTTCATCGGCCTACGACAATGTGTACTCAAGTTATATGCCATCATCTCGAACACGAATATCAACTTCTATGATTGAGTTTTTCGTGAGCTGTGGTCGCAAAGAAAACGATGTTGCATCAGTTTGCTTGGTTATTCGTCGTGCTGAAACCGAATATGATGCCAGATTTTGTCTACGTGCAGCCAAAAAAAAGTGATTCCCACGATGTCGTAAAAACACATGTGTATAATCGACTTTTTCTCGAAGACAAATTGTTCGCACGCAAACTTCGCGCATTGCACTCGTGTAGTTCGACAAGACGAAGCTATTGCATGCGGTTTCATCGGCCTACGACAATGTGTACTCAAGTTATATGCCATCATCTCGAACACGAATATCAACTTCTATGATTGAGTTTTTCGTGAGCTGTGGTCGCAAAGAAAACGATGTTGCATCAGTTTGCTTGGTTATTCGTCGTGCTGAAACCGAATATGATGCCAGATTTTGTCTACGTGCAGCCAAAAAAAAGTGATTCCCACGATGTCGTAAAAACACATGTGTATAATCGACTTTTTCTCGAAGACAAATTGATCGCACGCAAACTTCGCGCATTGCACTCGTGTAGTTCGACAAGACGAAGCTATTGCGGGCGGTTTCATCGGCCTACGACAATGTGTACTCAAGTTATATGCCATCATATCGAACACGAATATCAACTTCTATGATTGAGTTTTTCGTGAGCTGTGGTCGCAAAGAAAACGATGTTGCATCAGTTTCCTTGGTTATTCGACGTGCTGAAACCGAATATAATGCCAGACTTTGTCTACGTGCAGCCAAAAAAAAGTGATTCCCACGATGTCGTAAAAACGCATATGTATAATCGACTTTTTCTCGAAGACAAATTGTTCGCACGCAAACTTCGCGCATTGCACTCGTGTAGTTCGACAAGACGAAGCTATTGCACGCGGTTTCATCGGCCTACGACAATGTGTACTCAAGTTAGATGCCATCATATCGAACACGAATATCAACTTCTATGATTGAGTTTTTCGTGAGCTGTGGTCGCAAAGAAAACGATGTTGCATCAGTTTCCTTGGTTATTCGACGTGCTGAAACCGAATATAATGCCAGACTTTGTCTACGTGCAGCCAAAAAAAAGTGATTCCCACGATGTCGTAAAAACGCATATGTATAATCGACTTTTTCTCGAAGACAAATTGTTCGCACGCAAACTTCGCGCATTGCACTCGTGTAGTTCGACAAGACGAAGCTATTGCACGCGGTTTCATCGGCCTACGACAATGTGTACTCAAGTTATATGCCATCATCTCGAACACGAATATCAACTTCAATGATTGAGTTTTTCGTGAGCTGTGGTCGCAAAGAAAACGATGTTGCATCAGTTTCCTTGGTTATTCGACGTGCTGAAACCGAATATAATGCCAGACTTTGTCTACGTGCAGCCAAAAAAAAGTGATTCCCACGATGTCGTAAAAACGCATATGTATAATCGACTTTTTCTCGAAGACAAATTGTTTGCACGCAAACTTCGCGCATTGCACTCGTGTAGTTCGACAAGACGAAGCTATTGCACGCGGTTTCATCGGCCTACGACAATGTGTACTCAAGTTATATGCCATCATCTCGAACACGAATATCAACTTCAATGATTGAGTTTTTCGTGAGCTGTGGTCGCAAAGAAAACGATGTTGCATCAGTTTGCTTGGTTATTCGTCGTGCTGAAACCGAATATGATGCCAGATTTTGTCTACGTGCAGCCAAAAAAAAGTGATTCCCACGATGTCGTAAAAACACATGTGTATAATCGACTTTTTCTCGTAGACAAATTGTTCGCACGCAAACTTCGCGCATTGCACTCGTGTAGTTCGACAAGACGAAGCTATTGCATGCGGTTTCATCGGCCTACGACAATGTGTACTCAAGTTATATGCCATCATATCGAACACGAATATCAACTTCTATGATTGAGTTTTTCGTGAGCTGTGGTCGCAAAGAAAACGATGTTGCATCAGTTTCCTTGATTATTCGACGTGCTGAAACCGAATATAATGCCAGACTTTGTCTACGTGCAGCCAAAAAAAAGTGATTCCCACGATGTCGTAAAAACGCATATGTATAATCGACTTTTTCTCGAAGACAAATTGTTCGCACGCAAACTTCGCGCATTGCACTCGTGTAGTTCGATAAGACGAAGCTATTGCACGCGGTTTCATCGGCCTACGACAATGTGTACTCAAGTTATATGCCATCATCTCGAACACGAATATCAACTTCAATGATTGAGTTTTTCGTGAGCTGTGGTCGCAAAGAAAACGATGTTGCATCAGTTTGCTTGGTTATTCGTCGTGCTGAAACCGAATATGATGCCAGATTTTGTCTACGTGCAGCCAAAAAAAAGTGATTCCCACGATGTCGTAAAAACACATGTGTATAATCGACTTTTTCTCGAAGACAAATTGTTCGCACGCAAACTTCGCGCATTGCACTCGTGTAGTTCGACAAGACGAAGCTATTGCATGCGGTTTCATCGGCCTACGACAATGTGTACTCAAGTTATATGCCATCATATCGAACACGAATATCAACTTCTATGATTGAGTTTTTCGTGAGCTGTGGTCGCAAAGAAAACGATGTTGCATCAGTTTGCTTGGTTATTCGACGTGCTGAAACCGAATATGGTGCCAGATTTTGTCTACGTGCAGCCAAACAAAAGTGATTCCCACGATGTCGTAAAAACGCATATGTATAATCGACTTTTTCTCGAAGACAAATTGTTCGCACGCAAACTTCGCGCATTGCACTCGTGTAGTTCGACAAGGCGAAGCTATTGCACGCGGTTTCATCGGCCTACGACAATGTGTACTCAAGTTATATGCCATCATCTCGAACACGAATATCAACTTCAATGATTGAGTTTTTCGTGAGCTGTGGTCGCAAAGAAAACGATGTTGCATCAGTTTGCTTGGTTATTCGTCGTGCTGAAACCGAATATGATGCCAGATTTTGTCTACGTGCAGCCAAAAAAAAGTGATTCCCACGATGTCGTAAAAACACATGTGTATAATCGACTTTTTCTCGAAGACAAATTGTTCGCACGCAAACTTCGCGCATTGCACTCGTGTAGTTCGACAAGACTAAGCTATTGCATGCGGTTTCATCGGCCTACGACAATGTGTACTCAAGTTATATGCCATCATATCGAACACGAATATCAACTTCTATGATTGAGTTTTTCGTGAGCTGTGGTCGCAAAGAAAACGATGTTGCATCAGTTTCCTTGGTTATTCGACGTGCTGAAACCGAATATAATGCCAGACTTTGTCTACGTGCAGCCAAAAAAAAGTGATTCCCACGATGTCGTAAAAACGCATATGTATAATCGACTTTTTCTCGAAGACAAATTGTGCGCACGCAAACTTCGCGCATTGCACTCGTGTAGTTCGACAAGACGAAGCTATTGCACGCGGTTTCATCGGCCTACGACAATGTGTACTCAAGTTATATGCCATCATCTCGAACACGAATATCAACTTCAATGATTGAGTTTTTCGTGAGCTGTGGTCGCAAAGAAAACGATGTTGCATCAGTTTGCTTGGTTATTCGTCGTGCTGAAACCGAATATGATGCCAGATTTTGTCTACGTGCAGCCAAAAAAAAGTGATTCCCACGATGTCGTAAAAACACATGTGTATAATCGACTTTTTCTCGAAGACAAATTGTTCGCACGCAAACTTCGCGCATTGCACTCGTGTAGTTCGACAAGACGAAGCTATTGCACGCGGTTTCATCGGCCTACGACAATGTGTACTCAGGTTATATGCCATCATATCGAACACGAATATCAACTTCTATGATTGAGTTTTTCGTGAGCTGTGGTCGCAAAGAAAACGATGTTGCATCAGTTTCCTTGGTTATTCGACGTGCTGAAACCGAATATAATGCCAGACTTTGTCTACGTGCAGCCAAAAAAAAGTGATTCCCACGATGTCGTAAAAACGCATATGTATAATCGACTTTTTCTCGAAGACAAATTGTTCGCACGCAAACTTCGCGCATTGCACTCGTGTAGTTCGACAAGACGAAGCTATTGCACGCGGTTTCATCGGCCTACGACAATGTGTACTCAAGTTAGATGCCATCATATCGAACACGAATATCAACTTCTATGATTGAGTTTTTCGTGAGCTGTGGTCGCAAAGAAAACGATGTTGCATCAGTTTCCTTGGTTATTCGACGTGCTGAAACCGAATATAATGCCAGACATTGTGTACGTGCAGCCAAAAAAAAGTGATTCCCACGATGTCGTCAAAACGCATATGTATAATCGACTTTTTCTCGAAGACAAATTGTTCGCACGCAAACTTCGCGCATTGCACTCGTGTAGTTCGACAAGACGAAGCTATTGCACGCGGTTTCATCGGCCTACGACAATGTGTACTCAAGTTATATGCCATCATCTCGAACACGAATATCAACTTCAATGATTGAGTTTTTCGTGAGCTGTGGTCGCAAAGAAAACGATGTTGCATCAGTTTGCTTGGTTATTCGTCGTGCTGAAACCGAATATGATGCCAGATTTTGTCTACGTGCAGCCAAAAAAAAGTGATTCCCACGATGTCGTAAAAACACATGTGTATAATCGACTTTTTCTCGAAGACAAATTGTTCGCACGCAAACTTCGCGCATTGCACTCGTGTAGTTCGACAAGACGAAGCTATTGCATGCGGTTTGATCGGCCTACGACAATGTGTACTCAAGTTATATGCCATCATCTCGAACACGAATATCAACTTCAATGATTGAGTTTTTCGTGAGCTGTGGTCGCAAAGAAAACGATGTTGCATCAGTTTGCTTGGTTATTCGTCGTGCTGAAACCGAATATGATGCCAGATTTTGTCTACGTGCAGCCAAAAAAAAGTGATTCCCACGATGTCGTAAAAACACATGTGTATAATCGACTTTTTCTCGAAGACAAATTGTTCGCACGCAAACTTCGCGCATTGCACTCGTGTAGTTCGACAAGACGAAGCTATTGCACGCGGTTTCATCGGCCTACGACAATGTGTACTCAAGTTATATGCCATCATATCGAACACGAATATCAACTTCTATGATTGAGTTTTTCGTGAGCTGTGGTCGCAAAGAAAACGATGTTGCATCAGTTTCCTTGGTTATTCGACGTGCTGAAACCGAATATAATGCCAGACTTTGTCTACGTGCAGCCAAAAAAAAGTGATTCCCACGATGTCGTAAAAACGCATATGTATAATCGACTTTTTCTCGAAGACAAATTGTTCGCACGCAAACTTCGCGCATTGCACTCGTGTAGTTCGACAAGACGAAGCTATTGCACGCGGTTTCATCGGCCTACGACAATGTGTACTCAAGTTAGATGCCATCATATCGAACACGAATATCAACTTCTATGATTGAGTTTTTCGTGAGCTGTGGTCGCAAAGAAAACGATGTTGCATCAGTTTCCTTGGTTATTCGACGTGCTGAAACCGAATATAATGCCAGACTTTGTGTACGTGCAGCCAAAAAAAAGTGATTCCCACGATGTCGTAAAAACGCATATGTATAATCGACTTTTTCTCGAAGACAAATTGTTCGCACGCAAACTTCGCGCATTGCACTCGTGTAGTTCGACAAGACGAAGCTATTGCACGCGGTTTCATCGGCCTACGACAATGTGTACTCAAGTTAGATGCCATCATATCGAACACGAATATCAACTTCTATGATTGAGTTTTTCGTGAGCTGTGGTCGCAAAGAAAACGATGTTGCATCAGTTTCCTTGGTTATTCGACGTGCTGAAACCGAATATAATGCCAGACTTTGTCTACGTGCAGCCAAAAAAAAGTGATTCCCACGATGTCGTAAAAACGCATATGTATAATCGACTTTTTCTCGAAGACAAATTGTTCGCACGCAAACTTCGCGCATTGCACTCGTGTAGTTCGACAAGACGAAGCTATTGCACGCGGTTTCATCGGCCTACGACAATGTGTACTCAAGTTATATGCCATCATCTCGAACACGAATATCAACTTCAATGATTGAGTTTTTCGTGAGCTGTGGTCGCAAAGAAAACGATGTTGCATCAGTTTCCTTGGTTATTCGACGTGCTGAAACCGAATATAATGCCAGACTTTGTCTACGTGCAGCCAAAAAAAAGTGATTCCCACGATGTCGTAAAAACGCATATGTATAATCGACTTTTTCTCGAAGACAAATTGTTCGCACGCAAACTTCGCGCATTGCACTCGTGTAGTTCGACAAGACGAAGCTATTGCATGCGGTTTCATCGGCCTACGACAATGTGTACTCAAGTTATATGCCATCATCTCGAACACGAATATCAACTTCTATGATTGAGTTTTTCGTGAGCTGTGGTCGCAAAGAAAACGATGTTGCATCAGTTTGCTTGGTTATTCGTCGTGCTGAAACCGAATATGATGCCAGATTTTGTCTACGTGCAGCCAAAAAAAAGTGATTCCCACGATGTCGTAAAAACACATGTGTATAATCGACTTTTTCTCGAAGACAAATTGTTCGCACGCAAACTTCGCGCATTGCACTCGTGTAGTTCGACAAGACGAAGCTATTGCATGCGGTTTCATCGGCCTACGACAATGTGTACTCAAGTTATATGCCATCATCTCGAACACGAATATCAACTTCTATGATTGAGTTTTTCGTGAGCTGTGGTCGCAAAGAAAACGATGTTGCATCAGTTTGCTTGGTTATTCGACGTGCTGAAACCGAATATGGTGCCAGATTTTGTCTACGTGCAGCCAAAAAAAAGTGATTCCCACGATGTCGTAAAAACGCATATGTATAATCGACTTTTTCTCGAAGACAAATTGTTCGCACGCAAACTTCGCGCATTGCACTCGTGTAGTTCGACAAGACGAAGCTATTGCACGCGGTTTCATCGGCCTACGACAATGTGTACTCAAGTTATATGCCATCATATCGAACACGAATATCAACTTCTATGATTGAGTTTTTCGTGAGCTGTGGTCGCAAAGAAAACGATGTTGCATCAGTTTCCTTGGTTATTCGACGTGCTGAAACCGAATATAATGCCAGACTTTGTCTACGTGCAGCCAAAAAAAAGTGATTCCCACGATGTCGTAAAAACGCATATGTATAATCGACTTTTTCTCGAAGACAAATTGTTCGCACGCAAACTTCGCGCATTGCACTCGTGTAGTTCGACAAGACGAAGCTATTGCACGCGGTTTCATCGGCCTACGACAATGTGTACTCAAGTTAGATGCCATCATATCGAACACGAATATCAACTTCTATGATTGAGTTTTTCGTGAGCTGTGGTCGCAAAGAAAACGATGTTGCATCAGTTTCCTTGGTTATTCGACGTGCTGAAACCGAATATAATGCCAGACTTTGTGTACGTGCAGCCAAAAAAAAGTGATTCCCACGATGTCGTAAAAACGCATATGTATAATCGACTTTTTCTCGAAGACAAATTGTTCGCACGCAAACTTCGCGCATTGCACTCGTGTAGTTCGACAAGACGAAGCTATTGCACGCGGTTTCATCGGCCTACGACAATGTGTACTCAAGTTATATGCCATCATCTCGAACACGAATATCAACTTCAATGATTGAGTTTTTCGTGAGCTGTGGTCGCAAAGAAAACGATGTTGCATCAGTTTGCTTGGTTATTCGTCGTGCTGAAACCGAATATGATGCCAGATTTTGTCTACGTGCAGCCAAAAAAAAGTGATTCCCACGATGTCGTAAAAACACATGTGTATAATCGACTTTTTCTCGAAGACAAATTGTTCGCACGCAAACTTCGCGCATTGCACTCGTGTAGTTCGACAAGACGAAGCTATTGCATGCGGTTTCATCGGCCTACGACAATGTGTACTCAAGTTATATGCCATCATATCGAACACGAATATCAACTTCTATGATTGAGTTTTTCGTGAGCTGTGGTCGCAAAGAAAACGCTGTTGCATCAGTTTCCTTGATTATTCGACGTGCTGAAACCGAATATAATGCCAGACTTTGTCTACGTGCAGCCAAAAAAAAGTGATTCCCACGATGTCGTAAAAACGCATATGTATAATCGACTTTTTCTCGAAGACAAATTGTTCGCACGCAAACTTCGCGCATTGCACTCGTGTAGTTCGACAAGACGAAGCTATTGCACGCGGTTTCATCGGCCTACGACAATGTGTACTCAAGTTATATGCCATCATCTCGAACACGAATATCAACTTCAATGATTGAGTTTTTCGTGAGCTGTGGTCGCAAAGAAAACGATGTTGCATCAGTTTGCTTGGTTATTCGTCGTGCTGAAACCGAATATGATGCCAGATTTTGTCTACGTGCAGCCAAAAAAAAGTGATTCCCACGATGTCGTAAAAACACATGTGTATAATCGACTTTTTCTCGAAGACAAATTGTTCGCACGCAAACTTCGCGCATTGCACTCGTGTAGTTCGACAAGACGAAGCTATTGCACGCGGTTTCATCGGCCTACGACAATGTGTACTCAAGTTATATGCCATCATATCGAACACGAATATCAACTTCTATGATTGAGTTTTTCGTGAGCTGTGGTCGCAAAGAAAACGATGTTGCATCAGTTTCCTTGGTTATTCGACGTGCTGAAACCGAATATAATGCCAGACTTTGTCTACGTGCAGCCAAAAAAAAGTGATTCCCACGATGTCGTAAAAACGCATATGTATAATCGACTTTTTCTCGAAGACAAATTGTTCGCACGCAAACTTCGCGCATTGCACTCGTGTAGTTCGACAAGACGAAGCTATTGCACGCGGTTTCATCGGCCTACGACAATGTGTACTCAAGTTAGATGCCATCATATCGAACACGAATATCAACTTCTATGATTGAGTTTTTCGTGAGCTGTGGTCGCAAAGAAAACGATGTTGCATCAGTTTCCTTGGTTATTCGACGTGCTGAAACCGAATATAATGCCAGACTTTGTCTACGTGCAGCCAAAAAAAAGTGATTCCCACGATGTCGTAAAAACGCATATGTATAATCGACTTTTTCTCGAAGACAAATTGTTCGCACGCAAACTTCGCGCATTGCACTCGTGTAGTTCGACAAGACGAAGCTATTGCACGCGGTTTCATCGGCCTACGACAATGTGTACTCAAGTTATATGCCATCATCTCGAACACGAATATCAACTTCAATGATTGAGTTTTTCGTGAGCTGTGGTCGCAAAGAAAACGATGTTGCATCAGTTTCCTTGGTTATTCGACGTGCTGAAACCGAATATAATGCCAGACTTTGTCTACGTGCAGCCAAAAAAAAGTGATTCCCACGATGTCGTAAAAACGCATATGTATAATCGACTTTTTCTCGAAGACAAATTGTTCGCACGCAAACTTCGCGCATTGCACTCGTGTAGTTCGACAAGACGAAGCTATTGCACGCAGTTTCATCGGCCTACGACAATGTGTACTCAAGTTATATGCCATCATATCGAACACGAATATCAACTTCTATGATTGAGTTTTTCGTGAGCTGTGGTCGCAAAGAAAACGATGTTGCATCAGTTTCCTTGGTTATTCGACGTGCTGAAACCGAATATAATGCCAGACTTTGTCTACGTGCAGCCAAAAAAAAGTGATTCCCACGATGTCGTAAAAACGCATATGTATAATCGACTTTTTCTCGAAGACAAATTGTTCGCACGCAAACTTCGCGCATTGCACTCGTGTAGTTCGACAAGACGAAGCTATTGCACGCGGTTTCATCGGCCTACGACAATGTGTACTCAAGTTAGATGCCATCATATCGAACACGAATATCAACTTCTATGATTGAGTTTTTCGTGAGCTGTGGTCGCAAAGAAAACGATGTTGCATCAGTTTCCTTGGTTATTCGACGTGCTGAAACCGAATATAATGCCAGACTTTGTCTACGTGCAGCCAAAAAAAAGTGATTCCCACGATGTCGTAAAAACGCATATGTATAATCGACTTTTTCTCGAAGACAAATTGTTCGCACGCAAACTTCGCGCATTGCACTCGTGTAGTTCGACAAGACGAAGCTATTGCACGCGGTTTCATCGGCCTACGACAATGTGTACTCAAGTTATATGCCATCATCTCGAACACGAATATCAACTTCAATGATTGAGTTTTTCGTGAGCTGTGGTCGCAAAGAAAACGATGTTGCATCAGTTTCCTTGGTTATTCGACGTGCTGAAACCGAATATAATGCCAGACTTTGTCTACGTGCAGCCAAAAAAAAGTGATTCCCACGATGTCGTAAAAACGCATATGTATAATCGACTTTTTCTCGAAGACAAATTGTTCGCACGCAAACTTCGCGCATTGCACTCGTGTAGTTCGACAAGACGAAGCTATTGCATGCGGTTTCATCGGCCTACGACAATGTGTACTCAAGTTATATGCCATCATCTCGAACACGAATATCAACTTCTATGATTGAGTTTTTCGTGAGCTGTGGTCGCAAAGAAAACGATGTTGCATCAGTTTGCTTGGTTATTCGTCGTGCTGAAACCGAATATGATGCCAGATTTTGTCTACGTGCAGCCAAAAAAAAGTGATTCCCACGATGTCGTAAAAACACATGTGTATAATCGACTTTTTCTCGAAGACAAATTGTTCGCACGCAAACTTCGCGCATTGCACTCGTGTAGTTCGACAAGACGAAGCTATTGCATGCGGTTTCATCGGCCTACGACAATGTGTACTCAAGTTATATGCCATCATCTCGAACACGAATATCAACTTCTATGATTGAGTTTTTCGTGAGCTGTGGTCGCAAAGAAAACGATGTTGCATCAGTTTCCTTGGTTATTCGACGTGCTGAAACCGAATATAATGCCAGACTTTGTCTACGTGCAGCCAAAAAAAAGTGATTCCCACGATGTCGTAAAAACGCATATGTATAATCGACTTTTTCTCGAAGACAAATTGTTCGCACGCAAACTTCGCGCATTGCACTCGTGTAGTTCGACAAGACGAAGCTATTGCACGCGGTTTCATCGGCCTACGACAATGTGTACTCAAGTTAGATGCCATCATATCGAACACGAATATCAACTTCTATGATTGAGTTTTTCGTGAGCTGTGGTCGCAAAGAAAACGATGTTGCATCAGTTTCCTTGGTTATTCGACGTGCTGAAACCGAATATAATGCCAGACTTTGTGTACGTGCAGCCAAAAAAAAGTGATTCCCACGATGTCGTAAAAACGCATATGTATAATCGACTTTTTCTCGAAGACAAATTGTTCGCACGCAAACTTCGCGCATTGCACTCGTGTAGTTCGACAAGACGAAGCTATTGCACGCGGTTTCATCGGCCTACGACAATGTGTACTCAAGTTAGATGCCATCATATCGAACACGAATATCAACTTCTATGATTGAGTTTTTCGTGAGCTGTGGTCGCAAAGAAAACGATGTTGCATCAGTTTCCTTGGTTATTCGACGTGCTGAAACCGAATATAATGCCAGACTTTGTCTACGTGCAGCCAAAAAAAAGTGATTCCCACGATGTCGTAAAAACGCATATGTATAATCGACTTTTTCTCGAAGACAAATTGTTCGCACGCAAACTTCGCGCATTGCACTCGTGTAGTTCGACAAGACGAAGCTATTGCACGCGGTTTCATCGGCCTACGACAATGTGTACTCAAGTTATATGCCATCATCTCGAACACGAATATCAACTTCAATGATTGAGTTTTTCGTGAGCTGTGGTCGCAAAGAAAACGATGTTGCATCAGTTTCCTTGGTTATTCGACGTGCTGAAACCGAATATAATGCCAGACTTTGTCTACGTGCAGCCAAAAAAAAGTGATTCCCACGATGTCGTAAAAACGCATATGTATAATCGACTTTTTCTCGAAGACAAATTGTTCGCACGCAAACTTCGCGCATTGCACTCGTGTAGTTCGACAAGACGAAGCTATTGCATGCGGTTTCATCGGCCTACGACAATGTGTACTCAAGTTATATGCCATCATCTCGAACACGAATATCAACTTCTATGATTGAGTTTTTCGTGAGCTGTGGTCGCAAAGAAAACGATGTTGCATCAGTTTGCTTGGTTATTCGTCGTGCTGAAACCGAATATGATGCCAGATTTTGTCTACGTGCAGCCAAAAAAAAGTGATTCCCACGATGTCGTAAAAACACATGTGTATAATCGACTTTTTCTCGAAGACAAATTGTTCGCACGCAAACTTCGCGCATTGCACTCGTGTAGTTCGACAAGACGAAGCTATTGCATGCGGTTTCATCGGCCTACGACAATGTGTACTCAAGTTATATGCCATCATCTCGAACACGAATATCAACTTCTATGATTGAGTTTTTCGTGAGCTGTGGTCGCAAAGAAAACGATGTTGCATCAGTTTGCTTGGTTATTCGACGTGCTGAAACCGAATATGGTGCCAGATTTTGTCTACGTGCAGCCAAAAAAAAGTGATTCCCACGATGTCGTAAAAACGCATATGTATAATCGACTTTTTCTCGAAGACAAATTGTTCGCACGCAAACTTCGCGCATTGCACTCGTGTAGTTCGACAAGACGAAGCTATTGCACGCGGTTTCATCGGCCTACGACAATGTGTACTCAAGTTATATGCCATCATATCGAACACGAATATCAACTTCTATGATTGAGTTTTTCGTGAGCTGTGGTCGCAAAGAAAACGATGTTGCATCAGTTTCCTTGGTTATTCGACGTGCTGAAACCGAATATAATGCCAGACTTTGTCTACGTGCAGCCAAAAAAAAGTGATTCCCACGATGTCGTAAAAACGCATATGTATAATCGACTTTTTCTCGAAGACAAATTGTTCGCACGCAAACTTCGCGCATTGCACTCGTGTAGTTCGACAAGACGAAGCTATTGCACGCGGTTTCATCGGCCTACGACAATGTGTACTCAAGTTAGATGCCATCATATCGAACACGAATATCAACTTCTATGATTGAGTTTTTCGTGAGCTGTGGTCGCAAAGAAAACGATGTTGCATCAGTTTCCTTGGTTATTCGACGTGCTGAAACCGAATATAATGCCAGACTTTGTGTACGTGCAGCCAAAAAAAAGTGATTCCCACGATGTCGTAAAAACGCATATGTATAATCGACTTTTTCTCGAAGACAAATTGTTCGCACGCAAACTTCGCGCATTGCACTCGTGTAGTTCGACAAGACGAAGCTATTGCACGCGGTTTCATCGGCCTACGACAATGTGTACTCAAGTTATATGCCATCATCTCGAACACGAATATCAACTTCAATGATTGAGTTTTTCGTGAGCTGTGGTCGCAAAGAAAACGATGTTGCATCAGTTTGCTTGGTTATTCGTCGTGCTGAAACCGAATATGATGCCAGATTTTGTCTACGTGCAGCCAAAAAAAAGTGATTCCCACGATGTCGTAAAAACACATGTGTATAATCGACTTTTTCTCGAAGACAAATTGTTCGCACGCAAACTTCGCGCATTGCACTCGTGTAGTTCGACAAGACGAAGCTATTGCATGCGGTTTCATCGGCCTACGACAATGTGTACTCAAGTTATATGCCATCATATCGAACACGAATATCAACTTCTATGATTGAGTTTTTCGTGAGCTGTGGTCGCAAAGAAAACGCTGTTGCATCAGTTTCCTTGATTATTCGACGTGCTGAAACCGAATATAATGCCAGACTTTGTCTACGTGCAGCCAAAAAAAAGTGATTCCCACGATGTCGTAAAAACGCATATGTATAATCGACTTTTTCTCGAAGACAAATTGTTCGCACGCAAACTTCGCGCATTGCACTCGTGTAGTTCGACAAGACGAAGCTATTGCACGCGGTTTCATCGGCCTACGACAATGTGTACTCAAGTTATATGCCATCATCTCGAACACGAATATCAACTTCAATGATTGAGTTTTTCGTGAGCTGTGGTCGCAAAGAAAACGATGTTGCATCAGTTTGCTTGGTTATTCGTCGTGCTGAAACCGAATATGATGCCAGATTTTGTCTACGTGCAGCCAAAAAAAAGTGATTCCCACGATGTCGTAAAAACACATGTGTATAATCGACTTTTTCTCGAAGACAAATTGTTCGCACGCAAACTTCGCGCATTGCACTCGTGTAGTTCGACAAGACGAAGCTATTGCACGCGGTTTCATCGGCCTACGACAATGTGTACTCAAGTTATATGCCATCATATCGAACACGAATATCAACTTCTATGATTGAGTTTTTCGTGAGCTGTGGTCGCAAAGAAAACGATGTTGCATCAGTTTCCTTGGTTATTCGACGTGCTGAAACCGAATATAATGCCAGACTTTGTCTACGTGCAGCCAAAAAAAAGTGATTCCCACGATGTCGTAAAAACGCATATGTATAATCGACTTTTTCTCGAAGACAAATTGTTCGCACGCAAACTTCGCGCATTGCACTCGTGTAGTTCGACAAGACGAAGCTATTGCACGCGGTTTCATCGGCCTACGACAATGTGTACTCAAGTTAGATGCCATCATATCGAACACGAATATCAACTTCTATGATTGAGTTTTTCGTGAGCTGTGGTCGCAAAGAAAACGATGTTGCATCAGTTTCCTTGGTTATTCGACGTGCTGAAACCGAATATAATGCCAGACTTTGTCTACGTGCAGCCAAAAAAAAGTGATTCCCACGATGTCGTAAAAACGCATATGTATAATCGACTTTTTCTCGAAGACAAATTGTTCGCACGCAAACTTCGCGCATTGCACTCGTGTAGTTCGACAAGACGAAGCTATTGCACGCGGTTTCATCGGCCTACGACAATGTGTACTCAAGTTATATGCCATCATCTCGAACACGAATATCAACTTCAATGATTGAGTTTTTCGTGAGCTGTGGTCGCAAAGAAAACGATGTTGCATCAGTTTCCTTGGTTATTCGACGTGCTGAAACCGAATATAATGCCAGACTTTGTCTACGTGCAGCCAAAAAAAAGTGATTCCCACGATGTCGTAAAAACGCATATGTATAATCGACTTTTTCTCGAAGACAAATTGTTCGCACGCAAACTTCGCGCATTGCACTCGTGTAGTTCGACAAGACGAAGCTATTGCACGCAGTTTCATCGGCCTACGACAATGTGTACTCAAGTTATATGCCATCATATCGAACACGAATATCAACTTCTATGATTGAGTTTTTCGTGAGCTGTGGTCGCAAAGAAAACGATGTTGCATCAGTTTCCTTGGTTATTCGACGTGCTGAAACCGAATATAATGCCAGACTTTGTCTACGTGCAGCCAAAAAAAAGTGATTCCCACGATGTCGTAAAAACGCATATGTATAATCGACTTTTTCTCGAAGACAAATTGTTCGCACGCAAACTTCGCGCATTGCACTCGTGTAGTTCGACAAGACGAAGCTATTGCATGCGGTTTCATCGGCCTACGACAATGTGTACTCAAGTTATATGCCATCATCTCGAACACGAATATCAACTTCTATGATTGAGTTTTTCGTGAGCTGTGGTCGCAAAGAAAACGATGTTGCATCAGTTTGCTTGGTTATTCGTCGTGCTGAAACCGAATATGATGCCAGATTTTGTCTACGTGCAGCCAAAAAAAAGTGATTCCCACGATGTCGTAAAAACACATGTGTATAATCGACTTTTTCTCGAAGACAAATTGTTCGCACGCAAACTTCGCGCATTGCACTCGTGTAGTTCGACAAGACGAAGCTATTGCATGCGGTTTCATCGGCCTACGACAATGTGTACTCAAGTTATATGCCATCATCTCGAACACGAATATCAACTTCTATGATTGAGTTTTTCGTGAGCTGTGGTCGCAAAGAAAACGATGTTGCATCAGTTTGCTTGGTTATTCGACGTGCTGAAACCGAATATGGTGCCAGATTTTGTCTACGTGCAGCCAAAAAAAAGTGATTCCCACGATGTCGTAAAAACGCATATGTATAATCGACTTTTTCTCGAAGACAAATTGTTCGCACGCAAACTTCGCGCATTGCACTCGTGTAGTTCGACAAGACGAAGCTATTGCACGCGGTTTCATCGGCCTACGACAATGTGTACTCAAGTTATATGCCATCATATCGAACACGAATATCAACTTCTATGATTGAGTTTTTCGTGAGCTGTGGTCGCAAAGAAAACGATGTTGCATCAGTTTCCTTGGTTATTCGACGTGCTGAAACCGAATATAATGCCAGACTTTGTCTACGTGCAGCCAAAAAAAAGTGATTCCCACGATGTCGTAAAAACGCATATGTATAATCGACTTTTTCTCGAAGACAAATTGTTCGCACGCAAACTTCGCGCATTGCACTCGTGTAGTTCGACAAGACGAAGCTATTGCACGCGGTTTCATCGGCCTACGACAATGTGTACTCAAGTTAGATGCCATCATATCGAACACGAATATCAACTTCTATGATTGAGTTTTTCGTGAGCTGTGGTCGCAAAGAAAACGATGTTGCATCAGTTTCCTTGGTTATTCGACGTGCTGAAACCGAATATAATGCCAGACTTTGTGTACGTGCAGCCAAAAAAAAGTGATTCCCACGATGTCGTAAAAACGCATATGTATAATCGACTTTTTCTCGAAGACAAATTGTTCGCACGCAAACTTCGCGCATTGCACTCGTGTAGTTCGACAAGACGAAGCTATTGCACGCGGTTTCATCGGCCTACGACAATGTGTACTCAAGTTATATGCCATCATCTCGAACACGAATATCAACTTCAATGATTGAGTTTTTCGTGAGCTGTGGTCGCAAAGAAAACGATGTTGCATCAGTTTGCTTGGTTATTCGTCGTGCTGAAACCGAATATGATGCCAGATTTTGTCTACGTGCAGCCAAAAAAAAGTGATTCCCACGATGTCGTAAAAACACATGTGTATAATCGACTTTTTCTCGAAGACAAATTGTTCGCACGCAAACTTCGCGCATTGCACTCGTGTAGTTCGACAAGACGAAGCTATTGCATGCGGTTTCATCGGCCTACGACAATGTGTACTCAAGTTATATGCCATCATATCGAACACGAATATCAACTTCTATGATTGAGTTTTTCGTGAGCTGTGGTCGCAAAGAAAACGCTGTTGCATCAGTTTCCTTGATTATTCGACGTGCTGAAACCGAATATAATGCCAGACTTTGTCTACGTGCAGCCAAAAAAAAGTGATTCCCACGATGTCGTAAAAACGCATATGTATAATCGACTTTTTCTCGAAGACAAATTGTTCGCACGCAAACTTCGCGCATTGCACTCGTGTAGTTCGACAAGACGAAGCTATTGCACGCGGTTTCATCGGCCTACGACAATGTGTACTCAAGTTATATGCCATCATCTCGAACACGAATATCAACTTCAATGATTGAGTTTTTCGTGAGCTGTGGTCGCAAAGAAAACGATGTTGCATCAGTTTGCTTGGTTATTCGTCGTGCTGAAACCGAATATGATGCCAGATTTTGTCTACGTGCAGCCAAAAAAAAGTGATTCCCACGATGTCGTAAAAACACATGTGTATAATCGACTTTTTCTCGAAGACAAATTGTTCGCACGCAAACTTCGCGCATTGCACTCGTGTAGTTCGACAAGACGAAGCTATTGCACGCGGTTTCATCGGCCTACGACAATGTGTACTCAAGTTATATGCCATCATATCGAACACGAATATCAACTTCTATGATTGAGTTTTTCGTGAGCTGTGGTCGCAAAGAAAACGATGTTGCATCAGTTTCCTTGGTTATTCGACGTGCTGAAACCGAATATAATGCCAGACTTTGTCTACGTGCAGCCAAAAAAAAGTGATTCCCACGATGTCGTAAAAACGCATATGTATAATCGACTTTTTCTCGAAGACAAATTGTTCGCACGCAAACTTCGCGCATTGCACTCGTGTAGTTCGACAAGACGAAGCTATTGCACGCGGTTTCATCGGCCTACGACAATGTGTACTCAAGTTAGATGCCATCATATCGAACACGAATATCAACTTCTATGATTGAGTTTTTCGTGAGCTGTGGTCGCAAAGAAAACGATGTTGCATCAGTTTCCTTGGTTATTCGACGTGCTGAAACCGAATATAATGCCAGACTTTGTCTACGTGCAGCCAAAAAAAAGTGATTCCCACGATGTCGTAAAAACGCATATGTATAATCGACTTTTTCTCGAAGACAAATTGTTCGCACGCAAACTTCGCGCATTGCACTCGTGTAGTTCGACAAGACGAAGCTATTGCACGCGGTTTCATCGGCCTACGACAATGTGTACTCAAGTTATATGCCATCATCTCGAACACGAATATCAACTTCAATGATTGAGTTTTTCGTGAGCTGTGGTCGCAAAGAAAACGATGTTGCATCAGTTTCCTTGGTTATTCGACGTGCTGAAACCGAATATAATGCCAGACTTTGTCTACGTGCAGCCAAAAAAAAGTGATTCCCACGATGTCGTAAAAACGCATATGTATAATCGACTTTTTCTCGAAGACAAATTGTTCGCACGCAAACTTCGCGCATTGCACTCGTGTAGTTCGACAAGACGAAGCTATTGCACGCGGTTTCATCGGCCTACGACAATGTGTACTCAAGTTATATGCCATCATATCGAACACGAATATCAACTTCTATGATTGAGTTTTTCGTGAGCTGTGGTCGCAAAGAAAACGATGTTGCATCAGTTTCCTTGGTTATTCGACGTGCTGAAACCGAATATAATGCCAGACTTTGTCTACGTGCAGCCAAAAAAAAGTGATTCCCACGATGTCGTAAAAACGCATATGTATAATCGACTTTTTCTCGAAGACAAATTGTTCGCACGCAAACTTCGCGCATTGCACTCGTGTAGTTCGACAAGACGAAGCTATTGCACGCGGTTTCATCGGCCTACGACAATGTGTACTCAAGTTAGATGCCATCATATCGAACACGAATATCAACTTCTATGATTGAGTTTTTCGTGAGCTGTGGTCGCAAAGAAAACGATGTTGCATCAGTTTCCTTGGTTATTCGACGTGCTGAAACCGAATATAATGCCAGACTTTGTCTACGTGCAGCCAAAAAAAAGTGATTCCCACGATGTCGTAAAAACGCATATGTATAATCGACTTTTTCTCGAAGACAAATTGTTCGCACGCAAACTTCGCGCATTGCACTCGTGTAGTTCGACAAGACGAAGCTATTGCACGCGGTTTCATCGGCCTACGACAATGTGTACTCAAGTTATATGCCATCATCTCGAACACGAATATCAACTTCAATGATTGAGTTTTTCGTGAGCTGTGGTCGCAAAGAAAACGATGTTGCATCAGTTTCCTTGGTTATTCGACGTGCTGAAACCGAATATAATGCCAGACTTTGTCTACGTGCAGCCAAAAAAAAGTGATTCCCACGATGTCGTAAAAACGCATATGTATAATCGACTTTTTCTCGAAGACAAATTGTTCGCACGCAAACTTCGCGCATTGCACTCGTGTAGTTCGACAAGACGAAGCTATTGCACGCGGTTTCATCGGCCTACGACAATGTGTACTCAAGTTATATGCCATCATATCGAACACGAATATCAACTTCTATGATTGAGTTTTTCGTGAGCTGTGGTCGCAAAGAAAACGATGTTGCATCAGTTTCCTTGGTTATTCGACGTGCTGAAACCGAATATAATGCCAGACTTTGTCTACGTGCAGCCAAAAAAAAGTGATTCCCACGATGTCGTAAAAACGCATATGTATAATCGACTTTTTCTCGAAGACAAATTGTTCGCACGCAAACTTCGCGCATTGCACTCGTGTAGTTCGACAAGACGAAGCTATTGCACGCGGTTTCATCGGCCTACGACAATGTGTACTCAAGTTAGATGCCATCATATCGAACACGAATATCAACTTCTATGATTGAGTTTTTCGTGAGCTGTGGTCGCAAAGAAAACGATGTTGCATCAGTTTCCTTGGTTATTCGACGTGCTGAAACCGAATATAATGCCAGACTTTGTCTACGTGCAGCCAAAAAAAAGTGATTCCCACGATGTCGTAAAAACGCATATGTATAATCGACTTTTTCTCGAAGACAAATTGTTCGCACGCAAACTTCGCGCATTGCACTCGTGTAGTTCGACAAGACGAAGCTATTGCACGCGGTTTCATCGGCCTACGACAATGTGTACTCAAGTTATATGCCATCATCTCGAACACGAATATCAACTTCAATGATTGAGTTTTTCGTGAGCTGTGGTCGCAAAGAAAACGATGTTGCATCAGTTTCCTTGGTTATTCGACGTGCTGAAACCGAATATAATGCCCGACTTTGTCTACGTGCAGCCAAAAAAAAGTGATTCCCACGATGTCGTAAAAACGCATATGTATAATCGACTTTTTCTCGAAGACAAATTGTTCGCACGCAAACTTCGCGCATTGCACTCGTGTAGTTCGACAAGACGAAGCTATTGCATGCGGTTTCATCGGCCTACGACAATGTGTACTCAAGTTATATGCCATCATCTCGAACACGAATATCAACTTCTATGATTGAGTTTTTCGTGAGCTGTGGTCGCAAAGAAAACGATGTTGCATCAGTTTGCTTGGTTATTCGTCGTGCTGAAACCGAATATGATGCCAGATTTTGTCTACGTGCAGCCAAAAAAAAGTGATTCCCACGATGTCGTAAAAACACATGTGTATAATCGACTTTTTCTCGAAGACAAATTGTTCGCACGCAAACTTCGCGCATTGCACTCGTGTAGTTCGACAAGACGAAGCTATTGCATGCGGTTTCATCGGCCTACGACAATGTGTACTCAAGTTATATGCCATCATCTCGAACACGAATATCAACTTCTATGATTGAGTTTTTCGTGAGCTGTGGTCGCAAAGAAAACGATGTTGCATCAGTTTGCTTGGTTATTCGACGTGCTGAAACCGAATATGGTGCCAGATTTTGTCTACGTGCAGCCAAAAAAAAGTGATTCCCACGATGTCGTAAAAACGCATATGTATAATCGACTTTTTCTCGAAGACAAATTGTTCGCACGCAAACTTCGCGCATTGCACTCGTGTAGTTCGACAAGACGAAGCTATTGCACGCGGTTTCATCGGCCTACGACAATGTGTACTCAAGTTATATGCCATCATATCGAACACGAATATCAACTTCTATGATTGAGTTTTTCGTGAGCTGTGGTCGCAAAGAAAACGATGTTGCATCAGTTTCCTTGGTTATTCGACGTGCTGAAACCGAATATAATGCCAGACTTTGTCTACGTGCAGCCAAAAAAAAGTGATTCCCACGATGTCGTAAAAACGCATATGTATAATCGACTTTTTCTCGAAGACAAATTGTTCGCACGCAAACTTCGCGCATTGCACTCGTGTAGTTCGACAAGACGAAGCTATTGCACGCGGTTTCATCGGCCTACGACAATGTGTACTCAAGTTAGATGCCATCATATCGAACACGAATATCAACTTCTATGATTGAGTTTTTCGTGAGCTGTGGTCGCAAAGAAAACGATGTTGCATCAGTTTCCTTGGTTATTCGAAGTGCTGAAACCGAATATAATGCCAGACTTTGTGTACGTGCAGCCAAAAAAAAGTGATTCCCACGATGTCGTAAAAACGCATATGTATAATCGACTTTTTCTCGAAGACAAATTGTTCGCACGCAAACTTCGCGCATTGCACTCGTGTAGTTCGACAAGACGAAGCTATTGCACGCGGTTTCATCGGCCTACGACAATGTGTACTCAAGTTATATGCCATCATCTCGAACACGAATATCAACTTCAATGATTGAGTTTTTCGTGAGCTGTGGTCGCAAAGAAAACGATGTTGCATCAGTTTGCTTGGTTATTCGTCGTGCTGAAACCGAATATGATGCCAGATTTTGTCTACGTGCAGCCAAAAAAAAGTGATTCCCACGATGTCGTAAAAACACATGTGTATAATCGACTTTTTCTCGAAGACAAATTGTTCGCACGCAAACTTCGCGCATTGCACTCGTGTAGTTCGACAAGACGAAGCTATTGCATGCGGTTTCATCGGCCTACGACAATGTGTACTCAAGTTATATGCCATCATATCGAACACGAATATCAACTTCTATGATTGAGTTTTTCGTGAGCTGTGGTCGCAAAGAAAACGCTGTTGCATCAGTTTCCTTGATTATTCGACGTGCTGAAACCGAATATAATGCCAGACTTTGTCTACGTGCAGCCAAAAAAAAGTGATTCCCACGATGTCGTAAAAACGCATATGTATAATCGACTTTTTCTCGAAGACAAATTGTTCGCACGCAAACTTCGCGCATTGCACTCGTGTAGTTCGACAAGACGAAGCTATTGCACGCGGTTTCATCGGCCTACGACAATGTGTACTCAAGTTATATGCCATCATCTCGAACACGAATATCAACTTCAATGATTGAGTTTTTCGTGAGCTGTGGTCGCAAAGAAAACGATGTTGCATCAGTTTGCTTGGTTATTCGTCGTGCTGAAACCGAATATGATGCCAGATTTTGTCTACGTGCAGCCAAAAAAAAGTGATTCCCACGATGTCGTAAAAACACATGTGTATAATCGACTTTTTCTCGAAGACAAATTGTTCGCACGCAAACTTCGCGCATTGCACTCGTGTAGTTCGACAAGACGAAGCTATTGCACGCGGTTTCATCGGCCTACGACAATGTGTACTCAAGTTATATGCCATCATATCGAACACGAATATCAACTTCTATGATTGAGTTTTTCGTGAGCTGTGGTCGCAAAGAAAACGATGTTGCATCAGTTTCCTTGGTTATTCGACGTGCTGAAACCGAATATAATGCCAGACTTTGTCTACGTGCAGCCAAAAAAAAGTGATTCCCACGATGTCGTAAAAACGCATATGTATAATCGACTTTTTCTCGAAGACAAATTGTTCGCACGCAAACTTCGCGCATTGCACTCGTGTAGTTCGACAAGACGAAGCTATTGCACGCGGTTTCATCGGCCTACGACAATGTGTACTCAAGTTAGATGCCATCATATCGAACACGAATATCAACTTCTATGATTGAGTTTTTCGTGAGCTGTGGTCGCAAAGAAAACGATGTTGCATCAGTTTCCTTGGTTATTCGACGTGCTGAAACCGAATATAATGCCAGACTTTGTCTACGTGCAGCCAAAAAAAAGTGATTCCCACGATGTCGTAAAAACGCATATGTATAATCGACTTTTTCTCGAAGACAAATTGTTCGCACGCAAACTTCGCGCATTGCACTCGTGTAGTTCGACAAGACGAAGCTATTGCACGCGGTTTCATCGGCCTACGACAATGTGTACTCAAGTTATATGCCATCATCTCGAACACGAATATCAACTTCAATGATTGAGTTTTTCGTGAGCTGTGGTCGCAAAGAAAACGATGTTGCATCAGTTTCCTTGGTTATTCGACGTGCTGAAACCGAATATAAAGCCAGACTTTGTCTACGTGCAGCCAAAAAAAAGTGATTCCCACGATGTCCTAAAAACGCATATGTATAATCGACTTTTTCTCGAAGACAAATTGTTCGCACGCAAACTTCGCGCATTGCACTCGTGTAGTTCGACAAGACGAAGCTATTGCACGCGGTTTCATCGGCCTACGACAATGTGTACTCAAGTTAGATGCCATCATATCGAACACGAATATCAACTTCTATGATTGAGTTTTTCGTGAGCTGTGGTCGCAAAGAAAACGATGTTGCATCAGTTTCCTTGGTTATTCGACGTGCTGAAACCGAATATGGTGCCAGATTTTGTCTACGTGCAGCCAAAAAAAAGTGATTCCCACGATGTCGTAAAAACGGATATGTATAATCGACTTTTTCTCGAAGACAAATTGTTCGCACGCAAACTTCGCGCATTGCACTCGTGTAGTTCGACAAGACGAAGCTATTACACGCGGTTTCATCGGCCTACGACAATGTGTACTCAAGTTATATGCCATCATATCGAACACGAATATCAACTTCTATGATTGAGTTTTTCGTGAGATGTGGTCGCAAAGAAAACGATGTTGCATCAGTTTCCTTGGTTATTCGACGTGCTGAAACCGAATATGATGCCAGACTTTGTCTACGTGCAGCCAAAAAAAGTGATTCCCACGATGTCGTAAAAACGCATATGTATAATCGACTTTTTCTCGAAGACAAATTGTTCGCACGCAAACTTCGCGCATTGCACTGGTGTAGTTCAACAAGACGAAGCTATTGCACGCGGTTTCATCGGCCTACGACAATGTGTACTCAAGTTATATGCCATCATCTCGAACACGAATATCAACTTCTATGATTGAGTTTTTCGTGAGCTGTGGTCGCAAAGAAAACGATGTTGCATCAGTTTCCTTGGTTATTCGACGTGCTGAAACCGAATATGGTGCCAGATTTTGTCTACGTGCAGCCAAAAAAAAGTGATTCCCACGATGTCGTAAAAACGGATATGTATAATCGACTTTTTCTCGAAGACAAATTGTTCGCACGCAAACTTCGCGCATTGCACTCGTGTAGTTCGACAAGACGAAGCTATTGCACGCGGTTTCATCGGCCTACGACAATGTGTACTCAAGTTATATGCCATCATATCGAACACGAATATCAACTTATATGATTGAGTTTTTCGTGAGCTGTTGTCGCAAAGAAAACGATGTTGCATCAGTTTCCTTGGTTATTCGTCGTGCTGAAACCGAATATGATGCCAGATTTTGTCTACGTGTAGCCAAAAAAAAGTGATTCCCACGATGTCGTAAAAACACATGTGTATAATCGACTTTTTCTCGAAGACAAATTGTTCGCACGCAAACTTCGCGCATTGCACTCGTGTAGTTCGACAAGACGAAGCTATTGCATGCGGTTTCATCGGCCTACGACAATGTGTACTCAAGTTATATGCCATCATCTCGAACACGAATATCAACTTCTATGATTGAGTTTTTCGTGAGCTGTGGTCGCAAAGAAAACGATGTTGCATCAGTTTCCTTGGTTATTCGACGTGCTGAAACCGAATATAATGCCAGACTTTGTCTACGTGCAGCCAAAAAAAAGTGATTCCCACGATGTCGTAAAAACGCATATGTATAATCGACTTTTTCTCGAAGACAAATTGTTCGCACGCAAACTTCGCGCATTGCACTCGTGTAGTTCGACAGGACGAAGCTATTGCATGCGGTTTCATCGGCCTACGACAATGTGTACTCAAGTTATATGCCATCATCTCGAACACGAATATCAACTTCTATGATTGAGTTTTTCGTGAGCTGTGGTCGCAAAGAAAACGATGTTGCATCAGTTTGCTTGGTTATTCGACGTGCTGAAACCGAATATGGTGCCAGATTTTGTCTACGTGCAGCCAAAAAAAAGTGATTCCCACGATGTCGTAAAAACGCATATGTATAATCGACTTTTTCTCGAAGACAAATTGTTCGCACGCAAACTTCGCGTATTGCACTCGTGTAGTTCGACAAGACGAAGCTATTGCACGCGGTTTCATCGGCCTACGACAATGTGTACTCATGTTATATGCCATCATATCGAACACGAATATCAACTTCTATGATTGAGTTTTTCGTGAGCTGTGGTCGCAAAGAAAACGATGTTGCATCAGTTTCCTTGGTTATTCGACGTGCTGAAACCGAATATAATGCCAGACTTTGTCTACGTGCAGCCAAAAAAAAGTGATTCCCACGATGTCGTAAAAACGCATATGTATAATCGACTTTTTCTCGAAGACAAATTGTTCGCACGCAAACTTCGCGCATTGCACTCGTGTAGTTCGACAGGACGAAGCTATTGCATGCGGTTTCATCGGCCTACGACAATGTGTACTCAAGTTATATGCCATCATCTCGAATACGAATATCAACTTCTATGATTGAGTTTTTCGTGAGCTGTGGTCGCAAAGAAAACGATGTTGCATCAGTTTGCTTGGTTATTCGACGTGCTGAAACCGAATATGGTGCCAGATTTTGTCTACGTGCAGCCAAAAAAAAGTGATTCCCACGATGTCGTAAAAACGCATATGTATAATCGACTTTTTTTCGAAGACAAATTGTTCGCACGCAAACTTCGCGCATTGCACTCGTGTAGTTCGACAAGACGAAGCTATTGCACGCGGTTTCATCGGCCTACGACAATGTGTACTCATGTTATATGCCATCATATCGAACACGAATATCAACTTCTATGATTGAGTTTTTCGTGAGCTGTGGTCGCAAAGAAAACGATGTTGCATCAGTTTCCTTGGTTATTCGACGTGCTGAAACCGAATATAATGCCAGACTTTGTCTACGTGCAGCCAAAAAAAAGTGATTCCCACGATGTCGTAAAAACGCATATGTATAATCGACTTTTTCTCGAAGACAAATTGTTCGCACGCAAACTTCGCGCATTGCACTCGTGTAGTTCGACAAGACGAAGCTATTGCACGCGGTTTCATCGGACTACGACAATGTGTACTCAAGTTATATGCCATCATCACGAACACGAATATCAACTTCTATGATTGAGTTTTTCGTGAGCTGTGGTCGCAAAGAAAACGATGTTGCATCAGTTTCCTTGGTTATTCGACGTGCTGAAACCGAATATGATGCCAGACTTTGTCTACGTGCAGCCAAAAAAAAGTGATTCCCACGATGTCCTAAAAACGCATATGTATAATCGACTTTTTCTCGAAGACAAATTGTTCGCACGCAAACTTCGCGCATTGCACTCGTGTAGTTCGACAAGACGAAGCTATTGCACGCGGTTTCATCGGCCTACGACAATGTGTACTCAAGTTAGATGCCATCATATCGAACACGAATATCAACTTCTATGATTGAGTTTTTCGTGAGCTGTGGTCGCAAAGAAAACGATGTTGCATCAGTTTCCTTGGTTATTCGACGTGCTGAAACCGAATATAATGCCAGACTTTGTCTACGTGCAGCCAAAAAAAAGTGATT
The DNA here is from genome assembly GCF_034640455.1 of Diachasmimorpha longicaudata. Lineage (NCBI taxonomy): Eukaryota > Metazoa > Arthropoda > Insecta > Hymenoptera > Braconidae > Diachasmimorpha > Diachasmimorpha longicaudata. The sequence goes on along the minus strand of NC_087227.1, from coordinate 2,093,709 downwards.
CCCACGATGTCGTAAAAACGCATATGTATAATCGACTTTTTCTCGATGACAAATTGTTCGCACGCAAACTTCGCGCATTGCACTCGTGTAGTTCGACAAGACGAAGCTATTGCACGCGGTTTCATCGGCCTACGACAATGTGTACTCAAGTTATATGCCATCATCTCGAACACGAATATCAACTTCAATGATTGAGTTTTTCGTGAGCTGTGGTCGCAAAGAAAACGATGTTGCATCAGTTTGCTTGGTTATTCGTCGTGCTGAAACCGAATATGATGCCAGATTTTGTCTACGTGCAGCCAAAAAAAAGTAATTCCCACGATGTCGTAAAAACACATGTGTATAATCGACTTTTTCTCGAAGACAAATTGTTCGCATGCAAACTTCGCGCATTGCACTCGTGTAGTTCGACAAGACGAAGCTATTGCATGCGGTTTCATCGGCCTACGACAATGTGTACTCAAGTTATATGCCATCATCTCGAACACGAATATCAACTTCTATGATTGAGTTTTTCGTGAGCTGTGGTCGCAAAGAAAACGATGTTGCATCAGTTTCCTTGGTTATTCGACGTGCTGAAACCGAATATAATGCCAGACTTTGTCTAGGTGCAGCCAAAAAAAAGTGATTCCCACGATGTCGTAAAAACGCATATGTATAATCGACTTTTTCTCGAAGACAAATTGTTCGCACGCAAACTTCGCGCATTGCACTCGTGTAGTTCGACAAGACGAAGCTATTGCACGCGGTTTCATCGGCCTACGACAATGTGTACTCAAGTTATATGCCATCATCTCGAACACGAATATCAACTTCAATGATTGAGTTTTTCGTGAGCTGTGGTCGCAAAGAAAACCGTGTTGCATCAGTTTCCTTGGTTATTCGACGTGCTGAAACCGAATATAATGCCAGACTTTGTCTAGGTGCAGCCAAAAAAAAGTGATTCCCACGATGTCGTAAAAACGCATATGTATAATCGACTTTTTCTCGAAGACAAATTGTTCGCACGCAAACTTCGCGCATTGCACTCGTGTAGTTCGACAAGACGAAGCTATTGCACGCGGTTTCATCGGCCTACGACAATGTGTACTCAAGTTATATGCCATCATCTCGAACACGAATATCAACTTCTATGATTGAGTTTTTCGTGAGCTGTGGTCGCAAAGAAAACGATGTTGCATCAGTTTGCTTGGTTATTCGACGTGCTGAAACCGAATATAATGCCAGACTTTGTCTACGTGCAGCCAAAAAAAAGTGATTCCCACGATGTCGTAAAAACGCATATGTATAATCGACTTTTTCTCGAAGACAAATTGTTCGCACGCAAACTTCGCGCATTGCACTCGTGTAGTTCGACAAGACGAAGCTATTGCACGCGGTTTCATCGGCCTACGACAATGTGTACTCAAGTTATATGCCATCATATCGAACACGAATATCAACTTCTATGATTGAGTTTTTCGTGAGCTGTGGTCGCAAAGAAAACGATGTTGCATCAGTTTCCTTGGTTATTCGACGTGCTGAAACCGAATATAATGCCAGACTTTGTCTACGTGCAGCCAAAAAAAAGTGATTCCCACGATGTCGTAAAAACGCATATGTATAATCGACTTTTTCTCGAAGACAAATTGTTCGCACGCAAACTTCGCGCATTGCACTCGTGTAGTTCGACAAGACGAAGCTATTGCACGCGGTTTCATCGGCCTACGACAATGTGTACTCAAGTTATATGCCATCATCTCGAACACGAATATCAACTTCAATGATTGAGTTTTTCGTGAGCTGTGGTCGCAAAGAAAACGATGTTGCATCAGTTTCCTTGGTTATTCGACGTGCTGAAACCGAATATGGTGCCAGATTTTGTCTACGTGCAGCCAAAAAAAAGTGATTCCCACGATGTCGTAAAAACGGATATGTATAATCGACTTTTTCTCGAAGACAAATTGTTCGCACGCAAACTTCGCGCATTGCACTCGTGTAGTTCGACAAGACGAAGCTATTACACGCGGTTTCATCGGCCTACGACAATGTGTACTCAAGTTATATGCCATCATATCGAACACGAATATCAACGTCTATGATTGAGTTTTTCGTGAGCTGTGGTCGCAAAGAAAACGATGTTGCATCAGTTTCCTTGGTTATTCGACGTGCTGAAACCGAATATGATGCCAGACTTTGTCTACGTGCAGCCAAAAAAAAGTGATTCCCACGATGTCGTAAAAACGCATATGTATAATCGACTTTTTCTCGAAGACAAATTGTTCGCACGCAAACTTCGCGCATTGCACTCGTGTAGTTCGACAAGACGAAGCTATTGCACGCGGTTTCATCAGCCTACGACAATGTGTACTCAAGTTATATGCCATCATCTCGAACACGAATATCAACTTCTATGATTGAGTTTTTCGTGAGCTGTGGTCGCAAAGAAAACGATGTTGCATCAGTTTGCTTGGTTATTCGACGTGCTGAAACCGAATATGGTGCCAGATTTTGTCTACGTGCAGCCAAAAAAAAGTGATTCCCACGATGTCGTAAAAACGCATATGTATAATCGACTTTTTCTCGAAGACAAATTGTTCGCACGCAAACTTCGCGCATTGCACTCGTGTAGTTCGACAAGACGAAGCTATTGCACGCGGTTTCATCGGCCTACGACAATGTGTACTCATGTTATATGCCATCATATCGAACACGAATATCAACTTCTATGATTGAGTTTTTCGTGAGCTGTGGTCGCAAAGAAAACGATGTTGCATCAGTTTCCTTGGTTATTCGACGTGCTGAAACCGAATATAATGCCAGACTTTGTCTACGTGCAGCCAAAAAAAAGTGATTCCCACGATGTCGTAAAAACGCATATGTATAATCGACTTTTTCTCGAAGACAAATTGTTCGCACGCAAACTTCGCGCATTGCACTCGTGTAGTTCGACAAGACGAAGCTATTGCACGCGGTTTCATCGGCCTACGACAATGTGTACTCATGTTATATGCCATCATATCGAACACGAATATCAACTTCTATGATTGAGTTTTTCGTGAGCTGTGGTCGCAAAGAAAACGATGTTGCATCAGTTTCCTTGGTTATTCGACGTGCTGAAACCGAATATAATGCCAGACTTTGTCTACGTGCAGCCAAAAAAAAGTGATTCCCACGATGTCGTAAAAACGCATATGTATAATCGACTTTTTCTCGAAGACAAATTGTTCGCACGCAAACTTCGCGCATTGCACTCGTGTAGTTCGACAAGACGAAGCTATTGCACGCGGTTTCATCGGCCTACGACAATGTGTACTCAAGTTATATGCCATCATCTCGAACACGAATATCAACTTCTATGATTGAGTTTTTCGTGAGCTGTGGTCGCAAAGAAAACGATGTTGCATCAGTTTCCTTGGTTATTCGACGTGCTGAAACCGAATATGATGCCAGACTTTGTCTACGTGCAGCCAAAAAAAAGTGATTCCCACGATGTCCTAAAAACGCATATGTATAATCGACTTTTTCTCGAAGACAAATTGTTCGCACGCAAACTTCGCGCATTGCACTCGTGTAGTTCGACAAGACGAAGCTATTGCACGCGGTTTCATCGGCCTACGACAATGTGTACTCAAGTTAGATGCCATCATATCGAACACGAATATCAACTTCTATGATTGAGTTTTTCGTGAGCTGTGGTCGCAAAGAAAACGATGTTGCATCAGTTTCCTTGGTTATTCGACGTGCTGAAACCGAATATAATGCCAGACTTTGTCTACGTGCAGCCAAAAAAAAGTGATTCCCACGATGTCGTAAAAACGCATATGTATAATCGACTTTTTCTCGAAGACAAATTGTTCGCACGCAAACTTCGCGCATTGCACTCGTGTAGTTCGACAAGACGAAGCTATTGCACGCGGTTTCATCGGCCTACGACAATGTGTACTCATGTTATATGCCATCATATCGAACACGAATATCAACTTCTATGATTGAGTTTTTCGTGAGCTGTGGTCGCAAAGAAAACGATGTTGCATCAGTTTCCTTGGTTATTCGACGTGCTGAAACCGAATATAATGCCAGACTTTGTCTACGTGCAGCCAAAAAAAAGTGATTCCCACGATGTCGTAAAAACGCATATGTATAATCGACTTTTTCTCGAAGACAAATTGTTCGCACGCAAACTTCGCGCATTGCACTCGTGTAGTTCGACAAGACGAAGCTATTGCACGCGGTTTCATCGGCCTACGACAATGTGTACTCAAGTTATATGCCATCATCTCGAACACGAATATCAACTTCTATGATTGAGTTTTTCGTGAGCTGTGGTCGCAAAAAAAACGATGTTGCATCAGTTTCCTTGGTTATTCGACGTGCTGAAACCGAATATGATGCCAGACTTTGTCTACGTGCAGCCAAAAAAAAGTGATTCCCACGATGTCCTAAAAACGCATATGTATAATCGACTTTTTCTCGAAGACAAATTGTTCGCACGCAAACTTCGCGCATTGCACTCGTGTAGTTCGACAAGACGAAGCTATTGCACGCGGTTTCATCGGCCTACGACAATGTGTACTCAAGTTAGATGCCATCATATCGAACACGAATATCAACTTCTATGATTGAGTTTTTCGTGAGCTGTGGTCGCAAAGAAAACGATGTTGCATCAGTTTCCTTGGTTATTCGACGTGCTGAAACCGAATATAATGCCAGACTTTGTCTACGTGCAGCCAAAAAAAAGTGATTCCCACGATGTCGTAAAAACGCATATGTATAATCGACTTTTTCTCGAAGACAAATTGTTCGCACGCAAACTTCGCGCATTGCACTCGTGTAGTTCGACAAGACGAAGCTATTGCACGCGGTTTCATCGGCCTACGACAATGTGTACTCAAGTTATATGCCATCATCTCGAACACGAATATCAACTTCAATGATTGAGTTTTTCGTGAGCTGTGGTCGCAAAGAAAACGATGTTGCATCAGTTTCCTTGGTTATTCGACGTGCTGAAACCGAATATAAAGCCAGACTTTGTCTACGTGCAGCCAAAAAAAAGTGATTCCCACGATGTCGTAAAAACGCATATGTATAATCGACTTTTTCTCGAAGACAAATTGTTCGCACGCAAACTTCGCGAATTGCACTCGTGTAGTTCGACAAGACGAAGCTATTGCACGCGGTTTCATCGGCCTACGACAATGTGTACTCAAGTTATATGCCATCATATCGAACACGAATATCAACTTCTATGATTGAGTTTTTCGTGAGCTGTGGTCGCAAAGAAAACGATGTTGCATCAGTTTCCTTGGTTATTCGACGTGCTGAAACCGAATATAATGCCAGACTTTGTGTACGTGCAGCCAAAAAAAAGTGATTCCCACGATGTCGTAAAAACGCATATGTATAATCGACTTTTTCTCGAAGACAAATTGTTCGCACGCAAACTTAGCGCATTGCACTCGTGTAGTTCGACAAGACGAAGCTATTGCACGCGGTTTCATCGGCCTACGACAATGTGTACTCAAGTTAGATGCCATCATATCGAACACGAATATCAACTTCTATGATTGAGTTTTTCGTGAGCTGTGGTCGCAAAGAAAACGATGTTGCATCAGTTTCCTTGGTTATTCGACGTGCTGAAACCGAATATAATGCCAGACTTTGTCTACGTGCAGCCAAAAAAAAGTGATTCCCACGATGTCGTAAAAACGCATATGTATAATCGACTTTTTCTCGAAGACAAATTGTTCGCACGCAAACTTCGCGCATTGCACTCGTGTAGTTCGACAAGACGAAGCTATTGCACGCGGTTTCATCGGCCTACGACAATGTGTACTCAAGTTATATGCCATCATCTCGAACACGAATATCAACTTCAATGATTGAGTTTTTCGTGAGCTGTGGTCGCAAAGAAAACGATGTTGCATCAGTTTCCTTGGTTATTCGACGTGCTGAAACCGAATATAATGCCAGACTTTGTCTACGTGCAGCCAAAAAAAAGTGATTCCCACGATGTCGTAAAAACGCATATGTATAATCGACTTTTTCTCGAAGACAAATTGTTCGCACGCAAACTTCGCGCATTGCACTCGTGTAGTTCGACAAGACGAAGCTATTGCACGCGGTTTCATCGGCCTACGACAATGTGTACTCAAGTTATATGCCATCATCTCGAACACGAATATCAACTTCAATGATTGATTTTTTCGTGAGCTGTGGTCGCAAAGAAAACGATGTTGCATCAGTTTGCTTGGTTATTCGTCGTGCTGAAACCGAATATGATGCCAGATTTTGTCTACGTGCAGCCAAAAAAAAGTGATTCCCACGATGTCGTAAAAACACATGTGTATAATCGACTTTTTCTCGAAGACAAATTGTTCGCACGCAAACTTCGCGCATTGCACTCGTGTAGTTCGACAAGACGAAGCTATTGCATGCGGTTTCATCGGCCTACGACAATGTGTACTCAAGTTATATGCCATCATATCGAACACGAATATCAACTTCTATGATTGAGTTTTTCGTGAGCTGTGGTCGCAAAGAAAACGATGTTGCATCAGTTTCCTTGATTATTCGACGTGCTGAAACCGAATATAATGCCAGACTTTGTCTACGTGCAGCCAAAAAAAAGTGATTCCCACGATGTCGTAAAAACGCATATGTATAATCGACTTTTTCTCGAAGACAAATTGTTCGCACGCAAACTTCGCGCATTGCACTCGTGTAGTTCGATAAGACGAAGCTATTGCACGCGGTTTCATCGGCCTACGACAATGTGTACTCAAGTTATATGCCATCATCTCGAACACGAATACCAACTTCAATGATTGAGTTTTTCGTGAGCTGTGGTCGCAAAGAAAACGATGTTGCATCAGTTTGCTTGGTTATTCGTCGTGCTGAAACCGAATATGATGCCAGATTTTGTCTACGTGCAGCCAAAAAAAAGTGATTCCCACGATGTCGTAAAAACACATGTGTATAATCGACTTTTTCTCGAAGACAAATTGTTCGCACGCAAACTTCGCGCATTGCACTCGTGTAGTTCGACAAGACGAAACTATTGCATGCGGTTTCATCGGCCTACGACAATGTGTACTCAAGTTATATGCCATCATATCGAACACGAATATCAACTTCTATGATTGAGTTTTTCGTGAGCTGTGGTCGCAAAGAAAACGATGTTGCATCAGTTTGCTTGGTTATTCGACGTGCTGAAACCGAATATGGTGCCAGATTTTGTCTACGTGCAGCCAAAAAAAAGTGATTCCCACGATGTCGTAAAAACGCATATGTATAATCGACTTTTTCTCGAAGACAAATTGTTCGCACGCAAACTTCGCGCATTGCACTCGTGTAGTTCGACAAGACGAAGCTATTGCACGCGGTTTCATCGACCTACGACAATGTGTACTCAAGTTATATGCCATCATATCGAACACGAATATCAACTTCTATGATTGAGTTTTTCGTGAGCTGTGGTCGCAAAGAAAACGATGTTGCATCAGTTTCCTTGGTTATTCGACGTGCTGAAACCGAATATAATGCCAGACTTTGTCTACGTGCAGCCAAAAAAAAGTGATTCCCACGATGTCGTAAAAACGCATATGTATAATCGACTTTTTCTCGAAGACAAATTGTTCGCACGCAAACTTCGCGCATTGCACTCGTGTAGTTCGACAAGACGAAGCTATTGCACGCGGTTTCATCGGCCTACGACAATGTGTACTCAAGTTATATGCCATCATCTCGAACACGAATATCAACTTCAATGATTGAGTTTTTCGTGAGCTGTGGTCGCAAAGAAAACGATGTTGCATCAGTTTCCTTGGTTATTCGACGTGCTGAAACCGAATATGGTGCCAGATTTTGTCTACGTGCAGCCAAAAAAAAGTGATTCCCACGATGTCGTAAAAACGCATAGGTATAATGGACTTTTTCTCGAAGACAAATTGTTCGCACGCAAACTTCGCGCATTGCACTCGTGTAGTTCGACAAGACGAAGCTATTGCACGCGGTTTCATCGGCCTACGACAATGTGTACTCAAGTTATATGCTATCATATCGAACACGAATATCAACTTCTATGATTGAGTTTTTCGTGAGCTGTGGTCGCAAAGAAAACGATGTTGCATCAGTTTCCTTGGTTATTCGACGTGCTGAAACCGAATATCATGCCAGACTTTGTCTACGTGCAGCCAAAAAAAAGTGATTCCCACGATGTCGTAAAAACGCATATGTATAATCGACTTTTTCTCGAAGACAAATTGTTCGCACGCAAACTTCGCGCATTGCACTCGTGTAGTTCGACAAGACGAAGCTATTGCACGCGGTTTCATCGGCCTACGACAATGTGTACTCAAGTTATATGCCATCATCTCGAACACGAATATCAACTTCTATGATTGAGTTTTTCGTGAGCTGTGGTCGCAAAGAAAACGATGTTGCATCAGTTTGCTTGGTTATTCGACGTGCTGAAACCGAATATAATGCCAGACTTTGTCTACGTGCAGCCAAAAAAAATTGATTCCCACGATGTCGTAAAAACGCATATGTATAATCGACTTTTTCTCGAAGACAAATTGTTCGCACGCAAACTTCGCGCATTGCACTCGTGTAGTTCGACAAGACGAAGCTATTGCACGCGGTTTCATCGGCCTACGACAATGTGTACTCAAGTTATATGCCATCATATCGAACACGAATATCAACTTCTATGATTGAGTTTTTCGTGAGCTGTGGTCGCAAAGAAAACGATGTTGCATCAGTTTCCTTGGTTATTCGACGTGCTGAAACCGAATATAATGCCAGACTTTGTCTACGTGCAGCCAAAAAAAAGTGATTCCCACGATGTCGTAAAAACGCATATGTATAATCGACTTTTTCTCGAAGACAAATTGTTCGCACGCAAACTTCGCGCAATGCACTCGTGTAGTTCGACAAGACGAAGCTATTGCACGCGGTTTCATCGGCCTACGACAATGTGTACTCAAGTTAGATGCCATCATATCGAACACGAATATCAACTTCTATGATTGAGTTTTTCGTGAGCTGTGGTCGCAAAGAAAACGATGTTGCATCAGTTTCCTTGGTTATTCGACGTGCTGAAACCGAATATGATGCCAGACTTTGTCTACGTGCAGCCAAAAAAAAGTGATTCCCACGATGTCCTAAAAACGCATATGTATAATCGACTTTTTCTCGAAGACAAATTGTTCGCACGCAAACTTCGCGCATTGCACTCGTGTAGTTCGACAAGACGAAGCTATTGCACGCGGTTTCATCGGCCTACGACAATGTGTACTCAAGTTATATGCCATCATATCGAACACGAATATCAACTTCTATGATTGAGTTTTTCGTGAGCTGTGGTCGCAAAGAAAACGATGTTGCATCAGTTTCCTTGGTTATTCGACGTGCTGAAACCGAATATAATGCCAGACGTTGTCTACGTGCAGCCAAAAAAAAGTGATTCCCACGATGTCGTAAAAACGCATATGTATAATCGACTTTTTCTCGAAGACAAATTGTTCGCACGCAAACTTCGCGCATTGCACTCGTGTAGTTCGACAAGACGAAGCTATTGCACGCGGTTTCATCGGCCTACGACAATGTGTACTCAAGTTAGATGCCATCATATCGAACACGAATATCAACTTCTATGATTGAGTTTTTCGTGAGCTGTGGTCGCAAAGAAAACGATGTTGCATCAGTTTCCTTGGTTATTCGACGTGCTGAAACCGAATATAATGCCAGACTTTGTGTACGTGCAGCCAAAAAAAAGTGATTCCCACGATGTCGTAAAAACACATGTGTATAATCGACTTTTTCTCGAAGACAAATTGTTCGCACGCAAACTTCGCGCATTGCACTCGTGTAGTTCAACAAGACGAAGCTATTGCACGCGGTTTCATCGGCCTACGACAATGTGTACTCTAGTTATATGCCATCATCTCGAACACGAATATCAACTTCTATGATTGAGTTTTTCGTGAGCTGTGGTCGCAAAGAAAACGATGTTGCATCAGTTTGCTTGGTTATTCGTCGTGCTGAAACCGAATATGATGCCAGACTTTGTCTACGTGCAGCCAAAAAAAAGTGATTCCCACGATAGTAGTAAGTGGGCACGATTGGCGAATTTTCTTCCAGGAATCGCCCCCCTTCCCCCCTTTTTCCAGACGTGTCCGAACACGTTTTCCCCATTGTCCTTTGAGGAGGACGTCGCCGCTCTAGGGCCCCCTGGGGTGAGGGTCCCCAAAAAATGTCATTGTTCGACAGGAAGTGGGGTGGTGTGTGGGTGGCAAGGAATGCGGGCAGGTCCCAAAACGCCTGAAAGCATTCCATTGTTATGCAATGGAATGTCGTTCACGTGTTAAGGGAAACTGGGCCCATTATTTTTTTTTTAGATGGAGGATTGCGCAATGCCCTGGCATGAATGGCGCAGTATATGAATGCTTTTTTTTTTACAGGTTTTTTTAGGCTAATAAATTTTCCCTTTCTATGGAAGACCGTTGGAAAAATTCTCAACGATGTCTCCTTTTTTTTGACTATGTTTTTCTCTCTCTTTTATTGCATGTTGTTTCCTTTTAAAAGGTTTTTTTTTTTTTATTTAAAGATCAAAAATGTTTTTTGCCTTCCGTCTTTTTTATACCTGAAAAGATGTTGAGGGTTTTTGTAATAAATAATTAAACATAGGGTTTAAATTTCATCTTTTTTTTATATTTCATAAAATCGTAGGTTCCATTTTACAAAATCATTTACATAAAATCATATGTGTATGGTTTTTTCAATATGAGGGCATTCTGTAAGCCCCTCCCGCGAATTTATCCAAATAATTGTAACAATTATGGAATAATTCTCCAAATAATTGATACAAATAACCAAGATTTTCGTGGGGTATTGTACGTCGAAGATCATCGCGAGCCAAGAGATAAATTTCCTCGAAATTTACGCGTATGCGATGATGAAGATCCTCCGTGGCAGGCATTCTATTGTATTCCATATAATTCATAGCAACTCCTTTAATTGATTCTACAAGCGATTCCTTGTATTCCTTGAGAGGCAATGTCTCCAAGAAATCCAGCCACTGATTAATCCATGCAGCCTTGTTTTTCAATGTAATGATGCTCTGTCCCATCATCATTATGGGAGTCTGATTTGCATCATCATTGCGAACAAAGGTCACGCAGGGATTTTCAAAACTGCGGTGGAATTTCACGTTTATGGCCCCAAATTCCTTTGCAGGTAGATTGTGGTTGATCTTTGGGTGGAACTTCTCAGGGTCAAAGTAATCGGTTACAGCATCCAAATCGTTGAAAAAAAGGGTCCATTCTTCTCGTGTCATTGACAATATGGCGCGTTTCGGGCGTACGCCCATAAATTGCACAACCGGGACGAATTGACCGAAACACGTAACTTTTAAGCCGACACGAATTTGTTTTGTCTCTGATCTATTCAAAGATATAACTTGAGACAAGACCACATGCTGTTCAGCATCACTGAATCCCTTTTGTTTGTTGCTCTCCATGTTGAAAAAATGAATGGATGAAATCAGGACGACTGAATCAAATCCACCGCGAGCATCCGCGTTTTATAGCGCTACGTATGAGAGTGGAGGGGGCAGAATCCCCCACTATACGCATGACAGACCTATAACCGTCACACATTATCCCCCCACCGCAGGGAGTTCTGCGGCGGCGGCGTCACACATGCGCCCCACTTTCGCGGTTTTTGTATGTTGCGCGGTACCCCCACTCTTACCATGGAACCTTCCTATACCGATTTTTTTTGTTAAATCGAGTGACGCGTTTGTTGTCATTCGTTAAAAGGCATTGCAATAGTAAAAATGTCTAAAAACTTTGAAAGTTACGATTTAGAGTCCCTTAAAAAATATCTCGCGGGTCGCGAATCGTATGAGGGACGACAAAAGCCTCAATTTCGCCAGAAAAGTGTACGCGTATGTGTTGATAAATATACCGATGATGATTACCTAGATAGTGATGACATGTGCAGTCCAACAAAAGCGCGGAAAATCGCGATAGGGTCAGGATTGGAATGCGAAGTGGAAGATTTCCTTGTTGATCCTTCTTGTGTATGCAAATATAAATTTCTCGGTGAAATATGGAATAAAATCCATATCAGATATCGCAGGGATAAATTACACTCTCAAGATGAGGGCATAGACATGTGTACGACTTTTAAAGTATGTTACAATGAAGAACCTGCAGAATCTAATAAAGAAATCGAATCGAATTTTCAAATGAGATATAATCCTCCATCACTGAGAAGCATTGCAATCGCGAATTTATTAAATGAAAGGAAATATGCGAAAAATGCAAAAACTTTGGCTGTGGTTACTAAAGCAATTGTGCATAATAGTGATGTATTATTATATAAAATGTCGAAGTCAAATGGTTTTTTCGACTGCATAGAACACACAAGATTATGCAAAGCAGGAGTGGGGGAAAAACTCTATTGGTACTACTTTTTTAGGGCGTGTGAGGAAGAATATTATCTCCCTGCGGGGGAGGAGACATTGGTCTACAAGAAAGGAAATGGGCCAATCATTGACCTTTCCTTACAATAGCCAACAAATGCAAAACAAGTGGGGGGCGAAAAAAAAAGGAAAACTCGAGCATCCGCCCCCATCAGGTATGCAAAGGACCCCCCACCAAGGGCAAATCTTCAAAAAGTGTGGAAAACTTAGCCCCTCCTCCTCTAAACTAGGCATGCATCAAGGACCCCAGTGAGATCATTTTACTGCATTTACGTTTTTTACGTCAAAATGACATCAAGTCAAATGAACTCATCTCCAAAATCCAGTTATCAATCAGGTTATCAGCCTGGAACTTTTAAACCTAAAAAATCTAAATATGGTGGAAACAAGGCCAATCAAAACGGAATTAAGATAATTAGTGATCGTGTAGTGCAATATAACAGTGATGAGAAAAGATCAATTGAAAAAATAGTGAAAAAAGTGAAACTCCAACGACGTGAAATTTCAAAGACAGCCCCTGTCATAAATATTGACTTTGACCTCCAAACGGTTGAAAAGATGAAGAAAAAAAACTCAACCAGACGATTGGGCCATAAATCAGCCGGTAGCACTCAAAGTGGCTCTAAAATCCTGAAAGTCAATAATAAAAAAACAAGTGAAATCATGCAAGTGAGTACAGAAGAAAAAAAGTTATGGATTAATATGTTAGAAAAAGATCTTGATTTATTCAATCAAGTGAACTACATTGATAAGAAAAAGGATCTGAAAAAAATACAGGCTCGCGAAAAACGTTTAAAACTCGCGGAAAAAAAGAAGGCCGACTTTATCGCTCGCGAAAAACGTCGCGAACTAGCTAAGGAAAAACAAAGACAATTTAGAGCTCGCGAATCAGAAAAAAATCGATCCAAGGACAACACATCGAAGGATATCATCCCTGAGCCCATGATGGAATTGGATTCATCGATCGAGATCATTCCCAGCACTCCATCGGTAATTAATTTAATCCTGGAACGCGAGGGTGAAGATGCTCAGCATGGATCAATGAATTTCGCGGCCTCAACCCCTACAAGTAAGTACTTAATCAATCAATCATACGAATTTTTAGATTAGATTGACTTAAGCTAATCTTGTATTGTTTTTTTGTTTCAGAACCGCGAAAATCTATCGAGGAAATCGAGGCCGTTCTAGTCGCGTTGGGCGCGAATCTAGAACAAAGGAATCGCGAGGACGATTACGAAGGGCGATGGGCTCCAACGCAGCGCCAAAAAGAGCTTGATCAAATTGCGATGCAATTGGATCAAAGCGGGGATGATGATGATGAAGGATTGGTCATCCAGAGTCTTGATTTCACCCCGTTATCACCCAGTAACCGTTCGGGCTAAAAATTCATTAAACATGTTTGTATTTTTTGAATAGCTGAAATAAAAGTCATACATTTTATTGCATTACCTGTGAGTCTTGACTTTTTTTTTATTGCTAGGCAAGACCCAATATTCCCTCTCCTGTCCCCAGCCCTTTTTTTTTGCTCGTAGAAGCTAGGAGAAATTTCTCTCGCTTCTTCTTCGTCGGCATCCTGTAGGCTTTCGTTTATTGTCTCTTTCCTTCTCGTTGTTTAGAGGGTTTTAGAGAACAATTTTGACTTTTTCCTCGTCTTTCCCGCATATATCCTTACCCTCATCTCCTTCTAACTTACAGCTTAGAGGGTTGAGGGCGAAATAGTGGGGCAAAAGTTATATAAACCGTGAGGTCCCACTATTCGCCCTCTTTCACCACCGACATCCCGAAGACCACAGTGATCTTCAAGTTTTAGTGTTTTTTTGTGTGTTTTTTTTAAAAAAAATTGAAAAAATGGTGAAAGTGACATGTGCAGGAGCGTGCCAAGAGCACTTAGCCCGCGAGGTAAGTTTTTTCCATATCTTTTGCATGTTTTTCGTGGGTTTCGCGGTTTTTCTCGCGATTTTTTATATGTGTTTCGCGGTTTGTTTTTAAATTTTGTTTTTAAATTTTCATCTTTTCGCGTCTGTGGGTTCATTTCGCGTATTTTTATATTCTTGGGTTTTTTGTTTTTGGTTTTCATTTCGCGTATTTTTATATTGTTTAAATGTCGGTATGCCTATACGTTTCGCGTTTTTTAAATTTCAAATCCGCGTTTTTTTTTCATTTAAATTTTTGGTGCTATAGTTTTGATTTTTTCGTTTGTTTTCGTTTTTTAGATTTTTCGGTTTTCGTTTGTTTTAGTTTTAAATTCATCCGGCTTATTTTAGTTTTTGGATTTTTTCGTTTTCATATTTTTGTTTTAGTTTTTGATTTTCGTTTGTTTTAGTTTTTAAATCCATTTTGTTCGGCTTTTTTTTTTTTTAAATTTTTAATTCATTGTGCTTTTTTTTTTCATTTTTCAGATGCAGGCTACCAGGAGGGAGAGGGAATACCTCAGAGCGGCCAACGCGTGGCTGCGGTGGGAGGACGCCGAGGGTGAAACCCTGGATGGCGAAAATATTTTCGCCATCCAGGATCTCCATGACAGGGCCGCCAAATGGTTGGCGGATGCCGATGACGAGGAATATCTGGTAAGTTTTGGCTCTCTCTCTCTCTCTCTCTCTCTCTCTCTCTCTCTCTCTCTCTCTCTCTCTCTCTCTCTCTCTATTCCCTTTATCCCCTCTAACCCCTTCCTGTCATTCCTTTCCTGAAATACCCCCTTTTTTCCTCATTTTCTTATAATCATAGATATATTTAATATTAATGTGTTTTTTTCTTTTTTTGTTACAGCGCGGAGCTCGCTGGGAGGGAGGTGTCGGCCCAGACACCCCGAGAGCACGGTGGGTCCGCGCTCTGAGGCGCGAGGCGCGGGAGTTGGAGGCCGAGGGTGAGCAGGTGCTCACCCTGTACGACGTGGAGGATGCCTGGGCGCTCAGGGTCCTCTTCGGGGACGAGCCCGCCCAGCCCGACCTGACCCAGGAGAATTGGGACCTGGAGCAGTGGGACTGAAGCCGCTGCCCCCCCCCCCCCTAACTCTTACATTAAAATTTAAAAAAAATAAGAAAAAAAAAAATGTATTCTAGGATTAAGTTTTTTTTTTGAATAAAGAAAAATTTTTTAAATGAATATTTTCTTGTTTATTTATTTATTTATTTATTTCCCTTAGCTTTAAATTAGAAAGCAAAAAAAAAAAAAAAAAATTTTTTTTAATATATAAACAAAAATTTGTATTTTAGTTTAAGTTTTTTTTTTGAATAAAATATTTTCTCAAAAATAAATATTTGTTTTCCTTTTTTTTTTCTTAAATGTTCACTTCTTTTATTTTTAAATTGTTATTAAATTATTATTATTATGATTATTTTTATTATTATTATTTAAAAACTTGTAGTTTAGTTTTAAGTTTTTAATAAAAAAATTTTAAGATAAATATTTGTCATCCTTCTTTTTTAGACATTTCCTCCTTTTAATTTGAAATTATTATTAAATAGGAATTGGGTGGGAATAAGTGTAAAGGGAGTCTTTTTTAATTTTTATTCATTCATTTATTTATTTTTCATTCTATAACATACATTTTTCTTACAGATAATTTTCATTTTCGTGGGCCGCGGGTTTTTGAAACTTCGTATTTCAATTCGAAATACGAACGGCTAAAAACCCGCCAGCCAAAGCTGACGGTGGCGCCCCCCTGACAGTCGGTAACCCCTCCCACAAACGTAGATTCCCAGAATTCCACAGTGTCGGTAAAAACGTAGGTCCGCCTCCTGCCACCAGGAGGCTCTGCGCAAATGTAAACACTGTAGGGCCCCATTTTTTAAATAATGAATATCTAGTGAACAAATAAACTTAAAAATATGGAATTTGGTTATTTATCATCTACTAACGATTCCCTATCTATTGATAATAACTATTCAAGGCTACAAATAAATATTAAGCGAGTGGAGGAATAGCCCCTACTCATTAAATTGTTTAATTAATTATTAAATAATGCAGGCCTACAAACGTTTTTCGTGCATAACAATATTATACAAAACTACTACAATCAATCTAAATTGATAAAATACTTAATTTTCAAATAAACAGTGCGCGCCAACTAGCAGCGGTTAAATCGCGGTTTTTTGAAACCATAGGGCAGAGTCGCAAAACCATCAAGCCGCCGTTTTGGGCCTGTCGCACGTACGATCTTACTCTCAGGTTTCGTGATGACGTCATGATACACTGTCCGACGAATACCATGATAGTCGATCTGGTAGGGATCTGCTTTATCGACAACGAGCGCGCGTATCGAGTCGTAATGAATTTGTTTACGCGATTCATAATTCAGTCTAACCCCTTTTATTTTACTAACTTCCGCGATACTGCCGTCCGGTTTTTTTACGCGATAAGTGTAAAATTTAGGCCCCCCAGAGACAAAAGAAGTAATGAAACTTCCTTCTCCGTAGCCCTCTACTTCGTCGGTCAAATCCCCTAGAAAATTCCCTAGCGGTAATTCATTTGATCCATCGCTGACGTAAATTACCGAATCTGTATCATAATATAAAACACGTTCTTGTTGTTTTTCTAGATAAGAATATAACTTTAGACGCGCGTGAGCGGTTGTATAAGCCGCAATAACAACATTAGCCTTAGTGGACATTTCCGCGGCTTCGTTTAAATGTTTCCAGGACATGAAGAGAGTGTCGTTATCGACAGGAACAAGCCCTGTTACTTCAATTTCAGGATTAAACATTATATTTGCAAATTCCTCATGTGTTCGAATAATAGCTTTTTTTGTCAAGTTCTCCCTCTCCCCAAATTTACCCCAGAGACAGTTTAAACAAAGTTTTGCTACGGCTCTTAATCCGGCATTCTTTTGAATTTTATCTTTGTCAAGTTTTATACCTTCTCGCGTCTCATATTCAGCAATATATCTATTCTTTGATTCATCATCTACACACTCAGCAGGCCAATCCGAAGCCTCTTGTTTTATTTTCAAAAAAGTGTTAATGTATTCGGCAAATAATCCACCTGTTCGCGTCACAGGATTATAACGCGTAGTACTCTTATACTCCCAAAGCTCACTGATTTCTAATATTTTGTACCCCATTTCTACGGCTTTACGAAGTTCTGGAGCGACCCAAGTTCCCAAAAATTCGCGATCAGCGGGATCATCATGAGGGCAATTGTCTTGTACAAGATCATCGCAGCATGATCGACAGAGAGGGAACAGTAACTTTCCATGGGCTTTTACTGGTAAAACAGGGTGAAATAATTGACGAGGGGGTAAAACGCGACATTTCACGAGACCTTCTATCCGCGAAATATTATTATTAGGGCATATAAGCTGACAATCACGCCCCACATGGACAGTGGGATGGCCAATCGGGAAAATCCCTGTCTTTAAAACGTATGGGTATAACGAACAAACATCAACATAGCGAATTTTCTCATTATCTTTTACGTCATAATGTGTTACGGTATTTCCTGTTCGTCCCCCGAAAAATGCATCGCGCGGATCCAGCGCTATAAACATTTGCTGATCAACGTTTTCTACAAAATTCGCCAACACATGATCTGTCTTTTTTTGACGAATAAAATCGCATTCCCACATTTCAACGACTTCATAACCCGAGTGTCGCAATTCCCGGGTAATCGCCCCTGTTCTCTCATATCGGCTCTCTAGTGTATCCTTGTGACTTAACTCTTTATCTCTATTGAATTTGAAACACCGTGGGCATCCGTGCCAATAACATCCGTGGAACTGATATGCATATTTCTTATTATTATTCGCGGTATCCTCCCAAAAACCATCTAGACGCAGGCCTGAAGTTGTTCTGTGTTCACGAGTTCGTCCGGCATGTATTATTCGATGATTCTCGCAATGTTCGCGCCACAAGAGCCATTCAATTGCGATTTTCGACTGCGTTTTCCCTAACCGATATCCTCCCTGAGGTATAATGCCTATCTGCTTGTCTTTTAAGAAATTTGTTTGAAAAATACGCATGCATGTAGACGCAATCGTTACACATTCTGTAAAAGGACAGACATTTCCAGCATTCATAATCAGTTTTCGAAATTCAACACAGGCTCGTCTCAAAATTGTAACATCAAGTCTGCAATAATGAAGAATTTCTTTACGAAAATCAAATTCATAATCTTCTTCGACACGATCATTATACCAGGATAAGAATTTTTCACGATCTTGTACTCCCATAGTGTCAGCACCATAATATTTTCTATCAGGTATAGGCCCTACGTAGTTTTGATTGTCTTTTGTATTGAAAAAATGTGGAAAATAGCCTTTCGCTATATTCCCCAATCCAAAAGCTTTCGGTAAACTTGCAAGAGCCATGTGAAAATAATTTAAACTGTCTATAAATTTATTATCCCCAAAATCCATCAAGATAATGTTTGTTCCGTTAATTATCGCTTTAATTTGACTGTTAATGCGTTTCATGACGTCTCTCAAAACGAATTGTGAATCATAGCCTTTCGCGTTATGTGCAATACAAACTACTTTTTTATACGTCTTACCCATCGACGTGATGTAATCAACAAATCCTCGCACAGGATCCTCACCATCGAAAACATTTTCCCGATGTTTACACACGCCACACGGATTTCCGTGATTATCGTTGGCGTTCACAATGTCATCGTCGGTCATATCTGCACAACGATCACACACAGTTTGGGCAACGCAAAGATTAGGAATGTGTACGTTGACATCTGTAGTTCCTTGCAGAAGCTCATCCTGTCTGGTTTCAAAGTCGTAGAAAACAAACGCCACGCGTTTCAAAGTCAATTTTTTCTTGCTTTTTAAGGTGGGCATATAGCAGAGATGAGAAATATCTTCGTCCTTTTGACATACGTTGCAATAATATTTATGGCACACATGATTCTGAGCTTTGCGATGATCAATTTTCGTATTACATTGTCCACACAATTTTATATAGTCACAGACGGTGGGGTTATTTCCGCTGAAAGATCCTGGTTTCTTATGTTGATCGAAGCACAATTGCCCGTGAAACTCTCGATTACAATCGTCACACACTATTTTATCAACAATCGTAGAGTCACACGGAGGATTCTTCAAACACCTATCACAAGTCCTATCACAAACATGTCCTTGCGTAGTGTAAGGTTTGTTACAATGCTCGCAATAATACTTCACGCCAAAGAATGAAGGTAAATTTTGGATTGGCTCATAGTGGTTCTCTTCAGGATAATACACAATCGGTAAGGTATATCGGACGGTCATCTTTCTGCTAATCAATTCAGGTGTACCATCGTAGAGCACAGGGTGATCTTTTCCGTTTCTCATGAGGGAATAGACCTTGATAAGGCATCCTTCTTCAGCCAAGTATCGCTGATATTGAGCAACTTCCTGTAGACCACAGCCTTCGTCAGGAGCAATGACTCCTGCCCTTCGAGTTAGTCTTTCGGCCTCCTTACGTTGCATTTTTCCCTTGCATTGCCGGATTGCCTGCCATACCTCGTGGATCTTGCCCTTATCAGCTCTGGTTTTTAATTTTTCTGCATGTGCTTTGGCCACAACAAGTGATCGGGCTAGACACAAGCCATCTTCATTCGAAATCTGAAGGATACATTTTCTACTAAACCCTCTTTTCATGCCGTTTTCAAGGAAACCTTGACCCACCGGGGCTTCAGCCACGTGAAGTTTGATCCAAAACTTATCGGCACATCCGAAACCGTTTGCGCTCTGCGCGATAGAGCTAACAAGATTCCATAGATCTTGAAACTCATATCCTTTGATCGCACGTGGACTTATCCAGGCATTGTCTCTTTGCATATTTGCAAAATTGAATGTAAGACACATTCGATTCATACCACGCCCTCCAGCCTCAATAATTTTATTATAGACATCACGAAAAGCTTCTTCAACCCAGTCGGCAGGGTCACGACTTTCAGGTAAAGGGTTGATTGCAAACTCCATCACATGTGTGTCGAGTTTGAAACGTGGAAGCCTCTGGCGTGATCGTCGTATTGTCCTTAAGGCCGGCAATCGATTTTCAATCTCTTCTTCGCGGCCATTTTGTTGATCTGAAATTGGGTTTAGTATTTTTCAATAAAAAATATGCCTAAAATTTTTTTCTCGGTATTATAAAAAGGTATGAAGCTAGATACTTACCATTCTGCTGATCTAGTAAATCTAGATTAAACTCTTCAACAGCTTCCAAAGCCTTAGGGTCACTCACAACATTTTCACCACCACCACATTGAATATCAAAGAGCGCAGAATTAAAATTTTCGAATAAATCTCCATCAAAATTATTTTCAATGGCAAAATCACTGAATAACTCAAGATCAAAATTATTTATCCAATCAAAATCTCCTTGTGGAGGTGTAGTATTTTCTTCGGACGGGTCACTGGGCCCCGCTAAATCGTTTGGGTCCGACATTGTGAATGTCCCTTGGACGACTGCAGTTAGTGCGAGAAAATTCGGGCTATATTGGGAAAAGTCAGGGGTTTTACTGTTGGCGCCACAGGGGGGCTACTGCACTTCTTCGCCTTTTTTACCTGCCCCCGCCTACGCGCATTGTCCTTGTCCTAGTCATAGGCAAGCCCACTTGACCCCAATACAGGTGCATTACGTCACGCCCCTCTCTAGCATTTTCAAATCCATATTTTCGGATATCGTAAAATTGTATAAAATGATGAGATTTTAGGCATGATTAATCAGAAGGCAATATGGACACGAGGTGGAAACATCCCTTTACTGCAATGATTTGTGGTCCCACGGGTTGTGGAAAAACATTTTTTGTTAAAAGGTTTTTGAAGGAAATTAAGCAAATGTGCGATACACAAATTGAAAAAGTGATCTTTTATTACGCTGAGTGGCAGAATGGATATTCGGATTATGATAATAATTTTGTCGAATTTCGTGAAGGCCTACCAAGATCTGGAGATTTTGATGATAATAAGCCAAAATTGGTTGTCGTGGACGATTTGATGCGGGAATCTTCGAATGGTGCAATAGTTGATTTATTTACAAAAGGAAGCCATCATAAAAATCTCAGTGTAATGTTTCTATCTCAAAATTTATTCCACCAAGGAAAAGGACAGAGAGACATTTCATTGAATACAAATTACATCGTCGTATTTAAAAATCCCAGAGATCGTGCACAAATTGCCCATTTGGCTCGTCAAATATATCCAGAAGATCCAAAATTTCTGCAAGAAGCCTATTTTGATGCAACGTCGGCAGCTCATGGCTATTTGTTGTTAGATTTGAAACAATCGACTCCTGAAAACTGTAGGTTTCGAACCAATGTATTCCCCAGTGATCCCCATCATTATGTTTATATTCCGCGCAAGGATCGCAATATAAAAGGAGGAGGGGCATCACGGAGTGTACCAGTCGTTCATGTGTGATGGCAACGAGAAGTCGTTCTGAAAGCGGCTCTGTTCGCAAGTCGCTGGGAGAAAAAAATACAGCCTTATTACACGCCCTCATCTACGCACCACCCAGGCTACGCCGGGTAATAATACAACACGCTAATAAAGATTTAATTCGCTGCATTTGCGAGTGTGCTTTAAATTTGTTACACGGAAATATTCCTTTGAAAAATTGTGAGAAATCAAAACTGTGCAAACATAAAAAACTATTGAGAAAACTTGCCGATAAAAAACAAAGTTTAAGCAGCAAGAAAAAAATCATTAATCAGAAAGGTGGTTCAATTTTGCCGATGCTACTGGGTCCTCTGATAAGCGCACTTATCTCAGCCATTGTATAAGGATGGAACATGCACGTAAAATGATTCTTGTACCAGAGGAGAGTGTGGAGCGTCTAAAAAAAAAAAATTCTTCACATGTTGATGCTCACCATGTTTTAACGGAATTGGCTAAAGAAATTCAGCCATCAGCGCAAACTCCAGGCACTGTTACAAGCAGATTAGATACCCAGCTATTGGAAATTTTAAATTCGAAAAGCCCTAGAGATGACCATGAAAAATGGAAGTTGTATAACGACGTTCTGAGGCGATATTTGTTTTATACAGAACAAACTAAAACGCCGGTGTTAGAAACGGAGGCCCACGTCGAAACTGAAACCGATGAACGATACGACCCAAAAGCTATTGTTGCTACTGTACCTAAAGTATATCAGCGAAAAGCCGCTGGTATACTAGAATACATTGGCGCCATTGATACTGCTAACAGACTCAAATGGAATTCAAAAGGACAAGTGACTTTGGATGGACAGACATTTCCTGGTGTCAATATTGTGGATCTCATACAAGATGTTGTCAGAGCACGGAAAACATATTCAGCTAAAGGATGGGAGCATTTTGCCGTTTATCTCCAAAGCCTGAACACCCCTCGGGAGTTTCTGGGTAATCCCAAGTTTCATCAGCCTCCACCAGCATTGCCAGACATTAGGAATCGAAGAGAACCTGAAATTTCAGAGGACGAGAGTTCCGTAGACGAAGATAGAAGAAGGAAAAGCTATAGATCACGCACTCCTCCTGTTCATCGCCCCCGTAAAAACTCGAAAAAACCCCGGCTTAGTTCTCCCTACACTGCGAAAACCGACAAAGTTACATCATGGCTTCCGTTTTGAACAATGAAAAACTCTCGAGGACATATTTTGACCTTCCAGAGCCTGAGGCATACACAGGGGCTCGAAATATTTTGTCAAAATATAAGAAAGAAATACCTGAAAGTGAAATAAAAAATTGGCTTAATGCTCAGAACACTTATACCCTTCATAGACCCATTAAGCGTAAATTTCCGCGTCTTCATTATACAGTAACCAACATTGATGATGTGTGGGAGGCTGACTTAGTTGAATTGAGATCATTAAAAACATATAATGATGGGGTTTCATATTTACTTGTAGTTATTGATGTCTTGAGTAAATTTGCCTGGGTAGAGCCATTGAAAGACAAATCAGCATCACAGGTTCTTGAAGCTTTCAAACGTATAATGGATACAAATGGAGGGCGCATTCCTGTTTCGATACAAACGGACAAGGGAAAAGAATTTATGGCCAACAGTGTCCAAAAATTTTTTTCTGATAAGAAAATAAAATTTCGTGTTGCACGTAATCCCGACATAAAAGCTGCAGTTGTGGAGCGCTTCAATCGGACATTGAAGGAACGTATGTGGCGTTACTTTACACATAGTCGAACATATAAGTATACAGATGTTTTGAAACAAATTGTCGAGTCTTATAACAACTCGCGACATTCTTCAATAAAGATGGCGCCTGCGGCTGTGACTATGGATAATGCACCATACGTATGGCGTAATATACAAAGTCGATTCAAGACGGAGAAACCACGTAAAGAATCCTTTAAATATAAAGTTGGTGACTATGTACGCATCAGTCGAACGAAAGGCATCTTTGAGAAAGGATATGAAACTAATTGGAGTAAAGAAATATTCAAAATAACGAAAGCCGTTTTCAAACAATCATTGCCGATATACGAGTTGATGGATTTTGCTGACGAACCAATTGAGGGATTTTTCTACGAACCAGAATTGGTGCTTGTCAATAAACCAACGGACAAGGACGAGTTCATAGTGGAACGTGTCATACGCTCCAAGGGAAAAGGAAAAAATAAGCAGGTTCTTGTTCATTGGGAAGGATATCCTGATAAGTTTGATTCTTGGATACCTGCTGCAGAACTGCATGCAATTGGGAAAAAATGAAGAGAAACGAATTTTATATGGTGCTCCCCAGCAACAGCAGCATGAGCTATCATCCTGATAATACAGCATCGAAATTCACGACCTTGCTTCCAAAACAAGTTGAACTGGAAGGAGAATGGGTAGTGGGTCTGAGTGAAATACAGTTTCCTTGCAATTTTTTACATATACGTAATGGAAAAGATTCTCCAATCAATTTCGTTAGTAATTCAACCGACAAAAAGACCAAGACAAACTCGGTACAAACATTTTTTCTACCTACTGCAGTTTTCAAAGATATAACAGATTTAGTGGGGTTCATGAATACTTTTCCGTCTTTGAGTACTCATATCCGATTTGAATATTTAGCGCAACAAGGTTTTGTGAAAATTGTAAAACACTGCAACTCCAGGAACTGCACTAGCACAGTTCATGCAATAGACTTTTCCGATAAAGTATCCGATATGTTGGGATTTGAGAGACGTATACACAGCCTCACACACGCCAGGCCGTATTGTCAAGGATCTTCACCAGCAAGTTTGGCCAGAGGTTTACCTGCGAATTTGTTCATCTACAGCGATCTTTGTGTACCCTCCGTAACAGGTGACGTGCAGTCATCTCTGTTACGAGTGGTACCATTCAGCGCTTCTACGTATACCTATGGGGCCATGCACTGTACTACGTTTTCCACTCCTCATTATATTCCGCTGATGAGGTATTCATTTCGCACAATTGAAATAGATATAAGATGCAATCAGGGTGATATGATTCCATTCGAGTATGGTCCTTTGAACGTGACACTTCATTTCAAGAGGATTGATTGACTAAAAAATGAGCCCGTACATTGCATATTACGCAAACCAAGCTGGTGGAGGAACAGTGGACCGATATAATGATTTTGGAAGGATATTCGTTGGAAGTCCTTATCAACGAGGTCATGGAATTGGTGCTTTCCTTGGAGGTCTGTTTCGACGCATTCTGCCCTATCTGGGAAGCGCAGCCCGAGCTGTCGGTAAAGAAGCTCTCAATGCGGGTATTAACGTTGTTGGGGATGTAGTGACAAATGGCAAGCCTTTAAAGGTGGCGCTGGAAGACCGATTAGCCGAGTCTGGATTGAAATTGAAAAGGAGGGCCCAGGACAAAATTGGGACCATGATGCGTGGTTCAGGATATAAGAGGAAGCGTAAACGCCTCGCCTCTCATAAGCTCACTGGCCGCCGATCTGCCAAGACATCCAAAACTCGGAAGAATAAAAAGAAAAGACCCGTTGCAAACAAAAGAAGCAAGAAAGTGAAAAAAGTACCGAGACATAAATCAAAGCGGAAGACTCGTGATTTGTACGATATTTTCAACTAATCATCATGTCGTTTCTACATTCGCACTCTTCTGAGTGTGTGAAGTCGGAGCTGGACCTATTTACCATACCCCCTACCCAAACAAGTATTGAAAATTCTCAATTTGTTTATTATAATCCTGTATCTACGCTGTCGGACGATGCCCCAATTGAATTCATCGTACCAGGCCATGGAGAAGAATATATTGATTTGGCACATACCATGATCAAAGTTCGCGCCAGAATCCTGATACCCGATGGCTCTGCTGGTGTAGACGACTCTGTTGGGCCTGTGAATAACTTTTTACATTCAATGTTTAACCAAGTGGATGTATATTTCAACCAAAAAGTTGTTACGCCTCCAAATAACCTGTACGCTTATAGAGCATACATTGAAACATTGCTAAACTATGGAACAGATGCAAAGTCCTCACATCTTGGAATGTCTCTTTGGGCTACGGATAGCTATGGTGCAATGGATTCTATTGCTGTAGCGGCGGGTGATGCAAGAAACAACGATGGACTAGCCGCACGTCAGGCAATTACTAAAGGTGGAAAAGCATTTGATCTACTGGGACATTTACATTGTGACGTGTTCAATCAAGACAAGTTTTTGATGAATGGCGTAGAGCTACGCGTTCGTCTTATCCGTGCAAAGGACGACTTTTGCCTTATGGACTTCACTCCCCTGCATTATAAGGTGCATATAGAAGAAGCCTCCTTGATAGTTCGCCGTGTGAAACTCAGCCCTGGAATTTTGATAGCTCACGCTAAAACGCTTGCAAAGACAACTGCGAAATATCCTTTGACACGGGTGGAGGTCAAATCTTTTGTTCTCCATCGGGGGATTATGGGGGAGACAATAGACAATGCCATTTTGGGTCAACTACCTAAAAGAATCATACTGGGATTTGTTGACAATGTCAGTTTCAACGGATCGAGAAAGAAGAATCCCTTCAACTTTCAAAATTTTGGGATAAACTTTTTATGCCTGAATGTCGATGGACGCCAAGTACCTACAAAACCTCTGCAGCCAAGTTTCACCTCTGGTGTCTGCCTAGATGTGGAGGCATTCAACACCCTATTTGCTGGTACTGGAACACATTTCAGCGACCATGGAAATAGCATCTCTCGTCCGGCCTATTCCGATGGATTTTGCTTGTTCGCGTTCGATCTGACTCCTGATTTATCTGCAAGTTCCGCTGGCCATTGGAATCTGGTGAAAAGTGGAAGTATTCGCATTGAAGTTCGCTTCAATAGAGCAACAGAGCAGAATGTAAATTGTTTGTTGTACGCCGAATATGACAATTTGCTAGAAATTGATTCCACAAGGCAGGTTATTGTCGACTACAGCGGTTGAAAATGGAAGACTACTTAATGGATGCGCAGCATAAGATTGCATTAGTTGCATTCAACCTGCTGAACGAGACCAACGCTCATTTCCCGGATTACCGACGTTCTATGAATACACTTGAGCTCCTGGAGATATTACCGCATACAGATGCATGCATTGGAGGTGTCTACCCTGCCGACCGTGTCCCCTGGACATGGTCCCGACCCTGTGCTATCATCATCAACACCGACAACCACAATCAGGCCGGAAGTCACTGGGTTGCCGTTTACCTCGGTTCAAATAGGCGAGGAATCTATTTCGACAGCTTCGGAATGCCACCCTTCGATACAAGAATCTCTCAGCGCCTTAAGCGAAATTGCAATGTTTATGAATGGAGCCAGAAGAGACTCCAAGATATATCGTCTGATGTTTGTGGGCAGTACTGCATTGTTGTGCTTCACTGGTTGTTCAATGATCGGTCTTTACAGTCCTTTCATAAACTATTTACTTCAGACACAAAACGTAACGATCGCATTGTTATGAAAATGTTCAACAAAATTATTCATAAACACAATTGTAATCGTCGAAATTTAAGTAAACCTTTTCAGAACTTGTCTGGTAAAGGTAGTTTGCATTGTAACCAGCGGTCTTTAAAAAATATATTCCATTTGCGTTAATTTAATAATAATAATAATAATTTTGATTACTACTATTTTTAAATCCCTAATATTATGTACCACCCCTCATACAAGTATAATTTCTGAATAAATGATTTATATACTCAATAAATTATGTATTACATATTTATTTCATTTCC